>NC_071087.1:36755992-37360082 GCF_027358695.1 Spea bombifrons | reverse complement strand
TAGTTATACCATATAGAAACATCCACAACCTTATTTATAGGTTATCAAAATCAACAAGTTCTAGATATATAAATATGAAAACTTGCTTTAAATGAGATCGTATGTAAGATACATTAAGGTAGTGTTAGGCAAGTTGTAAAAGTCTATACTACATACATGGATTATAAAATGTTAGTTTGTATTATCTTGATGATTCAAATTTTGTCACATATACAGACAATTCCATACCTCAGTTTCAGTCAATACAAATATGAAGAACCAATATACAATTTGTGATTGTACTTCATTATTGTTTAATTAATATAGCACCAACAATTTCCACAGCTCTTCTTACAGAACATACATTCAAAATGTATGACAAAACTAGAATTGACAGACTAAGACAAACCAATACATTAGGTAAAGAGGGGCCTGCTGTCCATGTCATAATCTAGACGATCCTTGATATGATTTACCTTGATGTGTTGAGCACACAACCATGAGTTCTTCTCTAATATCTCCAGATCTTCTAATAGGGATTAACAGTTCACCGATATCTTCGTTAATTTTATATTCTGCTTGTGGAATATATACAGTTGATTCTGTAGAGAAAGGCAAAAAATCAGGATATCAGACTCTACCATAATCTGGCACATGTAAACCCATTTAATTGAAGAAAGAGGAACAGATTGAGTTAAATATGGCATAAAGAATCTGTGCACTAAGAGGGGGTACACTTTTGGTTTCATAGCCATCACCATGTGTAGTCTTTTTTCTAAGTTGTTTTAGATCAGAGCTGAGGAACATCTGACTTTTAGCCCAGTGTTCCTCACAGTTACTACTGGGCTAACAAGATAAAATCTGAAATACGGAATATTGCATCAGAGGCATAAAATTACTTTATTTTATTTATTTGAATGGTTGCGCGACACACATAAAATCCATGTTTTGTCCACTGTTTTGGTGTGTGAATATCTTTATACTATCATTCAATTAGTTCTGGATTGATTTTATCTATACTTGATATGATCCTAGCAAGGTATAATTGCCCATCAAGCAGTGAATGTAATTTGGAAAGGAAGCTGTAGTAGGTAGATTTGTGTTGATGGAGACACAGACCTGTAAAGCAAAGGGAACAGGGGAGGAAAACTATGGTAGTTAAGAGGTACAGGGTAGAGAGATTAGAAGAAGAGGCGTAGATAAGGGTAAAGAAAGGAGGAAGAGGAGGGAAGGGAATGCAAAATTAACATAAAGAATGGAGTAGTGAGTAATGAGATAAAATACACTGATAAAACATCTCTGTGTAATATCTTTTCAGTTCTGCACTGACACACATACCGTCACCAGGGTCCACAATGTCAACGCTTGCCTCTTTAGGGGACTCTAATGCAGACATTACAGGATCAGATAAAACTATCTGAAAGGTCTCCAAGTTTTCATACTCATCATCTGCTATTATCCTAACTTTCCATGTAGCTGTTGTCTGCCCGGGGTTGAACTGGACCTGCTTCTGAGCTTTTCCTTTAAAGTCTTTATCTTTGACAGCTGTGCCATCATTGGTGGTTATACCTTAAAGATCAGGCATAAAGGAATAATTACTTAATTGGGCAAATCACAACAACGGATCAATGAATTAGGCAAGCAGAAACATGTACTTATGTAGACAAAAAAAGAACAGGAAAACCAAAAAAAAGAAAATTAACACTAAACCTAAAAAAAGAAAAAAATATTTGCTTCCAAAACTAAATCAATTTGTTAAAAAATGTTACTAATAATTTCAAACCAAAATATGTTCATGTGCTAAAACTCACAATATATTCCACAGTAAACATGCTATATGTGTACAATATTTCATATATATACCATACATGTTTTAATGCCTTAATAATTCCTTCCAACCCTATGAATTATATTAATGAGGATTCATTCCTGCAATTTTATATGTATGCAGGCATGTATTATACATATGACTTTTCAGTATTTCTTTATGGTTTTTTATATACAATATAACCTGTGTTTGATTTTGTGATTTTAGCCTTTCCCACTTGTCAAGTATAAAATACCGGTATATATTAACACCAGAAGAAAACAGTTCTAAACATTGTTTTCATTGATTAATCCTGTAAAAATAATTTAACACATTAACATAATATAGTATTGGAATTGTAACTCCTAGGAACATTGGCCAAAACATTACAGACAATTAATTTAAATTTACCACGGGAGGGGGTACATATGTTTAATGCTACTTTACCATAGCATCAGACAAAAATATGTGTTTTTGTCAAATAATAAAAATTACTTTTCTAAACATTTAGGGTACTCAGTGAGTGATTCTGTTCTTGTGAACGTCCGAATAGTATAGAATTACAGTTCATTGTCTAGAAAAATAAAACTGATTATCTGAGTTTATATGACCTTGACAGCAGAGATTATAAAACAATCTACCTCCCCTGTACAAGGACAAAAGGGGGCCTTGTCATATTCTAGTCTTTTACCAGCTAATGGGAAAACATGATACCCAAAGGAACTTGTAAATGCTCTTGCTTCCACACATCAGATCAATTAATAAAAGGCTTTTGAAGACAAAAGGAGAAGACGTATTATTATATTCTTCTATGTCACCCATTTGGGTAATGACATTGATATTCTCTCATAAAAAAAATTACAGGCTTATGTACTACAGGGCAAATTAAATAATCTATTAAAAGGGTTTTTGTGGTTGTAACTGTGTACTAAATGGTCTGATTTAGTCCATTAGCTTTAAGTAGCAAAAGGGAGGCCCATCGTTTTAGGTTGACATCATATATTTGTCACAAATACACCCCCCCATTATATCAAAGCAAGCATTCTTCTGAAGTCTGATACTTTAGGGCAACATGTGTGGGATTGAACACTCAGTGTGTATTTACCATCACTGCAGGGAGTATAAGGAGATCTGGTTTAATATTTTCCACCACTACTGGTTGCATGGTATAGGTCCTTGTATAGGGACATATTTTGAGCCCTTTAAAGGGGTCCACTCCATTCCATTTTGTATTGACTCAGGTGCATTTTACTGCATGCAAATAGGTGCACATATTGTCTAGTTATTGGGGTTAGAAAATTAGATGCCTGTCTCTATTTACTCACCATCTGTCTCCACTGAAAAGAGAAATACTTTTCCAGCACATGAAAAATAAAACTTACAATTTTTGCAACTAGACTGTTCCTGTAAAATGTGTCCTCCCTGGGGCGTATGGCTACCTAATAAACCCCTTCCTGTGTATAGGATTTTATTTAAGGGTAGCACTCACTGACCGCACTAAGTGATGGTCCCAAGTTAGACTGGGGCAGCAGTAGGCAAGGAGTGAGCAGAACCTGAGCAGGGAGTGACCACTACAAAATACCCTTTTCAGTGATTGATGAAACTGACCTGGGGGCCCAGGAAAGCAGCACCTCATCCAGACAATATGGACAAACCTTGAAGGTTTCCAGGTATGCAAAAAACATTAGCTGTTAGAGGTGTATTACAGTGTTCACTTCCAAAGTTCCAGTATACTGCCAAACCATCACAGTTAGCTTCAATTTAAAAGATAAAACCAAACATTGTTACTTACTGACAAAAGATGTTTCTCCAAGGTATCCCCTGCGTCTAAGAGTGACTTCTAGGAACTTTGAGTCTTCATCTACAGTGTAATAACCTCTCTCCAGAGAAATCCAAGCCCAGTTGAGACGAAATGGCTGACTCCTTAATCTATTGCCTCCTGCAGAAAAACAATTTTCAGACAACAAGTTATCCTATTCAACTATTTTGGATTTGTAGAGGCAGATATATAGCTAGTGACTCCGATGCAAAGTTTAAGAAATCTTATTACCTTAGCCACAAATGGAATTGCCCAAGCATCGGAAACTTTCAAGGCTTCCAAACATTGTATCAGAATCACTTTTCATACATAATACAATATTTTTTTGTGCTCAGTCAAGAATCATTAATTTGTGGCTGTGATATTTATGTAGCTATATTTACCTTGGTGTGGAATGGACCACAAATGCATTTAACACTATTTAATGTCTATACATACATCAACACACAATAAAGAGCAACACCTAGAATTTTAAAATTGATCATCATTTTCACATGGCATGGTTCTTTAACCATTTCGTAGAAACTACAATTTGATTATTAGGAAAGGCTTAACTTTCATAATGTAAAGGTGGATAACGTGGATTTCACATACAGTCCAACTATTTGTATCAGCCAGCACAGCCAGGTCTCCTGATTTACATCATATCATTTCAATATGAACCCTGCCATTCTAAAAAAAAAGTTTCTATAGGCCACCCATGTGCAAGATTGAAAGATGATGGCTTATGTATTGAGTGATGTATGGTGTTACATTAACAACACAGAAAAAACACACATTTTAGACATCCCAAACATTGCAGGAGTTCTTGCAGCCCTATAGGCTTTTACCCTGTGTTGTTTTTTTATGGTTTTTAAGTACAAGACAGGGATAATTCGGTGACATGTACAGTCTTGCCACTTCAGCTCTTGTGTTAGTGCAGCTGACAGACAAGATTAATTGAGGATACTTAAATGTTACAATTAATGAGAGATACCGTTAGTTGTGAACTCCCATCTGCACGTTCATTCAGTTATAATGAGCACTACCTGTTCTATTTTCTTAGCCAACACATCACGAACAGGATATACCGTATTTGCTCGATTATAAGACAAGGTTTTTTCAGAGCAAATGGGGGGGGGGGTGTTAAATGGGGGGGGCATAAGGCATTTCTGTAGGCAGAGTGCTCTGTGAAATGCCTTTTAACCCCCTTAATGCCGCTCTGCCTCCAGAAATGCCTTTTTAACCCTCAATACGCCACTCTGCCTCCTGAAATGCCTTAAACCTCCCTATTTGCCACTCTACCCCATAATATGCCTTTTAACCCTCTAAATGCCAGAGTGGCATATAGGGGTATAAGGCATTTCTGGAGGTAGAGTGGCACATAGGGGGTCAAAAGGCATATCATGGGGCACCGTGGCATATAGGGTTAAAAGGCATATCATGGGGCACAGTGGCATATAGGGGGTATAAGGCATTTCTGGGGCAGATGTGCATAACTGGGGGGGGGCAGGTTGGAAAATAGAAGGAAATAAAACCAAAATATTTTTCTCAATCATTTATTTAAAAAAATAGTTTAGATGAATTAACATTTACTGGTAAAACTTTTTTCCTATAGGGTCGTCTTATATTCAGGCTTTTTCTTTTTTCCTAAATTAATATTCAGATTTGGGGGGTCGTCTTATAATCAGGGTTGTCTTATAATCGAGCAAATACGGTATATGCTTATGTTTTCAACTGGTATGTACAAAAGACCCACTTGCTTCTTAATACTTTTGAAAACAAGAAACCATACCATGGTAGTCATAATAACCTTACAAGTAAGGCACTCAAAATAGGAAATATTTTATATATATATATGTATGTGTGTGTGTGTGTGTGTGTGTGTGTGTGTGTGTGTGTGTGTGTGTGTGTGTGTGTGTAACAGCCTCCCAGCCATGGGTATGGGCCTATCCTGAGTATAAGACAAGAACAAGCACTTTTCTGTGTAAGGTTTTTAAAGATGGGTAGGCTAGAATGGTTCTTATCACTCGCCAAAGTCTAGGTTTCCGTGTACATGTGGATTAAGCATATAATTAAACGAATACCGCAAGAGAACAAAATTTTGCAGTGGTTTGAATATGTTGTAATAGCAATACAATATCAAACGATGCTACTTATTTCAAATCGTCAAAATTCTTATTTTTAAAATGTTATTTAGTATCTATTTCAAAATCTCTGTTAAGTGCTTATGAGAAACATATTTACCTTATTTACATTATTACACTTTCCGAGCAGCGATAAATTATTTTTTTTTCATCCTAACTTGTGATGTTATCAGCAAAGCATCTTCACTTCCAGAATGCAAAATAAGATGACTATCCACTGAACTTTATTTCACTTGCATAAATATATTGGAAATGACAACTGCTTTCCTATAAAAATAGATATAATTCTTCCTTGTAATTTAAATCAAAGAGATTATGTCAATGGCGGCTCTTGGTATGAATGGACTGCTTCCTCTGCTATTAGATTCTTCTGATGAAGATATGACTGCATTCAGTTATAGCATATGCTGAGTATTATTAGACTTTAGGCTAAGCAAATGTTTAGCGTTAAAGACCCACTTGCTTTTCTGCTTTGATGCCTGGCTCCAGGGCTAATATGTGCTGAATGTATGTCTGCATTCTTTATATGCCATGTTGCCCTATGTGTCTTCCCATGTGTCAGCGGAAGTGTCTGAGATTTTAAATAACATTGGCAATAATACAAATTAAGCTAATCCTATTTATTCTTCCAAAAATCCACATCAATGATTGAATTGGTGTTAACTAATAAAGTAACATAGCAATAAATGCCTTCTCTTATCATGATATTTATTAAGGGTATTTGATAGCTCTAGGTCAAACGGAGTAGTGATTAACAGGTTTTCAGATCTCAATCTGAGGAAAGAAAAGTAAGAAAGAATTAAGAAACAGTAAAGTGATCGCAGCGAAGGGTCACCTGAGGGTAGCCAAGTTTTAACATGCTCGCCTGCTCACAGGTCAAGCCCTTGCTAAACTGTAGCTTTTTTATGTTAAATGCTAGTTTAATATCAGTTTTGTATCTGTAGCTCTCAGAAAAATAAAGTATGCCCCTTAAATTCAAATGTAATTTGCTGGATGTTATATGCAAATATAGAGCAATGAGAAAATTAAACAAGATGAGCAGTAAGATTCACATTTTCTGTTTTGGAAAAGAAGAAAATATGGAAACATAGAATTTGACAGTGGTTTTACTGTCAAACTCTATGTTTCTCATTAAAGTAAAACTTCTATACATTACATCTAAGCTTCTGACATTTTAGATTACGACCTGTTGTTCTCTAAAACCAAGCGGTGGTTTCTTGTCGACTACCGCTCTCATGGTATTTAGTAAACAAGAATTCAGGAAGTTACTAATCCTTGTTGCAGACCAATTTCACGTTACTTACACAAATGCCATGCCAAGTTTGTCAACGGTTCCTCTGACACAAGTTGTGAGTGTGAATGTGTATATGCATGTGACTGGGAGCGCGGCTACTGTGGAACTGTGGCTATGATTGCAATCATGTCTCACTTTATGGTAACTTTGTGTGTTTAGATACTTGAAATGGCTGCATTTGTCAGGTGGGTCACTAACTATGTAATTCTGTACAATGATGAATTAAATAATGCAGTCAATACTATACAATCACCCAATGATGTATTGGCAACCCGCTTTTGCAGGCTCACTGATGACTGGGCAATGGTGGAACACAACCACGTTCCAGAAAAAAAAGCCCTGCAATATTGTATTCCTTTGGCAATAGCATGTAATGAAATATTAAACAACACATTCATTTGTATGCCCCCAACTCAAACAAGAAAGTGTGAGAAAAAATGTTTGAGAATTCACATGGGAATTACTCGCCTTTACAATTTCATGTAGAAGCTTATGTCTCTGGCTTGGGACACCAAGTTCTCAATGCCACCTCAGAACCAATTATATTTATGCCTAATTAATCGTGGTTGGTCTAGGCTGGGTGGCCTGCAGTGAAATAATCCTCTTAAAAAGTTTGAAAAAAATTCTTTGCATTAACTTGACAAGGGTATGGAATTAATTTGAAATGCTAATGAGCGCTTAGCCAAGCATATCGTAATAATTGGAGCGACGAGAGCAGAATACTCTTTCAAAATAATGACTTCTATGTATGAGATTCCAGTATAGCGAATATCAACAAGTATTTCTTACACATCACTGCATCTAGTTACGGATAAAATAAACAAAGGAGGGAAAATACTTTTTAGAGACCAATGGCTTTTTGGAGACAACTCTTTAAAGATTCAAAAACATCTTAAAAAAACAACTTTTTATATTGTTTAAGCTAGTTCTCGTGCAACGGAACACTCTTAAAAATGGCAATCAATCTATTTTATCATTTTCTTTTGGTTAATAATGTTTTAATAATGTTTTAATAGCCCTCTGGCAATAAAAAAAGAAAAATCTAAGCATAGCTCGACGAAATTAGAAAAATAAAATGAACAGATATCAAGTTCTCAATGGCACCTCAGTTTATACTCAGGACACCTTGGTGAAACAAGGTCCCTCTCTGACACACAGCAGGTGGAAACCCAGGTAAGTTTCTGCTGCAAGAAAATTGAAATAGTCTATTGTTTATATAGGGAGGTTTCTTGATTCATACTTTGCGGACTAAACTATTCTTTTTCAAAACAGAAGCGTACATAAAATCTCCATGAAATATACGGACATCAGAGAGTTTCAATGTTCAAGTCACCTGCAAATTCCTACTATAGTAACTATACCCCTATAAGCAGGTGTGGACTGGCCATCTGGCACACTGAGCAGGTGTCCTGTAGGCTGGTGGCCAAAAGGTGTGAATCCTTACACATAGTGCAGTGATAGATCAAGTCCATCAATGTGTATCCATCAGCTGGATACAAAAGGCTATACACAGCGTTGTATAAAAACATAATGTGTGGCTACATATATTGGCCGTCCAGCTGCACCTCTCTCACTTGGTGACCACTGGCATTAAGGTGCCTTAACCCTCTGTATTACAATATAAATAAAAAAGTGATATACTATATCAAATGCCCTGAGTATACATCACGTCAGTGTTTAAATATCACAATAAGAACCTTTTCTCTATCATATTGCCATCTGATACAACTAAATTACTGACTCATTCTTTGTGTGGCACTAACTTCGTTGCCAGCTGGGATTAAAACATCATTACATCAGATTTATTCTCCAACGGAAGTGTGGATCCCATTCAATTTAAAGTAGCAAATGTTTTTTCCAGACAGCCAGTCTGCCTTCTAACATAAAACTGTGACCGTTGTGACTGTTCGTAAAGATCAAGCTCACTGACAACAATAGGTTCATGTTTTGTTCTCAGCAGCATCAGATGAATTTAGTAGCGTGGTGGAAGGCATGCCACGTTTTTATATGCTCATCCCTTGAGATTTTAAATTTACAGGTGCTAAACAACTCAGGCAAAGGAAACCAAGCTAAAAAAGGCATCTTTGATGTGTAGACAATGCTGTGATATGTTATTAAAACAACTTAAAACTGTATATTTTCTATTGTAATCAATTTTTACACCATGTTATCTTCCCTTGGAAAATAGCAGCGCTCCTACAACATAAATAGGATTTAGATTCTCAACATCAAAGAAATATAATAAAATATCAACCAATATGCTGAATTTATTTACCTCATTTGGCCAACCTCAGTGGGGACTCAACACCCGGTAGGTGTTTTGCGCCTAACAATGGTGCCTAATCATGCCTACTATATGCATGTATTACACCATCATGTTCCACAGCAACGTACAATGGCCTTATAAAGTTAGTGACTATCATCTTTTACAGAGCTTTATTTATTTGCGGTTAATTAAAGGATGAAAGTTAATGAAAGGATATTGACAGTGGGATTTTAGCCCAGACAAAGCAGTCGGTCCACTCAGTACAAATTAAACCTACTTGTTCACTGTCTAAAAAAAAAGTGGTCATTCAAATTGGAAATTAACAAGCTAGGGACCCGATACCCTTTATTTATTAGTTTGTAATAACATCAACACTTTAAAGGGGATTATTGGTTTTCTTGCATGAAACGCTAACTGCTGTAATCCTACTAAAGCAGGCTAAATACTAGAATTAATTGGTTAAATTAAACCCCTTGTTGAATCACATTTAAGAAGGTTTGTTCTCTAAATAGTGTGTGTTTTCCTGACTTGCTCATGGGAAACCAGTTTGTGTTTCAGTCTCTTTGAGAGACAAATCTGTTGTTAAGAAAATCCACTTTATGCAGAGGGGCCTACATGAAAACACAGTTTTAAATTAAAAATGAGTAAGATCTAGTCTACAGCAATATACATATACTACTAGATATAATAGCAAATCTAAACATGGGCCTTTAAGTAGGAATACCTGCAAGGCATTTTATGTAGACATGTTTACTAAAAGTAATGTTAATTTTCCATAAATCCTTTACAAAATAATAATTAATATTAATAAATAATAATTAACTTTGTTTATTATGTTAGTGATTTAAAAAATATTATTATTATTCTCAAAATTATTTTTTTACTCACTACACTGAAAACTCAGAGAAATAATCTTTAAATTAAAATTAACAAGCAAAATCAGATTTTTTTAAGCGCATGGTAAATTGCTTATCTTTTCCTCTCTATATTTGATGAGACAACAGTAAAGAACTCTAGTTCTCCACCATCCATGCTATACGATAAGTGTGTGTTTTGTGGAGAAGGGTTTTAAGATTTCTCACATTTACATGTTATGTGACAAATAACACAATATCACTGACTAAATGTGTAAAAAAAACCCTGTCTTTGGCAAGTTCGACAAATTACATGCTGGTATAAAAATACTCATCAAACAGCTATATAAATTGACATGATGAGTGATTTAAAAACACACAATAAATAAGGATTAGTTTGAACCACAAGGATTTTTCCAAATACCTTGAATCTTGTTTGAAGGGTAATATACATCACTCTTTTAAAGATTTTGAATAGCGAGGGAAAAGCTCTCCAGGGCAGGGCTGATACTAATGTCAAGGGGGCAAAGGTTCTCTAAACTCTAAACAATAGACAAGGCCCCCAGGTGCTGTGAACTGTTTACCTATTTCATTTCCAATGGGAAATAGAATAGGTCTTGGAATGTTCTGTATTCTGCCTGACTATTAGGCTCAGTGCTCAGAGTAAATAAAGGCACAACCACAAATGATTTAATTGCTTATATTCTATCATTTACATTTGGAGGCCTATCTATCTTTCTGACATTTCTAGTGCATATTACCAGACCTTTTTATATGCACATCTCATCCCTCCATACTTAATCTCAGCTTCTGTCCAAGTCTGTGGCTGCATATGTCTATCGCTCTATATTCTGGAAAATCAAGAAAGAAAGAGAACGACTTGGCTCCATTTAAGGCAAACGAGGCAAACAGGGCCACATCATCCCACAGGGCCACATCATCCCACAGGGCCACATCATCCCACAGGGCTCACATCATCCCACAGGGCTCACATCATCCCACAGGGCTCACATCATCCCACAGGGCTCATATCACCTTCCCCATTGCTTTTTTATTTTTACTTGTACCTTGACGATGCAGACCAATCGTATGCCAAGTGCAGAGGTACACACAAACTTTCGGTGGAGTAATACAAATTTTACTTACACTGAGATCATGTGTATGTGCATACTCAGCTTCTAGTTGGCCACACGTATTATGGTAGAGCTAACTGCAATAGTTAAGGGAGGTAGAGAATTAGGAAAGGTTAGCACTATAGAGGAATCAAATGTAAAGGTAGAAGTGATGGAGAGATAGGATAAGTCTCAGAACTGACATGGAAGAGGGACATATGGGATCTGGATAGGGGCATTTATTAAACTGGTGGGGGACTACAGGTTCAAGCTTGCCTACCTCCCAACATCAAAAACAGCTTTGCTATTAGAAAACAGAGACACTATGTAAAAAGCTACAGGGAATCTGACAATTTGTTAGCAGATTTGAATATATCATTGTTCAAATTATGATATATTCATTGTATATGGTTGTACTATAACACTAGCTACAACTTGATACCAGCTTGAAAATTACTCCTCTTTAGTTATTTTTAGTTCTTTGGTGCATATCAGAGATAGAATTACACAGTACAAAAAACAAACAACACTAATAAACACACTAATCAGTAAACGTTATATACATTAATTAGCAGTATTTCTGGGAGAGACATTCAAGGGTATGTAACAGATATACACTATGAAACCATAATCTGTGCAGTAAACCTGTATGATTAGATCAGTCAAGGTTCTGCATAGAAGGACATGATCTGGGAAATATAATATGCACACTTGTTGCCAATTCCTTTCCTATTTGATTGGCTTCAGCAGCTTTATTTAATTACTATACAAGAAGGTTCTGGCCACAGGCCATTTGCAACTTGTCAAAGATCTAGGGATTGATTACTAGTTACCCAAAACAGAATATCTTTCCAGCGGTAAGGTAGTCCTGCTTACCAATTACTATCTAAGAGGTATGTGCAACACATTCCTTATCACACATGGGCGATACATCCCTCCTACAATACTAAATGGACTGGATATCTCTATCTTTTTTAATTATTTTTAAAGAAAATGTGGGGCCTCTGAGAGTCTGCTAAGGGAGCAGCCATGGTTAATACTGAATTGTTTAATTGGTAGTATAATGGCAGTGCACCTAAAGGACTGTTTAACGAGAATAAATGAAAACAATAAAATTGCTGCATTAGTGAATTTCTCTCTTGTCAACATGAGTAATAGAGCATATTATAAACAGTGAATGCAAGCATCTAAAAGGCAAACTACAGCTTAAATATCTACAAAGATAAACTGTTTTGTAATGTTTAAATAATGCTATGCATTTAAATACCCTGACAAAGCACAATATATATATGAATTAGCAAATGTTACTGTTCAGCAGTATGGGGAAGGATGGTTTTCTTGTATATCTGTTTTGCTTTACAGAAGCATACTGCTCAGAAAAGTGGTCAATGCAGAGGGTTCAGAGAAATATTGTTGTCCCCCAGGCCTGCTTGACTAAGTCTTTGCTATTTTTAATACTGCTTAGGAACATCATTCCTTAAACTCAAGTTGGGTATTGGTTTATAAATATGTATTCCTGTACTCTGGCACAGTCTAAAATTTCACATACATGACTAAAGTGCAGAAAATAAGGCTTATGCGACAGGCCATTTTGCTTCTCCAGAACTACAATATCAACACACAGCTTGATCTATAGGGCTATTGACATACCCATTAAATACATATAGAAATGTAGGTGTATACATGGGCACCCACTTTTCCAAATTAAACAAACAACAAGGGCTTTGTGGGGTGGTAGTAGCTTAGCTATTCAAGATTACCAATATATTATTATTCCAGAACTCCCTCAAATCCAAATAGCATGGCAGTCTCATCTGCTAAGTGACTCATACGTAACATATCTAAGTATTTTAGAGCCAAAATGAGGAGTGGATAGGGATGTATTCATGGTCCCTGCAGTCACTGTATATTGAAGTTCACAAATAAATGAATAAAAAATAATAAATCACACAGAGAAAAATTTGAAATAATGTATGAATATCACTGAATATCACTGAAACAATTGTTCACATTTTTATATCTAAAGATTTTGACACATATTCCAGTTCAGAACACCCTGACTTACTTACTCAGCTTCTCATGTGAATCAATGACCATGTGCTTGTTCAAACATGACAGTGGAAATGCAGCCATTTAGAACAGAGATTATTGCTTTCAGTAATTGCTCTTTCCTCCATTACTCCATTTACATGACTTAAGGGCAAGCCATACAGCATTTACAGGAAACAACACTTTCAAAAGCAGCCTTCTCAGTTGTGATACATTTTAGTGCACCAATGTATTTACATTATTATATAACTTTGAGATATTGAAACAAATTATCAGAATACTTCAAAATACAAAAACAGGTGCTTGGCAAACAGGAGACATCACCAAAAAATAATACTTGTATGTACTGATTGTAAGTAACAGAATATTTGTGCTGGGAAAAGGCTGTATTATTTTCAACAAAAGAGGGTCATCATTAGTAACTAAATATAGGATTTTATACACTTACCACTGTCTTCAATTGAAAACTGGAATATATCACTGGTAGCATTTTCCTGGTCTTTCAGAACATAGCAAATCTTTGCATCGTCAATATCACCTAATATAAGAAAAAAAGTTTTTTTAAAAAAAGGTATATGTTTTTTTTTGGGGGGGAGGGTCATTTGAATGATTTGAATAATGAGACTGTAAATGCATAATACATATAGTTGATCATTTAAGTGAATTCCCTAAGTAGCTAATATTAATTTTACACTACAGTATAAGTAATGTATATGTGGTACATAGTAAGGTTGCATTTTAAATCCTTCCCAGTAGTTAATAAATAGATATGCAAACACACAATATCATTTACACACAAAAAAATCACATATATCATGTGGATGTTCTCAATGCAATGTACTCACCTTGTGTGAATGTCCTGATAGAGTCATTGCCTTGAGCCATGTTAAAAATAAACCCATGCTTTGGGCCGTCTGTTATTCTGTATTTCAGCAGTTTATTGGGACTGTCTCGATCTTCTGCTTTTAACAACTTGTTGGTAATCATAAATCCCAAATGCCCAGACTGAAGGCTTCTCAAAGTAGGGACTCCCTTGTTAACAATAATCTGAGGTATTCCATTATCCATAGAATTTATGCTGATCTTCATCATTTGTGGTTTTCTTGTCTCTTGAGTGGCATGAGGCAGCACATAAAACCCAGAGTGTGTGCCATCTGTGACAGTAAAGGAGAAACTATCTTCAGAAGTCTCACTGCCATCATGCTTGTAGCTGATTAAATTCTCATTTAAGTCTTGCTTGGTGAATGTGGTTACCTGATGACTGTTATTGAACAAAATTTGTCCATGAACTGGTAGTTGGGTGACAGTAAAACGAAGCAAGTTGTCACTTGTATCCCTGTCCTCTACACTTAGCTCAAATGGGGTGATAAGTTTATTTTGGCCTTCATTGACCACTAAACCATGTACTGTAAGGACTGGCTTCTTGTTATCCACATCTGTTATTGAGATTCTGAAAGTACGGAACACGGGATTATAGCCATCTGTAACTTCAAACTCAAAACTGTCCATCTTCATCTCATCTTCAGAGGTGTGAATATAATAAACCTTATTGCCAGCCAGTTGAAGTTGAGTGAAGGATGTTATGGGAACCCCAGGCTCGTCTGTGCTCTCTAAATGTCCACGGCTGGGTGCCCTTGTGATACTGAATCTCAGATTTTCATCAGGGCTGTTGATGTCACTTGTGCTGAGAAGGTCTGTAGTTAATGTCACCCTTCCACCTTCCTTAAGAGTAACACCTTTGTTGATGACTTCTGGAAAAACAATGTCAATACTGCCAATGCTAATATAGAAGTATCTGTCAATAAATGGGTTTGTCCCATCAGTAATATCAAACTTGATTAGGTCACGTATACCTTCTTGCCCCGTATGAGTATACTGGATCAGATCCTTATCAATGTCGTCCTGTGTAAAATTCATACCAACTGTGATATTACCTAAAACGATTCCATCTTGATTTAGACGCTGTAGTAGCCCTTGTCCTGGACCAAAACGAATTATATAAGTCAGAGTGCTGTCATCTGAATCCAAATCTGTGGCTTTTAGAACTTTGTTTGTAATTAATTTCGATTGTCCGATTTCAACCTCTAGCCCATCGTTAATCGTCATTCTTGGGGTCTCATCATCTACAGGGATAACCATAACGAGTATTTTCTTTTCCACCTTATGCTCACCATCAGTTAACATAACCTCGAAACTGTCCTCCTTAGTTTCAGAGTCGTCATGTTCATACACGATGTTAGAGCTCTCTTTGATATCCTCCAGAGTAAAGTTCAGAACCGGAACCATGCCTGTGGTTTGTTGTTGTACCACCCTACCATGTTCTGGAAGCTTAGTAATAAAAAAGATCAGATCATCTGGGGGCTGGTCTGCATCTGCTGCATTGAGAATCGGGGTATCAATGACCAAGCTCATGCCCTCCATAACTATGAACTCTCGGGTGAAGATTTCTGGTTTCTCATCATTTGTTGGAATGATGAACAAGGAGAAAAAGTGGCGCTGGGAGAAATTGATTCCATCAGAACACCTGAAAGTAAACCTGTCTTCTAAGGGTTCTACTCCAATGTGGATACTCTGCACATAGTAAATGTGACCTAGACGGATATCTCTTATAGTAAAAGCGCTGATTGGGGTTCCAGATCTAGACTTCTCTGAACCAGGAGCTGGAGAAATGTTTTCCACATAGCCTGAAGTTGGCTGGACAATAATGGTGCACAGAATGTCATCTTTAGGCGTGTCCTCGTCTTCGGCATCTATGTTTTCCGTTGTAATAACGTTTTTTCCACCTTCGAGCACTGAAAACTGTTCTCCTAATGTTATCACTGGGGGTTCGCTATCTACAGGTAAGATGGTGATATAAACTCTAACTCCTTTCACCTTGTTGCCGCCTCTCACCCACTCGTCAGAAAGGTCAGAAATTGATAAATTGAATGAGTCATGTTGTCTCTGCGGTCCTATCTCTCCAGATGTATGGACATAGACCACCGCACCATTCAAGATGTCTTGTTGAGAGAATCTTTCAGAGGATATGCCATTGACCAAAATCTCCCCTTTCGTTGGGGGCTCTTCTATGATGAAGGTGAGCCTTAGATCATCGGTGTCAGGGTCTGTGCCCTGAATGACATTGCTGGTGATTTCTGTTTCTCCCCTCTCTAGAACTTCAATTGAGGATCCCCAAAGACCTCCTGGAAGCATCAGTGTGGGAGCCTCGTCATCTACTGGCTTAACATTTATTCTGATCGTAATGGGGACTTCATGCACTCCATCTGTGACGACCAAGGAGCAAGAGTCACTGGTCGACTCGTCACCGCTATGAACATAGGTTATTCTGCCTTTGACTATATCATGCAACACAAATGAAGCTCCCAAAGTCATAATAGCCCCATCAAACTGCAGCTCACCGTGCACAGGTATTTGAAACAGACGGAATACTATGTTATCTGTGTCTGTATCCGGATCTGTGACATCAAGCACGGATTTACTAAGCGTGAATGCGCCCCTTTCTGGAACAGTAAAGCCGGTGTTCGTGATTATAGGTGGTTTATTGTCAACAGGTTGTAAAAAGATAGTGAATGTCCCTTGAACAGAGTTACCTGCAGCATCTTCTACGGTGTAGTTAAACTGCAACACTTTTGGAGTTATTCCCAATTCACTTTCTGGGGGTTTGTAAGAGATTTTGTGATGATTAATCTGGGCTTGTGTAAAATTCAGCACCTGAACATCCAGGTGGTCACTAAGTACAATGTGTCCAGTCAAAGCAGGGTGATTGAGATCAGTGTCCCTAGGGTGGCTGTGTAAGATGTACTTGAGTTCTCTGTCATCAGTATCCTGGTCAGTGTAGCGAAGGTACTGCTTCTTGAATGGGGTTACCTCGTATTCTTTGACAGTCATGTGAAGGGTCGTCCCCTTGTACAGTTCAGGAGGTATGTCATCAACAGGTTCTATCCGCACTGTGAACACATGCAACCCCGATTGGTTAGGTGGATCATTGTCATCCAGCACCACGAACAGCACCCTATCCAGTACATCTCGATGACTGTGCTGTCCTACATGTTTATAGTGCAGTCTTCCATCTAGAATATCGCTTTGGTACCACTCAGTCACTACTTTCTCATACACTCCTTCTTCCTGAAGGTAGTTCCATCCTTCTCCATCTGAAGGTTTATCGGGCTGCCTCAGTACCATCTGCCCAAATTTACTGCGGGGCTCCTGTAGCACAAACAGAATAGTGGAATCTTCAGAATCAATATCAGTAGAACTGAGCATGAAGGGTGAGATCAAGGCAAGGCTCTTCTCGGGTAAACTAAGTCCTGTATTTGCATTAAGCACAGGAGGCTCGTCGTCTGTTGGGGACACTGTAATTGGGTAAAGCAGTTCCACTCGGTGTTTTCCATCATCCAGTCTGAGGATGAGATTGTCACTGTAGGTGTCACTGCCATCATGCTGGTAAACCACTAACCCAGCGTGGAGTTCTTGAGGCGTAAATGTGAAGCCATTCTGTCCACTGCGGGTACCCGAGCCTTCCTGCGCCAAAAACAGTTGCCCATGCCGAAGTCCACCTACTACATTGAGTCTCACTTCTTCTAGGTTGTCCTCATCGCTGATGACTAAGTTGTTCATGCCGGACCCTGGTCCGGACAAGGGACGTGACTGGCCCTCCAGAAGCCACAGGCCAGCGTTACGTGTAGCCAGAGGAGCCAAAGTGTTCATGGGCTTTACCACAATCATGAAAGCGAATGAGTCCGACGTTGCACCATCAGTGTCCATCACCTGCATCTCTAGCTGTAAGATCCTCTCCTGCCAGGACTCACTTGCAGGGGGTTGGTAGGCAATTCTCAATTCGTTTAGATCACTCTGAAAAAACGAAGTTATGGGGGAATTTTGATCATCTGTACTTATCAGATAACCGGAGGTCTCTGGGTCCAAGGGGCTTGTGAGGTTAAATATAAGGTCTCTGGGATCTGACTCCAAATCCTCTGCTGCAAGCATTTCCGATGTTAGGGCTGTTAGTACAAACTGATCAACCTCCATCATCATCATAGACACAAAGCTTGGGCGTGGAGGGGTGTTCTCTGTCCCTTCCTTGATTCTAACTGTGATATGGAAGTTTTCTTGTCTTACTTGGCCAGTTCCATCAGTCAGCTCCACCAACATGGGCAGGTAATCCCTATTAGGTGAGTTGTGTGGGGCAGTGTGCTTGTAATACAATCCCGAGTTGGTGAAAGTGTGACAATCAAGACCCCGTTGTAAGCTAGCAGAAAAGTTTAACAACTGACCGTACCTTGGAAGTCCTCCTGTGCCAACGAGGTGTGTGATTTTGCAAGATTCCTTTGAATGATCGTAGGAGAAACCCAATATTTTTTTATCGATTGGGTTGCTGAGTCCGTGCAGCTTTTCTACTACCAAGGGAAGGTTTCGGGTCACAATTTCCAACTGCTGAAATATTACCTCTACCTCGAGAACAAAAGGCACAATTAAGGTATCTGTAGGCGAATCATACCTTAGTTGGAGTCTCACTTTGTCGCTGGAAGGGCTACGGGATCCCAGGTGGGTGTATTTTACCTCCCCAGAGCCAAAATCGCAGGGGAACCTCTTTGGAGTCAAGAACCCTGGTCTTTGGGATAGGGGATCGTTGCCTAACACAGTTAGGACACACTTATCTCCAGGCTGCACTTGTATGACGAGGTCCTTCACTGGGTTAAGAGACACGGATCTTCCGAAGGGGACGCGGATCCCACGGTTGGCAACAATAATGTGATCAAGGTTGGATAAATGGGTGTCCCCCTGTGCTCCCGCCGAGGTGACGGTAATCAAAATTGCCTTTACAAGGTAGAGAAAGCCAGCGGATCTCCTGTGAGTCCCGTACCGCTGTGTCCCCATCCTACTGCTTCAGTCCTAGCCCGCTGACAGTAGAAAGTAGCGGGGCTTCTGTGAAAAACCTCTGAGAATTGTTACAAGATGCTTGATGTCTTCTTCAGGATGTTGTTACGGTTCTGCTGTCTGCTGTGAAGATGCGCGAGTGCGAGGTGGGGGACAGGCTGCAGCAGGTAATAGTATAATGGGGAGGGACTAGGTGGGATCTACTAGCTCTGCCCTCCCCCTGCTAGCCCAGAGCCCACCAATTATATTTATCCCTAATTCCAACTTTAGGAAGCCTCCCCTCCGCTCATTCGGCAAAAGAAAAGACTTTGCATGTATACACACTTCTGGATCGGGATTTTCGTTTCACGTGGTTATCATTGTTTCTTTAATCACATAAGAACTCAATAAGGGTTAATAATCAAAAAACAAACACACATTTTTTGGGTGGGTTTATATATAAAAGGAGAATGAGTGCAAGGGTTGTGCAGATAGATCCCATCTTAAAATGAAAGCCGTAAAATGTGTGTCCATCTTTTACTCTTCAGGAATGATTTCTGAAGAAGAATGAAACAGTTGCACCGCCGCCTCTACAGACGTTCTGTTTTTATATCATAAAACTTTGGCATTTAATAATAAATCTCACAGCTATTTGATATTGAAAATTAAAGCAGGAGTGAGACTGATATATGAAAAGTCAGATTTGATTGTCTCAGAGATTAGAGCTGGAGTCAGGTTGGAGTCGCATAATAGCCCTTCAGATCAAAAAGCACCTTCACAAAGCTAGATAGCCATTAAGTACCTTCTGCCACCTGAAAGCCTTTATTGTATTCGGTATCTCAGCTGTGCACAGAGAGCATTCAGGGAGGAAGTGATAGAACAAGTGCTGGGGTTAAATATAAGCAGTGCCTACTTCAAACCCTTCACTTACATTCAATTTAGTTAAGTTTTTAGAAACTTAGAACCATGTCTTGCCTTAGTTATTTTAAGTTCCTCTATTTCCACCGTTTCTAGACAATTTCCTTTATGTTTCTTTGGTTCCTAATAACCTCACCCACCCAATTGCCCCTCTTCAGGACTGAAAGCCCTCTGCCCCTCTCGTCTCATGTAATGTCCCTCTGCTCTGGAGTGTTTGCAGGGTATGAGTGTACCATAGCGTTCTACAGCCCGAAAACTCCCAATAAGGAGTAAATAAATAGCAGAAAATGATTTTAAGTTAAATTGTGTAAATAAAACCCTTCCTCATCTTATAGTTGTCTTACAGTGCTGCATTAATAGCTGTGTTGGGGCACTTGAAATGTATGAATAATGCATAATGGATTATGGGAACTGACTTGTTTAATTACAATACATTTTATAATGCGCAATTTAGAAGATAAATCCCTTACCTTAACTACTATATACTAATTGCAACCCTCAAGTCCTGCATGCAATTTATATATTGTGTGTGTATATATATATATATATATATATATATATATATATATATCCCCACATATATAATTAATAGATAGATAGATAGATTCTTGAAAAAACATGTTTTCAAAATGTCACATCACAGAAAAACATGTTCTAGCTCCACCTCCTGGCAGCAAATTAAAATGAAGAGATTATAGCACTAGGTACCAAATGCCTTCATTCCATTTCCAATACAATACACAGGGCTGGCATAAGAAAACTTTGGACCCAATACAAACCTAAAGACAGGGCACTGCGTCCCATTACACCACATGCTTGCCCATGAATGGGACATCTGAACCCCAAAGCTACCTGCTTGCCCCGGCCCCATACACAAAGTGGTTGTATCTCCTGATGATGGCACAGACAATATATATATATATATATCATTTTTTTGGGATGGTGCTAGTAAGGTTTTGAGATGAGATGATGAAGGATAATACAGTTAGTGAATATTGGATAGGCATAAGGTTATTCTGAACATAAGATAAGACCAAAGATTTAGTTTCTTATTAGAGGTTACATGGCCAGAATTGATTTTAGAAACATTCTGCATGAATTACTATTTTATATACACTTTTTACTTGTAAACAACTAGTGGTATTCTGATATTTAAGACCTGGCATCAAATAGTATCTCAAAACATGTTTTAAAGCTACACAAGTAGAAATATTAAGGTGAAGAGGAATGTTTCTCAGACTTTCTGTAGCTGTAATTATGGACAGTAGGGGTCCTACTTGAGCTCAATTTTGTTGATTTTGTGTATAGGGCTAACCTATGATGAATACATTTACTTCCATTATATAAACATGCAATTTGTACTATTTTACACACTTTTCTGTTTTAAATGTATGAAGACGACATATATCCTTCTTTAGAAAGAACAAGTTTCATTTAATGGTTAATCTTAACCCCTTAATGACCAGGGGTATTTCACACCATAAAGACGAAACTATGTGGTGTCTCTATCCTAAACAATTTATTTTTGTTTTTCAGGGAGCAATGTCTTTTTTATTAATACTAATACTAATACACTAATACTTATATGTCTAGTTTATTATGAATTATATAATAAAAATTGAGAAAAAAAATAAAACATTTTTTACAATTTTACTTTTGTTTCTTTAATTAGAGAGTATATATATATATATATATATATATATATATATATATATATATATATATACTGCCTAACACACAGGTCCATACAGAATCAATGCAAGCTGCTGCACTAGTAGCAAAGGATCAAGTGCAGGAACACAGTGGCAGACGCAAATTGGGCCACCTTACGTGTCCCTATCACAGTGACATTGGGACATCCAAATAAATCAGATTTTCTATGTTACAAAAATTATATAGCAGATCATTTTTGAAGCTTTTTTTTATATTATAATGTTTCATAACATATTGCTTAGTTTATATGTTTATATGCCCCAATGTTTAGTGGAACATCATGGCAGTTGCATTTGTATCACAGCTGGGGCATCTGTCGGCTACACCAGGAGTAATTAAAATATGTTAAGTTAAATGTGTATATTTAAATGTGAGTTTATATTATATGACGAGATATTTTTGTGTATAATATAATTACCAAACATTTACATTACTTGATGGATGCATGTCTTTTTTCAGCCTATGTAACTATGTAACAACTTGTTCAAGCTGCCCCATACTATGACAATTAAAAATACCACTCTAACTTTGCATTGATTGTGAAATTGCAAACTGTCCAATAAAAAAGAAACTGGTGGAAAATTTAATAGCAATGATTGGTGAAAGATAAAGAAATGCGCTAGTAAAGAAACAATGGGGAGGCTGTACAATATTTTGGTCTTCAACCATCACAATGTCATTACGCACAATAAATACTGCAATGGATGCCACAAGGTTACAAGGAACTAATAAACATTTAACAAGTAGTGTGGGTATTGTGAGCCACTGAGGTTGTACTTTGATGTGTCTGAGGGTTGATATTTCACTAAAGACTGCCATGGTAACCTCAGTTAATAGCACAAAGGATCAGTCATGCCATCAGGTTTATGGCGTTGGTGCGTAGAGTGACACAAATTCACACACTGCTCCCATCGGCTCCCATTCACTTTTAACAACAGGGCTCATGCCCCATGTCTAAATAAATTTACTTTATAACAGTTGGTAATTATTAGGCGCACAGCTCACGAATTACTCTGTATTGTTGTGTGTCAAATGCTGCGCATTTTAAAGGCGTTGTTATGTTGACATCCAGTGGGACAGCAAAAAATGTACATCTTGTGTTTTTTTGTGAAAAACCTCACATATGTGAATAAGCTTCAAATTCTTTATAATAACATCTAACTGTGTGCACAAAACCGTGCACCTTTCTTCCCTGAGTATTACTTTTTACTTTACAGAGTGGGTTGTAGATAGTGGAACAGCCTCCCATATGAAGTGGTAGCAGTTAATACAATGGGGGAATTTAAACATGCATGGGTTAGGCATATGACGAGACCAGACTAGTTAAGGTCTTTAAAACAAGGAAAAAAACAAGCAAACTAGATAGGCTGAATGGTTCTTATTCGCTTCTAAATTCTATGTTTCTGTGATGTAGTATTAGACAAGATTAATTCCGAAGCTCCTGCTTGAAGCTAGTCTCAATGGTTCAGTAAATGTAAATTTTTCGAAACCCCAATATTTATGTATTTTGAAAGGTATTTGTTGGCTCAGAGCTAAATTTTTGCTTTATGTATTTATTGGTTATTATCATTCTAGCAGCAACCCAGCAATCTGAATGCGAATTACTTTTAGGCATTTTGGGTTGTGTGCTCCTGTTTTTTTGTGTGTTGTAAATATTCTGAATGTAGCTGCCATTGAGTTAAATAGAAGTCATATTCAGAAGTTATTGGATTTTGTGAATCAACCATTGTTTGAATCCCATGTCCTTCAACTGATTGTAGCTTCTCAGAGATTAATAACCAATTTAATAAATGATCTGCAAAGAAATTAGCAGATATTACAGACTTTACATACTTGCTTTGAAGCTCCATAATCTCACTTTGACAGAGGAATTTCACTGTACCATCCTCTATGCAGCCTTTGTTTGAAGATCTGAGACAGGGGTGTCAGAATCTGTTGAAAATGGACAGAATAAGGAAATTAATATTTTTGTAATGCTATACTCGTATACCTTCACATTAAGGCAAAATCTTCATCTTTTTGATAGTATTACTGCATCAGGTAACAAATCCCTAATAATTGTGTATACTTAGATATGTTGTCTAGGACAAATATATTGTATGTAACAATTATGATAGCACAGTACTTTACAATGGTGGCGGGTGTGCTATAGCTCTATGCATGAGAGGTTGAAACTTTTTAACTTAGCAGTGTTGCGGAGTTGAAATACTGCCCCATCTTGACTTCCAAACTCATCAGAAACTTGAATGAATTATTTTATTTTCTGTCTAGTCTAAATGCCCAGGTTCAGTTCCGTTGCCTTCTTCACGGATAAAGCTCTGCTTGTCGTTAACAAAACTCCACAACGTATACAGCACAACAATTACAGGTAGAACATGATATTAAGGACAGTTATTGGCATCAGCAGAAGAGGCATCACAGTAAGTTAACAAGAAATCCGAAAAATGTTTCCAAAAGCAATTTAATAATTTGGGAGAGACTAAATATCTGGGATCAATTACTAAAATTGAAAGCCTACAGCTATCTTGCAACCATGCTTGACAGATCATATATTATCAATCTATAGTAAAAAAATGAATAGAAAATGCTCAGTTTTAAAGAAGCACTCCAGGCATCATATGCACTGTAAATGATCATGCTGTCCCCTATTCCCCATTAACATTTGCCCCTTTCCCCATTCCTGCTAAATGCCATGTTCAAATGCCAATGTTCAAAGAAACACTGCTGATATATCCACCTTAATTGATATCAATGGGAATGATTTCCTGACACTGATTGGGTGCTTGAAGCAGCCAATCGATGGCAAGAATTGGATGGGGAGGACAACTGCAGTAGGTTTTCATCTTTTGTGTCTGATAAATGTTTACATTTTTTGTTTTATTTTGGAAGAATGCATATTAAAGCTCACACAGAGTACTGTAATGTGCATTATTATATAGGGGAAGTGTCAAGGGCATTAAACAGTAGACTGGAACCACAGTAATTGTTTAGAGGGGCATTCTAAAATTACCCCATATAATCATAAGTGAACTTTTTTTTGTGGACTATTCCTTAACAATATTTAAATATGTTTGAGGAAAGAATGAACTTTATGAAAGCTGACATATAAAGGAATACTTCACTGTGTAATTGATTGCTATCATTAAGTGAATGATCACTTGTTTACTATGTCTTCCCTCAATGACAGTGAAGTATACATAAACATATTCATCCGTCACGCCATTTTAAGCATACACTCTGTGACATTTTCCTCGATGACAAAAAAGTGATTGGCAGATTTTAGTTTACCATAATGAATGTAAATCTGAAATACAAAAAATGTGCTTGCTATTCAGTTTACCACCCTTGGGGCATGACATTCTCCACGTTGTGAAAGAAAAGAGTGCAAATATTATTATTAGGCCTAAAAATAATTTTATCTGGGAGGACAGGAAGGAATACATTAAACTGAAAAAAGCTGAAATGAGGAGGTATGAATATTTTTTTGTATTCTATGACATCCAAATAATCTTTTAGTTCTTTCATTCAAATTATTGTTTGATTATCAGGGAAGGGCTGGCAAGGGGGCAATTTTCCCCAGGGTTGCTCTAATTTAAAGATTTTTGGCCAGTGCTTGATGTTTTTGCTTACAATTGCACATGCAGCCATCACTGTGTAGAGTGTATCATGGACTTCCCAAAGTAGGCTACACAGAGCTCTCCTGCTTCTGGTGGAGTAGCTTCCCATAAAAGAGGGCTAGACCTTGGGAACTAAGAGGGGAGTAGGAAAAACTAGGAGGGTTGGCAGTAGTAGTGGTCACATGCCGCTACCCTGCTGGCA
The DNA here is from genome assembly GCF_027358695.1 of Spea bombifrons. Taxonomy (NCBI): domain Eukaryota; kingdom Metazoa; phylum Chordata; class Amphibia; order Anura; family Pelobatidae; genus Spea; species Spea bombifrons. The sequence goes on along the minus strand of NC_071087.1, from coordinate 37,334,470 downwards.
GAAAGAAAGAAATTAACCTGGAGAGCAGGTCTTCATCTGGAGACTGAGTCAAACAGGTATGCTTGCCCGGAGACTACAGGAGAAGTACTGCTGCTCTGGGTTGCCATCAGAAAACTCTGGGCCCTGGGAGCAGTGACACGCCCCATTCCCCACCCATTTCTCTTTCAACAGCGGTGTGTCCCATGATGTACCTGGTACCTGGAGCCATAAAGTTCCCAGGTTTGGTATTTTCAGCCTTGGCTTTTGTGAAGTTCATTTATTCAATTGCAGAACAGGGGCATTGCCATTCTTCTGACAATTGGATTATAACACTTAATAGAGTCAAAGGAACAACATGAAATGTACAATGATTGACAGATTATTTTCAGGATCTTAATGATGAAGTCCTAGAAGTGAAATGTATGCATAATGTATCCTGTATGCAGTATGCAATTTGATTGCAAATGCAAATGCATTTTATATATTTATTAGCATTTAATTCAAATAAACAAGCCCTTTTACCCATTTTAGAGCCAGATGGGTGAGCAATCCATTACATAGATAAATACTGCCCACCTAAAAAAGAAAGATTTAGCTGATGTATAGACATTTTTCCATTGCATAGCATTTATCTTTTAGTATTTGTTTTCTTCATGTTCTTGAGATGAGAACAAACCTAGCCACTGACTTTTTGGGGACAAAAAAAAAACAATCTATTTGACATTGCACATCTTTATTTACGTTATACTGTACAACTTCAGTTTTTAAAAGTCACTGGTAAGAAAACACCCTGGTTGGAAGCTAATGAAGTGTCAACAGGCGTTATATGAGGTGGTATTTATATAGTATCACGTATACCAAACAATAGCTAGCTTTATGTGCAGCCACTAACACAATGTTTAACCACAATGTGTACAATGTATTGCATTCAAAGTAAAATGCAGTAAAATGATGGTGACAAAATATTTCTGTCAATTAAACTTGTCTGCAGAGCAGATGTTCAGCAGAGTTGCAATAGGTTGATGATCAAGTTCAATTTTGGAATAGGTTTGCAGGAGTTACAATCAAATTACATAATTATCTTTCCATGTGTACTACTTAGGATGCAATTAACACCATGGTTTCATTAGATTTGTGTTACACTAATGCCCTGGTATGCCACACCAGAGCCATGTCCCTGAAGATTTAGCTTTTTGACGAGGAGGTGGGCTGGCCTTTTGGCTGCCATCTCCCCTTGAAGATGACATGACAATCAGGTGTCCACTGTGGCTCCTATGAAGTTTGATACAGTGACATCCCTTTTTTAATGAAGCTTCAAAAGAAACAAATCATAAAGTCAATGTACTAGATTTTTCTTGTCTTATTTATGTATTTAACTCCGAAGTACTGGGAAAACACTACTTTTCTAAAGTAGAGTCGCTCGTACAGACCTTTAACTCCTGACCGCAAAACTCTGCCTGGGGAGACCACTGGTCTCCCTGCGCCAGGAGTTAAAGGTCCATATGAAAAACCAATAGAGTCGCTCGTACAGACTTTTAACTCCTGACGGCTTTGACACCCAAGGGCCCCTTTTTGTGCTTTGAAGCCCAGGGGCCCCACTGTGAGCATGGGTCAGAAAAGACTGATCACAGTGCAGTGTAATAAATGTATGCACTGAATTGAAAGCATTGGTTGGGTTGCAAAGATCAAAAACTTATTACAACTTGCATTTTTTAACACAGAAAAATGTAGTTTATGTTTTCCCGTAATCATCTGCTGTTGTGCGACTTCCCAGCACACAACAATTAATAGGTGCTTGGCATGCACTTTGCATTAAATGTTCTCCCTCTGGCTATGTATGAAAATAACACTTAGCTATAAACCAGCAGTTTAAGATATCTTAAGGTTTGCTGCAACATACCATTGTCTAGTCTATGAGAATAGCCTGTAGCAACGGAACTAAGTCGTTTCCATCTTCATGTCAGTTTAGATATATGTTACACTAAATTTGTTTTTAAGCATTGTCTGGTATGACTTGGCAGTGGGATACAACACGTATATACAAAAAAAACCCTAAACAGTATTCTTTCTAGTAAGATCATTTGTATAAGAAAATATCTTAAACTATATTAAGATTATTGTTTCAAGTTAATATAAACTACATTTCACACAAACTGTGACTGGTAGTAATATAGAACTTACTGGAAAATGTATATCACCTTTATTGCATGCTTCACTGTTCAAAACATATATATTGACTGGAAGTGTATTAGAATAATGCATAGTATTAAATACCAACCAACTGCCGAAGGTTCAGTATTCCAGTCGTGATTTTGGGTCCTTTAAGTAGCCTTGAGAAAATAAATGGATCCTCTGCAAATAGCAGTAGTTCATATTTAGTTTTTGGGTCCAAATATTTATATTTGATAAGGTTTGAACCGGTGACGTTTTGGTATGCTCATGCATGGCTGACCTTAAACATTGCTGAGGAGTTCTGTTGTCATCAATGATCCTTTGAGCAAGTATTTGTTAGGTTCTTTTGTTGGAGTTCAGCAAGTTACATTCTCATTTTGACAATCTCAGATACCGACAGAGAAATTTTGTCGAACACCAATTTTGTTACTATTGAGTCATATAAACATTTGGAGCCTTTCATGAGCTTGCTATTTCACTATGTCCTCTCAAATCATAGGCAATGCCATACATTCCACTTCCTACCAAGTCTTGTTATTTATTACATCTTAGTCTTTCTTTTCCAGCTGCAGTGATATTATCCACACAATATTAAATAGGGTAAATTGCAGAGCTCCAGCCAAGGCCATTGTATGGAATTAGATGACCACCCTATAATTTGCAACAGGTAACATGCTAGGAAAAGAGGTATTACACAGCCAGGTGGTCATTTGTCTGCGGTGAATATTTCTTTCCAACTACTTGAAATTGTTGCCAACTGTACGTCTGGAAGACAGCTGAAAGAAAGTAACAAAGCAAAGTGTCTAGAGACATGCATTCCCTACTTTCTGCTTACAAAAAAAACTGATAGAGAAACAGATGTTTCAGCAATATGTTCTCTGGGAAACAGACTACCTACAGGAATGAAACTATTGATGAAATAGAAGAAACATGTTTTCCATGTATAACTGTCTTGACCACTTTAATTTGCAGAGACCTTGTTAGGAGCTTAAAGTGTATACAGTAATTTACTAATGTTCCCAAAATATGGAATTTAGGTAGATGTGAAATCTCAGGGCAAGTATCCACTTGTGGTTTTCTATTGTTTAGTAAGACATTCTGTTGTTATCCCTTTGACTAGCTTTTCTTTTTTCTGTTTTCTTTCTTTTTTCATTTTCTTCCCTTACCTTCTTTCCCATAACTTATTTTTCAGTATGGACATGTCAATTATAGACACAAATGTCAGACAGTCCATCATCCCATTCCTGTCTATGAGCAAGGCAGGGCTGGCTCAAAATATATTGGGCCTCTGTGTGTTTTACTTGCAGTCGCCAGGGTCTTTAGTATAAGTAGGGCTTTTGGTAGTATTTACACCTTAGGTAGGATTTTCTCAGTAGCCTGCCCTACAAGATGTAACACAGAGCCATTGGTCTACCTAGTCTAACCTTACAGAAAGGATTTCTACTTATTCATTCTTTAGGGCAACTTTATGTACACCCCAAACTTTCTTTAATTACTTTACTAAGTTGGCCTATACTACTTTGACTTGGAACCTATTTCACAGATCTACTATTCCTTCTTCTACCTACTCAGAAGCAGCTCAAACTAATTTTAAACTTCTTGCTCCACTTTAGAGGACAAAAAACTCCATGGCCATGTCAATATAATACCATGTGCAAGAGAAGTCGGTGCCTCTCTAGGCCATGGTGAGCAGAGGTCAAGACATGCATTACTCTCTCAATTAAGACCAACCTCTTAGAATGTTTAAATGAGTTCAAATATATGTAAGATCTGCTCAAGCAACATCACAACCTAATGTATTCTCATACAGAGCAGGTCCCGTATGTAAAGGTAGTTGCACAGGAGAGCCAAGAAGCATCCAGTAATATGAGAGCACCAATAAAAAATAATAATAATAAAAAATCACTACTTAGTTAAAATAACCACATCAACACAATTAAAGTAAAATGCTTCTTACAAATGTATCAGTTTGTCAAAGTATATTTGCCAATGTCCATAATTTTTGGAAGTGGGATTTCATTCATTAAGATTGATACATATCTGGCATGAAGCCCAGACAAGTAAATATTCATAATTATTGAAACCCCACTTTGCAAGAAAAAGGACATGCTTAAAATTGATATTTGTAGCAATTCTAATCAAATAACCTCAATGTAGCTATTTTGATGGGATATTAATACTTTTTTTGGCAGATGTGCTGATACCCCACAACTTCTAACTGTGTTTGGAGATGTAGTACAATAGCAAACCATGCATTTTCAATCACCATTAGCAATAGCAATTAATAAGATATAGCCTATCCTAATCCTCCACATATCCTTAGAATTTAAACCATCTCTTGTTGACAGTCAAGAAGGAATTTGACCATAATTTCTTTTTTCTAGTTTCTAGTTTTCTAGTTTTTTTCTAGTTTCTTAATTACTCTATTGGTTAGCCTGTATAATACTGAGAAATACTGGAGTAAAAGTGCAGATGAGTACATAAAATTGCAGCTCTGTCTAAGGCTTTCACATAGAACTGAATAACTAGTCCACCATACCTTAAGCAGGGTACCATATTATGACCTCTGTGGTTGTATGTTTACATTGTAATACCATGTCAGGTTGCAGTGTATTTACATAGCCCTATACTACTTGTCCACGCCACCCCCAGACTTTGCAAGCGGGTCTTGGCAGGAGTTTAATTAATCATACACTTGTAAACAATAGATATAGGCTGGTGTTCAGAACTACTTATTACCCCTTACTACCTCAAGCTTTCATAAGTGGCATTGTCATACTTCGTTTACTACCCTTAACGTCAAGCTGCCATCTGTATAGCTTGGTATAGAGGTTAAATGTAATACAGTCTTTCTGATGCACATCGCAAAAGGATGGTAATAACATTTTCTGTCAACGTGTTGCAGAAGGAGAGGAAAGGGAAACCATTGAACGGAAGGATGCCATGCTGTTACTTGCCAAAAATTCCTTTTATGTGAGGAATACATACAATCCTTTTGTAAAAAAAAAAAAAAAAGACTACCTTCTCACCTCTACCTAGCTTCACAATTATCATTTCATCAACCCATCCCTAAGCTGCACAGACAATAAAACTGTTTATTTACAGGACAGGATAGAGGTATTTCTACCTCTAAGTAGTAGTTTCTTATCATACAAATGATCCTATTGTGTTCACATGAACTTATTCATATCTAAAAGTCTGGAATCCACTTGGACTTCAAAAAAGGTTTTATGAGCTACAACAAAGAAGACTATAAATGTACAGCCTGATATAAGGCTAAAGGTTCCTTCAGCTGTCACAAGAAATTATTTGAGCAGCTACATGATTGACTCTTTGTGAAAATATACATAGCATAGAATCATGGAATTCAAGTGAGGAACCCAGTATGCAGTGATTCAATGATAATGAACACCGGTAATGAACACAGTCCCAAAAATAGAATGGTCAAAGAAGCTGGGTCAGGAATGGAGAAATCAGTGTCGTCAGGAACAGGCATATATATCAGCAACAGAGAATATAGAATGGTCAGGCAAGCCGGATCAGGGATGGAGAAATCAACGTAGTCAGGAACAAGGCACAAATCACCCACCAGTAATGTAGGATATCTACTGTAGCAGCTCAGCCAGTACAATAACCGAGCACTGAATGGAAGTGACAAGAATATTTTACTTTGACTGCATCTCCCCACCTTTGAGATCTCCAGGCCAATGACTTCTCCACATCACCCTTGCTACAACCAATTCAGCCACATCCCAAGGAGCCCCTCAATTTTGTTTGAATCCTTCTCATAGAGCTATCTTCTTATAGATAGGAGGAAGGAGGCCCCCTTCTGTACCAGTATGAAGTAATGTGTGCCAATGTTATTTCTCCCCCCCCCCCCCCATATTGTCAGTTTTAATATCACTCTCCACAAATTGTAATAGCACCAATGAATCTTCTGGTACTCTATTAAAAATGTAATGTAAAAAGGGGACTGAGATAAAGGCACTGGCTTTAGGATAAAGGTATCTGGACTTCACAATAATACAGAAGAAGGTTAATTAACTTTCTCGGACAGTATGAATATAGTTTGATTTAGACAGAAAGCTAGACTCTATTTGGCATGACTCATAAAGGACACTGTACTATATCATAAAATTCAATCACCCATAGACAAGCATCTGTTCTAAATCCAATGTCTATAACAAGGATTATGGAAGTAATTGGTGCATATTAGGCATTTACGGAAATGCTTGTCACAAAGCTTGTCCTCGCCTGGCCCTAATCCAATTCAGCAGAAAAACAAAGCATCTGTATGATTGTTTTAGATAATATTAGACTCTGAGAATAAGTAATACGTTGAATGACTATAGTCAGGGTCATGTGTATGTATCATTCTATCAGAAGCCTGCAGACAGTCTCAACAAGAAGCATAATAAAATGGTAAATCACTGTCATATGTGAGGGACAGTAAGACATTCCCTGACCAGAAGCAGACAATCTTGATCCTGTTGGCTAGGCTCACATAAGGTGATTCTAAACAAAAACAGACATGAAATAAGAGGCAGGCAATAAATGAACTATTCATGGTGATCATGTCTAGTATATATTTTTGTGCAGACCAAGAATCAGTTCGTGGAGTGGGGTTGTCTCTTAATTGGTTGTGTATATTTGGATGTGTGTGCGAAAGCCTTTGATATCTATTCAGCAGCTGAGACAGCTGAGATATGAACATTCCTTATTATTACTATGCATTATCATTGACAAATACGAGAGAGCTTCTGCTGCAAAAAGGTCTGTTTTGGTCCTAAATAATGCAAAGGTAATGTGAGATAATTCTTAACACTCTCTTCACTGATTTAGCTATACAAAGAACTCTGCCGTGACTGATTGCCAACGCCGCGTTCCAGTTGTGGAGGGAAAAACAGTAAATAAATGACACAGCAACATGTATAACACACTTGTCCCCAGTGACCCTGGCAAATGCCTCTTTTTGTTAATCTGCCCCATCCAAGGCTTTCAAACCCTTTTTTTTTATATCTCCAATGAAACCTGTCAGTTTTGTGTTTAGTAGAATGACCTTGTGTCAATAACTATCTGTTAGGAATGTGTAATGTATATCCAGAATGTAGGTGACGACATATAATATGCATTTGCCCTGCATTTTTTACTTTGGAAATGTAAGGAAAAAATCTGTAAGGTCAAATAATATCGTTAATTGATGGGATGTCTTTCACAGCTGAATCATTTCCAGGTTTGGCATTTTTAACTGAAGTAGATAAGACTGAGTACTTGTTTTTTTTTGGGGGGGGGTAACATTTGTAATTTGTGAACTGGCACTTTCCAGTATCCTCATTGTTGAGTTGGCTAATGCACCCCATCTACTTAAAACTTCTGAATAGCAAGTTTAATAAAACACGCTTTTCCTCCAAGCTGGTGAACATTGGTTCAGAAGGTGAAAATATAGTAATATAAAGCATTAGGTTTTCAGTATCACTGAATGTGATAAAGATATCACTATGGGATGTATTGAAGAGATAGGGCAGGGCCGGACTGGAGATGACAAGTGGCCATGGTACTTTAAGGCGGCCACTAATGACATAAGTGCGGCAACGGTAGGATATGAGAGGCCACACAATGTCCGCTATGGGTGTGTATAGAGTGATGTCGGCCAGCTGCCCAGCAAGCATTTGCCCATTGTGGCAGATGACCAGTCCAGGCCTAGATAGGGGTGTAAAAAGATATCAGTGTGAGTGGTCTTACATTACTTTAGTCATGCATATTCCTGGGCCAGAGTAAATGAAAAATAGAAGCTGAAAATTACTGATGAGCTCCATAAGAATACCCATCTCAAGATTTCAGATTATGGTTTAGTATAACATTTTGCTGGTCCTGACATTTTCCACAACGTTCAACTGAATTATTGTTGATTTTTACATCCTTACCTTATAATTTATTGCTGATAAAGACCCTAATGATGTAATATGGCCTGAATTCTCCTTTGACCACAATGTAAATTAATACTACATAGCAAATCAAAATTATCTGATCTGCATTTTATAATAAAAAATATCTGTTTTGTATGTAATTCCATAAATTATCATTATTGTTCAAAATCCTATATTATAATTTGGGGAATCTTTTTTTTTTTTTTTTTATCTTTACATGCCTTAAGCTAATGCAGCTAAAGAAATACCTTTGTTTGAAAATCAAGCAAACCATAGTACTTCTATAAGTACTCTTCATTTATTGACTTTTAAAACCATTATAGGGATCATAAAATCTTTATTGTGCAGATTATTGTGAACAAAGTTCCATTGTGAGAAACCTCTATTTGCCAAGAACATGGACATGTATAAAAGTAATTTCTTAAGGTAGGTTATACAAACAAGGTCCCTACCCAATAGCATTGTATCATTTTTGGTGGGTAATGTATTTTATAGGTCATGTGCTTAGTTTTATGAAAATTTAAAAAGTTAACAGGAGAGTTGTGGCTCCAACTACCTGACTTGAATATACATTATAAAGGTCGAACCTAAGTGAGCTACAGCTACAGGTGGAGCTTGGCTGGCCCTGTATAACAAACAGTTACATCAGAGTGTTAAATAAGAGTTCTTCACCTACCGAAGAATGACAACCTAGCCCTTCTTGCTAGAGAAACCTGCCAGTGTTGGCCTTTGATAACACATTACAAGCCAGGCCTTCTTATCCAACATCAGTGCCTGACTTCACAAATCCTCTACTGGATGGATGAGCAAATATTCCCACAAAAACAGTCCAAGATCTTGTGGAAAGCCTTCCCAGAAGAGTGGAAGCTGTTATAGCTGCAAAAGGGGGGATCAACTACATATTAATGTCTATGTATTTAGAATTCAACGTCATAAAAGTCCATGTTGGTGTAATGGTCAGGTGTCCCAAAGCTTTTGTTTACATATATAGATCAGAGCACACCAAGCAAACACTATTTAAAAGCACCTATCTGAGGCATAAATATTGGGGATTCCATCACACTTATATGGCCATATATTGCTAAGCCCGACATTACATCACAATACCCCAATTTTGGTATTGTCCTAAATGCTGTTTTCCAATACTTTATAATACTTTATAATACTCTATAAGCCTACGTTATATGCAGTATATACAACATGTCTATTTGATGTAGTATATATTTGAAATCTCACAGATTAAAATATGATAAATGTTGTGTTACCTATAAGAAAAATGCATTACCTCATTAACTTACATTAACTTATATTCAACAATATATCTGTTTGCACACTTCTTATAGTTTGAAACCCAAACATCCATTTACCATTTTTCTTCCCTGTACTATGACTCATGTTGAAAATGTACCGATGCACTGAAATGTTCTTTGTGATTTTATCCTTGACTGTCTCACCTGGAAGATATATTAGATGAATGAGCAACACCACAGTTATCCCAAGCATATTATTATTTCTGAGTCGTAAAATCCCAAGACAGTGCATGTGCTTATACACTACAAAAGTATATTGATACCCCTCTTAATTATTAAATGTATGTGTTGCTAACAGGAATATAATATAAAGCACAGAGACAGCCATCTACATAGACTCACATTGGCAGTATCCATACTGCAGAGTTTAGTGTCTTTAAATATGATACTGCCATAATATGCCACATTTGCCATAATCCAGTTTGTGAAACTTGTGCCCAGCTAGATCTGCCCAGGTCCACTGTAAGTGTGATTATTGGGAAGTTTAGAAGTTATAACAATTCAGTGTACAGCCCTGCGCGGGACTGCTTTTTTAATCCCGCTCCCGCCCGCTCCTGCTGATTTTTTTGCCCAATCCCGCCCGCTCCCGCAATGTGGGTGTTCCCTCCCGCCCACTCCCACCACATTTGTGACCAACCGAGCCAACCTCCTTACCTGAGCTGCAGATTTATCGCGCAGTCCTGCAAGGCTGCCCTCGAGTTGCTCCCTTCTCTTGCTCCGCCCAGGAACAAGGCGGAGTCACGGGAAGTGACGTCACATCCCGTGACTCCCGCCTCCCAATGCAGTTCTCTAATATAGTGTACATAGGCAATCAAATCATCTTACAAATCCACAGCCCAAGACAGGAACCTTAATTGTCTGACACATTCTTGCCTGAAGGGAACTTGGGAATCATTGATTTACTTATATTTGTGAATAAAGAACATTTTAGCTATAACATTGCAGGTGTTTTTTCTCAGTGCCTTGGATTTCAAGTTTGTGATGATGAGGAGAGCTGAGCCTGTCCTGTATCAGAGGTAAATGGAGGTGCTTGTGCGTGTCCTTTAGAGGTATTTCCTGTTACACAGCTATGTAATGAATATATTAAAAAGAAGATATGATGTACAGTACATAAACCTTCCCATTCTAGCCATACAAAACAAAATAGATCTTTTTTTGTAAATTATTTGTAACAATACATACTAGGCTGAGACAGTAATGGTGGGTTATTTGATTTATAAGGGTTAAAGGACTGGCTGGCATTTTACAGAATTCCTCAGGCCACCCACAGTGAAACTGTCTCCAACATAATGCACAAGATGTGTGTGTCTGAACATTATTTATAGCCCCTGCAGTAAAAGTGATCGTAGACTGTCTAGAAAGGCCAATGAATTTTAAGTCTCTGTTTCAATGTGCCAGAATTTGTTGATAGTCAGTCCACATTTGCAAAGAATATAACATTTATTTTTATTTTCATAGGAAAATAACAAGCATAATAGTAGCATTATATTGGCTTAATTGGAGTTGTTTGATTTAAATAATTTAATTTTTCTTTTGTTGAAATCGTTGATTTTAATCAATTCCATTATAAAATAAAGAATGCAAAATCAATTAAGTTAACTATACTTGTAATATGTTGAAACAGCAAATAAAATAAACAGGTTAATAATTGGAATAGTGGATAAAAATGCAGAGGGTATTCTGGACTTCCTTCACGGTTTGTGACAAGATGGTTGCCAGTGCCTTCTGATGCATGAGAGAAAATGGAACCAACTTACTGTTTAGTAGATTTTGTCCTTAACTGAAACTCCACTACTCATGTAACTGGATCCTTATTAAGTCCTTCATTATCAGGCACAATATATAGGTAGATCCTGAAATAATAGTTACTTTAGATTAAGATTAAGATTAAGTTCTCAAGGGCTGCTGGATGTCAAATACTGAGGAGGATAGCAGTCCTAAAATGGAGTCAGAACCATGTGACAATCGCAGAATGCAGAGGACCAATATTATATATAAATAATCATGAAATACGTTTAGGGTCTTGAAAAATAGACATTAGGGGTGAATTTTGTGTAATGTAAAACACACTGGTACAGCAGCTGCAAAGGTATAGCAATACAGATAAAAATTGTATTAGCTTATTTAAAAATGATGTAATTCATGTTTATAATTTGTCACTGCCTTATCACAAAATTGGAACTGTGTGTAGCAAATGCAATGTGTGGGAGTGTACACGGATGTGTAGGTGAGGGAGAATGTGTTGGAATGTATTTCTGTGGGGGTGAGATCACATGTTTATATGTATGTGTGAGGGCAGGTGTGCACATTAATATCTAAATAGGATTGTGACCTCTTAGGCAGCCCCAGAACATTCGACCAGGCATAAAAAAAGATCCTGTAAAAAACATTGTTCCTGTCGGTTTAATATACAATATACAATACCATAATAAAATAAGATTTTCAACTATCTGATCATCTGTTCATTTACATACAGAAGGGGAATGATCAGGTAATGTCCAGGCAATATGCCATAGGATCAGGAGGCGTATAGTAAGATAAGGCAAAACAACCATGAAAAACTACCAGAAAAAAACATGGGAACGCTTCTAGTTTATTTCTGTCGATGCAGGTATATTGTATGCAACAATCCACATAACGTGATTAAACTGTGTTGCAGTCAGAGCCGAACTGGCATACCGGGAAACTGGGAGATTTCCAGCTGAGCGGCGATGGGGCCACACTGATGTCTACATGGACAAACGCTGACCCGCAGCTTACCGCTGTAGAGCTTGCACACTGTTCGAGGAAACTCTTCTTTCTTGCCCAGGTTCCTGCTTCCCTGGACCAGAGAAATCTGCAGGTTAGGAAGTGGGATGCGCAAATGATTGAGTGAATGTATAAGTGTTTGAGGGCAGAGGTGGCACAAGCAAGCTGTTTAGGTGGTAGAAATGGCACAGGCAGACTGTTTAAGGGGCAGAGTTGGCACAGACAGGTTGTTTAAAAGGGCAGAGGTGGCACAGGCAAGCTGTTTAAGGGCATAGATGGCACAGATAGGCTGTTTTGGGGGTAAAGGTAGCACAGGCTGTTTAGTAGGCAGAGATGACACAGGCAAGCTGTTTAGGGGAAAGTGGTGGCACGGGCAGGTTGTTTAAGGGCAGAGATTGCAGGCTCTTTAGAGGCAGGTATGTTTGGGGGCACAGACAAGCGCACATTATATGCTGACATACAATCTGTCTAACACCATACACTTAAACATACATACATACACACCCTTTCATTGTCCCATCATCTGTCCAGCTTGCCAGCTTCCCTTTCCTCTCCGCCCTTCTATTACAGGGTTGCATAATGCATGTTGTGTGGCCCCGCTGGGTGCCTCGGCTAAAAGGTTCCCGAGTGCCATGCACCCGCCTTAGCATGCCCATTTTTCCAGCTGATAGTACTTAGGCATGTAGACATCATCACCAGATGTGTTAAAAGTGCTAGTGGCATAAATACGGTATAAGTAACATGGATTACTAAATGCATAGTTTGTTTTTTTGGGAACTCCTCCTCACCCAAATATGTAGCATTGAATTTATTTTGTCCCAAATCCTAATTATCTTACAATGATTTATGTTTAATTTTGAAAGTGACAAAAAGAATGTTTAACAAAACATGATTTAATAAGGAATTACTAGTTGGAATGTAAATCCCCAAGATTTTACATGCAAGTGAACAGGAACAATTCCTGTTTTCAAGTATGTGGTATATGAAATAAGTGTTAGTGCACTGGAGACACACAGAAATAACAAAAGTCTACTTCACAATCAACTTATACCAGTGCTAATACTGATTTGCTACGTGAGGACACAAGTACTTTTTTTTTCCTACCAACGAGTCATGCTATATTTCAAGAAAAAACAATGACTATATTTTTAAGGATCAGCCATTTATTCCCTAGTTAAAATTAATAAAGGTAAATGGTAGTCCCATTTAACACAAATTAAAATTTATTTGCATTTGTTGGCAAATGAAAGGAAATAAAAACAAAAAAAAATCTCAATCATATCTTTTATTAAATATGAAAAAATAGTTTACATGACTTAATAAAGAAATAAAAGTTTCTTACAAGAATATAGTGAAGAATAATGTTTGTTCCACTGAATAAAATGGAACTTTTTCATCAAAAAATTTTTGCAGTAGCAAATGTTTTGATTCCATTATGTCTAATGTATTTAATTTATTAGGGCCTTTTAACACTTTTGCTTTCTGGCATTTTAATACAAATAATGTGATAAAAAGAATGTTTTCTAGTGTGACTCGGGTATGTATAAGGGGTGCGTGTGGGTATAAGAGCTTGACCGTGAGATAAACTATATGGGGCTGGTCTCCAAATGTTTCCAGGGCTGCTTTTCATTCCCAGCCCAGCCCTGCCTGGCATGTCATGGCATTAAATAAGCTTAGAAAGCGAGGCAATCAGTGACACCAAAAAACCCACCCCAGGAGGCACTCTGAAGAACAGTCACAAGAGAGAGCTTTTGCTTCTGGCAAGATGGCAGCACCCATTAAAAAATAAACAAGTTTCGAAGACATGTAAAGGATTAAAACACTAGCATTTGAACTACCCATAGGGTGTCTAGTTTAAAAAATGTATGGTTTGATGGTGTAAATTGAATTGGCCAGGGTTCAAAGATGTCCCAAATAGGACATCGACGCAGACTGAAAAAATGTGCACGTCCCATATGTGGCCTTTCAGCCCCCCAAACAACCTGGCACACCTATGCATTGGTGGCACTCACGAGATGTTTCTGAACACATATTGGGGTGTTGTTTGTCAGTATCATATAACAAGGGCTGTAAAGTAATGCCTAAATTACAATGTGTGTTAAAAACACAAAAAATCACACAAAAAATTGAAATAGCAAAAAGCTACTTGTACTTATTGTCCTATAACTTTAAAAAGAAAAACATATAAACATTGGGTATTTTCTAAACTGAGGATAAATAGTAGAATCTATTTAGCAGGTTTTTTCATTAGCTTTTGTAGATGAGTAAACCATTTTTTCAAATAAAAGTGAGCTATTTGCAATTTTTCATCATATTTTATAATTTTTTTTTTAATAGGAAATGATCAAAAAATGGTATCTGAAAAAGACCCTTCTCGTTCTGAAAACAAAACAAAACAATATATAACTCATGTGGGTACACTAAATGAGAGAGAAGAAAATTATATCTAAACACGAGCACCGCAAAAATGTTAAAACAGCCTCAGTCACAAAGGGTACAAAAAAATAAAAAAACAGCCTGGTCCTTAAGGGGTTAAATCTTTGTTTGCATAAAACATGACAATTTTTTGTACACTGAACACACTAGTTTTTGAGTGAGGAGTTTTTTATTGACAGATCTGCTTTTGTCATTTATTCATTGGTGCAACAATTATTTTAACCCCTGTACCTGCATCTGGGACAATACATTTAATCACTATATATATAAATAAAGAATTACAGTTATGTTTTACACATCTTGTACCATTACCAATGATGTATTACATGAGTAGAGAATAAAATGAAACCAAATATGCTTTGTATTGATTAAATTAACCTGCCTTTGGTTCTCTTGTTATTGGCATTTCAGTTAGTGACGTTCAAATAGAATAGGCAAGGCCATCAATTATTTTTGTATGGGATACAAAAGGTGTTATTATTACCCTGCAAACTAAGCAGCGTGTTGACAAACTCAGCTACGGGTAAAGAGTGAAGTATTTGTTGAGTAAAGTAAACTCTTGACAAGGCTCCATATTCATTTTATGGCAGGGTATACATTCTCTTCCTGTGCATGACTTTAAGAAAGAAGTTGAACTTCGTCAGTGTCAAGCAAGCTCTGGCAAACCACCCACTGAAAAAAGCTAATTACACGCATAAAACTGGTTTGCTTGAGTTTGGCTACAGAATTCTATGTTTCTCAAGTGGTGACAAAAATGTGTCAAGCTATTAAAGCTCTTAAGGAAGCTGGGCATGTACTTAAGTGTCCAAAAAAACTTCTCAGTTCTAGATAAAACATCAAAAATTAGCCAGGATGTGTAGAAATGTCCTTTGTTAAAAGGCAGAGAAAGGCAGCTGATTAATCAGTATTAGTATTATATACTTTATATTTGTATGATACTAATAGATATCGGCAAAAATAGTGTAACACAAAAAGTTCTGTTTTTTGGCTTTGCACATAAATTCTATTAAAAAAGTTATGGTGGGTAAAGGTGATGGAAAACCATTTCACTTATAATTAAGGGGGTAGTAGAGGTATTATTAAACACTCATCTATAGACACCAGACAAGCCAGAAGGCTTGTTTTTTTCCCTCAGAAATCTCATTTTGCTGCCACAACCACAAGGGATTCTGGGTAGGCACATGCAAATAAGGTCAACAATAATTCTAGTAATACATATCGAAATTTTGTTGATCTGGGGATTTTCCATAAGTGTTAAAAAGAACTCCTTTCCCTGTGAAAAGAAGTGGAAAGCTCCATGCTGCAGACATTTTTTTTTTACATTTAAATTTACCATATAGTAAAACATATAACTCATTTCCTAACTGCAGAAATCCCCATTTCCACATCACTCATCTGTGTGACAATTTCCAAGAGCTACCTAGATCAGTTTTTGCAACTGCAGGCCCTAGCCTGTTGAAATTAAAGGTGCAGGTAGGTCTCTTTTATCAATAAGTCCACTCTGCATATGATTTTTAAATCATAATCAGTTCCAAAATAGAGATTGTTACCCAATTTTACCAATCCTATTTTATTTTTACATTGGCCGCATGCTGCTGGAGTGGCGGTTTAGATGAATGTGTTGTGCCGTTGTCCAGCAGCCCAATGAGCTCTTGCCCAATGTGCAGATGGCCAGTCCAGTTAAGGCCCTGCACATCTAACTGCTAGAATTGGGAAGAATCCTTGGATCTATTACTAACGAAGATGTCACTTCAGCACTTATGGTTAGGTAGAAATAATACTACATTTAAAAGCATGTTTTAACTTCACTTGATGAAACGTTAGATGTTGAATCAGTAATTTATATTAAAATGTATTACAGAATTGGAAAGACAACGTTGTTTCAGCCATATTTGATGTTGTGAAAAAAGGTAATCTTTATCAGAGTACGGTACTTTTATGTACAATTCTATGATGTTTACAGTTTGAAAAGTAACTTGTCTCACTAACAGTCATTGCCAAGTGATGGGATTTATACCCAGCAGTCCATGGCACGACAGCTGTAGACATTTGGCAAAGTTAGCCCTGGGATTAAGATAAAATATCTCTGAAACTCATCTCGTCCAGAGACAGCATGGTTGAGTGCACAGATGACTGAGAATGTGAATCAATTCAGCTTCACCTGAGATTAAAGAAATGAAAGCCACACTGGATTTTTTGTACAATACTTCTCTCTAAGACACATTAACTATATCGCAAGGGTCGGAAGCAGGGATGACATGGTAAATTGACACTTGGGATTAGAAGAACCCCGGTTTACCAAATGGTTTGTTAGATCTTTATAGCAAATATTACTATGCTTAAGGAACTTTCTGGTCTCACCCATATGTGCTACCAGAGGGTATTTGTATTGAACTATTGTAAAATGAGAATTGTCCTGAAGCACATCAAAAATGTTTTATTATTACTTATTGATAGCATATAGTGAATATACAATATGTTATACAATAAATATGGCAGTATTCTATGAGTTAAGGAAAGATGGCAGAGGTACTTAGAAGATTCTTTTATTTTTGTTGTACTTGTTTGCTGTCCATTTACTACAGGTTTAGGTTTAGATCAGTAGTTTGTGGAAATAGGGCAAATATCGTTCAACTTAAAGTTTAAATAAAGGAAGCACTAGTTAATAATGTTGGAGGCTGGACTTGATTAATGATCGGCCACTGGGGGGACCATCGGCTGGAATCCACGGTGCTCCCATAATGATGCATTGACTAATGCCCCCATCTTTAGGAGTAAACGGGATACAGACTTCTATCCTTGGCTTCAATTTGTTTCTAGAACTGTCCCCTGAAACTCTCTTTAGTATAATGATACATTATACTTCAAAAGCAACGTATTGTTTTAACCCCTTCTTTACTAAGAATACTTTGTATCCCAAAAGCTTTTTTGTGTTTTGGTAATTGTTTTTTTAAACTATGATCCCCTTTTTATTGTTACTGTGACCAACCAAAGTATACATTTTTAAAGACTTAAGCCCTAAGACTTAAAAAGGCTTTCTTTTGATATCACAAATCTCTTGCGTTTGGAAATACTGTATATTTCTTTGAAGCAATTATAGGGCAAACATTAGAAGGTATAGATTATTTTCACAGTTAGTATATGGGTTTGTAACAGTAAACACAAACAAATAAAACAAGAAACAGGCCCACATAGTACATATTTACAGAAAAGTACACAACATGGGGTATTTCACTGGAAGCTTTTGTCATGCAACCATTTGCCACCAAAGTTAGACATTATTATTATTATTTTAAACATTTTATGCACAAAAAATCACCAAAATTAATTCAGCTACTGCTCCAGATTACATAAATACCCCACATGTGGAGGTTAGTGAATAGTTTTTGAAATCTACAGGGCACACTATATGACATGCCGATTTTACCGCGCAACAGCACACAGCATAGGACAGGGTAGACACATAGAAAATAAATAGTTAAATAACATAACACAGAGAAACAGAAACAGTCTCACAAGTATGCCAGCCTTTTTCACTTCTGGTGCATCTGCTTTTGTGGACTATAACTCCCATCACCTGCATCATCAGCCTGACTGAAGGTGATGGAAGTTGTAGTCATGTTTTTAAAATGTGGTGTAGGGTATTTGTTCCTATTTTAGGTATTTTTTTACATTTGTGATTGACTTTGTGATTTGCAGGGGGTGGGGGGTCTCTGGCTGTGGCATTATGTCTGATCCCCTGCTTGCCAACAGGGCTCGGAGGGTTTCCCCATTGTGCTAGCCAGCTGAACTAACTATAGATTAGCTGACAATCTGTTGGAGAACATCTTTTAAATATATTTTTAAATGTTGTGAAGACAGCTGTGGTCTGGCAAAAGTCAATCTAAGCTTAGATTGAAGATTCAAGGATGTGATGTGCTCCCACGTACAGAAAGACAAGTATTTTTGAGTTAACTGGAACCCTTGTTTTGACAAGTACACAAAATTATTTTCATCAACCATCAGAGAACACAAAATCTTATTTTTTCTTTGCCTCGGTCATTTTACTAAGCTTATTCACTATATGTACATTTTGAGAATATCTTAATGCCAATATATACATCATGTAAATATGTATCATTGATATATTACACAAGACTGCAAATTGATAAAATGTTTAGTGACGATTTTTACAATGCTACAAAAGTAAAAATGTTTATTTAATTTACATAATAACAACATAAGATAATTTTAAAATAGAGAGTTCCTTTAAGCTTAAAAAGGGTTTAGTGGACTCTTTCAGGGGCAAGACAAACGGGCACGCAGGTCCGACTGTTTCGCTGTATCCTGCAAACTGGGATATCAGTGTAGCCTAATATTATACTTGCTGTGCTTGTGGTTCCCCAAACAGATCTTCTTCAGAATAAAATAATGATTGCCCTTTTAATGTAAATGTACCCAGCCATGCCCGGACTGGCCATCGGGCACACTGGGACTCCCCAGTCAAGAGGCAGATCAGAGCCTGCAGTGTCCGGCAGGTGGCCAGATACGCTTAGCCACACAATGTAACACACAGCCTGCTCATTTAATAGAGAACACTATTTAAAGGTATTTGGATTTTAACTGTCACAACATGTCTTTACATCAAGCATAACCTTAAAAAAATTTATGGATTTTCTTTCCAAGTGGCTTTAAGATCCTTTGGAAAAAAAAAAGTAAACTGTGTCTTGTGTCATGAAATATAAATCTAATATATATCTAAAAACTTTGGTGACTTTCCTAGTCAAACGACACTTTAAAATAAAGCAAGGGATACTTGGTATCAAGGACCTTTTTTTATGGCAATGATTTTTTTTCTTTGTGTAAATTTTCATGTTTTCCATTTGCAAAATTGATAGAAAAAAAGGTTTTTAGCAGTTATGTCCAGTATTGGGCTTTTCGAATAAATATTGTCATTTTGATGAGAGACCACTTAGTCTATAGTCTTTCATTGACGTTTTATAAAGGCATTATACAAAAACAACTATTTCCAAAGATTTTAGATTTAAGATTGTATTCTTTTTTTTAGTATATTTCTAAGTATTAAAGGTAATAGAGCACACTAGCTAATAAAGGCTAGATTATCTAGTTATTGTAAGAATTTAACACAGCCTAAAATGACTCGCCTTGTTCCAGCTGTCTGGTTGTTGACTGTTTGATTGCTCTAGCATGTTCTTGCTTGCAAATCTTTGTGGAAAAGCACAAGCTAATCTCAGCTTTGATTAACGGTTCTATAGTAAGGAAATAGCAAAACCGGCACCCTTTGTTCCAAATTGTAACAGTAAGAAAAGGTTAGAATTTCTGCCCCATAACTGATTTTAAAAATTAAATCAAGACCCACAAAATTGCTTTATTTATATATTTTCAACAAGTTATAGACAACCAATCATGGAGAAAAAAAAACCAATAGTAAATATAACCAGGAAGGCATTCGGGTTCTCTGAGATAAAAACAGAGAGTGTATCATATCAAATCATATTCAACATCACTGATACTATTTTTGAGCTTAGTATTCAATAAAATAAATCGGCTGGGTTTTATAATGTTGTTGATGTTGGTAAATATCTTTAATGGCATTTAACCCCTTAAAACCTTCATGACCTTCCATGTCACCATGAAAACTATAAAAGAAAACCTATCATGACGGCATGGAATGTCATGATTAAAGAAGAGGCCCTATGGAGTCTTCACCTGGCTCTGGTTAGTATATCCATGACATTGAATCCTTATCTATCTTATGGGTGCCAACCATGCCATATGTTGTGTACTGTCATTTATATGGACTGCGTGGATATTCTTATCAACTAGTCCCATGGGTGCCCTATAGGGATACCGTAAAAAAAGAACGTTATTATTACCGTATCTTTTATTTATATAGTTCCAACAATTTATGCAGCTCTTATTATGTAGAATTTTATAAACACGCACAATAGCGCAAACTTTGACCACTGATGAATCCAATAATAAAATGTTATAGGCTTTTAGGCTTATATTCTGACGTTCTTGATATCCATCAATTTGCTGTTTGCATAGTAATACACATTTACCAATAGTTGCGTTTAAACATGAAATGAACTGTAATTACAGAAAGGTATGCATTACATGTATTTTACATGGCCACAAAAATGTAAAACCATTTCCTAGGTGAACACGCACAATCACGTACTGTAAAAACAGCGACGATGTAGCAGGATTATAGGTTTACAGCTCTGGCTTTTGGAGGTCTTTTCCAAACATCTGCTTCGGAACATTTTCAGAGGTAACATTGCAAGCAATGAGAGGCAATACAATTATAATCTAGTTGATTCAGTTAAAAAAATTTCAAAGTTTTCTTGTATGATTTACATTCGCAAAAGTGAATATTAATTCTAGGTGGAATCGTTTACCATTAAGGCTCTAAAGTTAACAGTAGCTACTGTTTGTTGGATGCTCTTGGTACCCCTTTGCTGGTCCACATAAAATACATTTTCCAAATAGAACAAACATACAATGAATGTTGAACATAAGTAAAAATATTGGCAGGATTTATTATAAGTGTACACCAAAAAACTCTTTCAGCCTCATTTTCATAGAGCTGGGAGAGAGAAGAAGCGGGAGCGAGTGACTCATGCATGCAGTGCTGAGCTGAGAACAGGCTGATCTTAAGACACCCAGCCTGTTTTGGAGCAGGACCATTTCAGGCAGATTTTTGTAAGTCCCAATTATCTGTAAATAAATGTATTGGAATAGAAGCTTGTGGGAGCAGGTGGGATTGGACACACATGTTGCAGGAGCGGTGGCGGGAGTGGGATTAAGAAAACAGTCCTGTGCAGGGCTCTACCATGAACCTCTTCTTTAATCATGACATTCCATGCCGTCATGATAGGTTTTCTTTTATAGTTTTCATGGTGACATGGAAGGTCATGAAGGTTTTAAGGGGTTAAATGCCATTAAAGATATTTACCAACATCAACAACATTATAAAACCCAGCCGATTTATTTTATTGAATACTAAGCTCAAAAATAGTATCAGTGATGTTGAATATGATTTGATATGATATGATTTGATATGATACACTCTCTGTTTTTATCTCAGAGAACCCGAATGCCTTCCTGGTTATATTTACTATTGGGTTTTTTTCTCCATGATTGGTTGTCTATAACTTGTTGGAAATATATAAATAAAGCAATTTTGTGGGTCTTGATTTAATTTTTAAAATCAGTTATGGGGCAGAAATTCTAACCTTTTCTTACTGTTACAATTTGGAGCAAAGGGTGCCGGTTTTGCATATAGGCAAGGTACCAATTTGGGGACCCTCTGAAACACTTAACATACATGCCAATTCATTGTACAAAATTATAAAGCAATTGATTAAAGTTTGGACACATGTGACATTAAGATATTTTCACATTAAATGTTTAATGAACTAAGCGATCAAATACAGTTGAGTCCAGCATTAGAAGAGAAATATAACCCAAGATGGTCAGCTCTTGCACATTAGTGGAAAGTCTACAAATTAGGTGTCAGCATCTTACCCTATGGGGTAACATTTTCAATCTCATGTTGTTTGATCTTCTACACTGAGTATGCTACACATACTTAAGTATCAGTGTCATTTAGAAATTATACATATTGCAAGAGAAAATTTACAACTATATATTTTTTCTACTAAAAATACTTTTACTAGTGTTTGGGGAAAAAGTAGGTTTGTGGTACTCTGTGGTTGTAAAACCAATGGCATGTCTAATGGCAAAACGTTATACCCGTTTTCTACCTTAAGTTAATGAAGCTGCTGATTAAAAAATACATTCTCACAGGACTTGCGCTTAAGGCACACGTCTTAATCTTAGAGGAAATAACCACAGGAAAATATAAAATTAACGAGGTAGAAAACTAGATTAAATAAGGCAAAACGGGAAAAACGAAATAATGTAAATACTATAATAAACTTGCTTAGGATATATTTTAAAAGTTGACAAGTAAAACATTTTCCCGAATATAGTAAAAATTGTCCACTATTTTTGTCCACTGTACATAATAAATGCAAATTTCTGTTTTTCAGGAAATCTGTCTCCAAGTTACCACACAAGATGTATTTTGGGACTATACAGCTTCTTTTTTTTCAGATAAGATCTGGCCAAGGTATGGTAGGATTATTTTGCTAGATACAGGGCCCGATTTACCATGGGATGCATGGAGCAATTGATCCAGGGCCCTAGAGTGGTGCGGAGCCCAGAGTCTACATCATGATTGGTAGTAGCCAGAACTGCTCCGCTGCCTTCATAAACTGTGCTGCCTGTGAATATACCTTCATTGAATGTTGGCAGCCTCCTTCTTCTTTGTCCCTTGCTTCCTTGACCTCACTTTCCCTACATGTTATGTGGACTTGTGTGCCCAGTCACAAGCGGCGCAGGAGTTTGTACCCTGCAGCCCCCAGACAACAAGGAAGTGTATTGAAGTGCAATGGATGATAGCAACTCTAGACCACTTTAGAGGAGTTTTGTGTGCCTAGTTTTACCACCTTTGTGTTCTGCAGTATATACAAATGGTTGGCATGTCATTTGTAGTGTCTGTTTTATAGTAAAACATGGTTTGCACATATGCAGTGGTCAGGCTTTAGATTAGGTAGGTCAGAATGTGATGTCAAATTGTCAGTGAATAAGCATACCTAAGAACTCCAGGTAACGGGAATGGGGTCTTGGCATGCCCTGCTCCCCACCCATTTCCCCTGTCATCACCAGGAACACCCCTGACATCAGCAGGAACACCCATCGACATCAAGGGACCACCCACCGATGTCAGCAGGACGTTCTTACTGCATCCGGCAAGGTAGCCGGAGCTAAGAGGTTCCCAGTTATGTGAATAAGGAGTGACAGGGTGTGAGAAATGTTGAGGAATCTGGAATAAAATTTTGGTTTATGTTGATTAATTATGTTTTATTTGTGTTGACTTATCATAATAATCAGTCACTGGAAAAGAGGGGCACTTTTTTGTATAAGTGCTCCAACACCACTCCCCTGCCCCAGAAAAAAAATTGACCTGGGGACCCAGAAGAAGTAGCATTTTACCCATAGAGCCAAACCTGTGGAGCTCCGGGTTATGAGTACTTTTAGATGAACAAATTTTTACTTAAATGACTCCAAAATGAATGAGAAGGATCGATACCCAAGGTTCCTCAGCTTCAGGTGGGATAAGTGGGCACAAGACTGCATGTGGTGGACTGAACTAAGATTTAATTGGGGTATGTATTTTTAAGTGAGTAGATAACTGAATTACTATTAATTAAACATGTACATGTGATGAATATTTTAGATTTGATTAAGAGAACAGCTTATTGTTACCATATGAGTTCCAATTATAAGTGGAACCCTGGAGAATTTAGCTGGAATGCTGTATATGTACTAAATATATATACGATATATACGACATACGATTTTGTGTAACGTGAGAATACAAGAACAGGAAACAACCGCAGCACATTATTATATTGGTTATCTAAACGTTTGGATTTGAACATCAGTAATGCTACATGCCAGAAATGCCTGTGGGACGAGAAGACATAACAATTTTCATTTCTTTCAACAAGTTAAGAAATACATCCCAATTTCATTAAAAAATGACAAACATCCATATCTGCCAAACAATCTCAGAGATTAAGTACCTTGCTAGTACATGTTAGACTCTGGCTAAACACGGCAATGGGGTTTTGGGTTCTGATACAAGGAACTCTGCTTCTAATATGTCAAACAATGCAATTTAATCTTCAATAAAAATACGAACACCTGCTTAGGGATAATCACATAACTATTATATATATATTTTACTGAATTCCATTACCGTCTGACTGTTCACACACAAAATCGGTCCTTCTGGGAACATTGTAATGCATACTGTACGCTTCATTTATTCCCAAGTGGTTTCCTAACATGCTGTATTGTTATAGAAATGTTTTTAAAAATTATCGAGTAGGGTGTAATTATCCCAAAGTGTAGTTTTCCACCATAACTGTCTGTGTTTAGATAGATATAGGGAGAAATACATACATACAGTACATGTGTTACTGGGCATAGTGTACACAGGTATGCTTCATGTTCTCAGTAGAATTAGCCGGGGGGCTGGACTTAAATGAGACAGATGTTTTTCTTCTAACTCCAATAACTAAATAATACCTGTTATAAATTTCATGTAGTAAAATACAACATGGACTCCAATATGCACTAACATGATAATAGGTCTCTAGTGGACCCTCAAAAGTTTTTTTCCCCTAGGACACATGTTGAAGTTGTATTCAATTGTCTTGGATTGTATTGGGCAATGTGAAATAAATAGTGAAACTCCTGCCAGTACTAGGTTATTTAATGTTACCATTGAGTTAATATGTCAACAAGTCCAGAAATGATGAACAAAGACCCCATTATTCTTTTAGCTAAGCATTATGTTACCTATACGACGATTGTAAGATGACTATGTGTCTGTACTGCAATAACCCGCTCCTGGTGACAGGGAGAAAAAGGAAAAAGAGAAAAATAGATTTATCTCTAAACCCTGCCAGACGTAAAAGGGACTTATTTAATAAAAGCAAAGGTAAATCATTTAAAAGAAATCACAGGTGTCTGTACTTTTTAACATACTAACTAGCTTATTCTGTGAAATATTACCGGTAATTTAGGCTTTTATTTCCAGTCCATTTATTATTTTAATCATTTTTAAAATGTTTTTTTTTTCTGTTTCCCACACCTTTGTTACAGTGCTGGAAAAGCATTCAAAATGTTAATTTGTTTTCTGCCTCCATGTTATATTAGATATTAAAAAGCTAGTTTTTTTCTATAGAAAAAGAAAATATTCCGCAAGGCATTTACTTTCTGGAAAACATGTCTGTGCCTTAAAGGCATATTTAACTTGCTAATGATTAAAAGCTATTTGCCGTTCCAGGTTTTGTGGAGTAAATTATGTTGTAGCAAATCATGGAGATACATTCATCCGAAAGCAGATGTTCTGCCTACAATTAAGTGGCTATTACAATACAAGCCATAGCTTTAAGTACAGATAAGAAAGATGACCGGGGTGTCTGTTATATGATTTGTATGCTTTAATTGAATAAGAACTTCTGGACTCCACCTGGAATTGCAATTTATATACGTGCAAACCACAGCTGCCTTCTGAAACCTTCAATTTCAATAGTCTCTTTTCTCCTCTCAAGTGGGAAAAGTGCACCCCCATCTCAATCAAAAGGCAAATATTACATGTATTGCTAATCTGCCTTTAGGCTACATTAATTGTTATTTAGAGAATTCCAGGGATATTTAAATGCACGTTTTTTTAAGCAGAAAAATCATGGGGTTGCATAATGTGGCCACAAGGAAAAAGAAGCAGGATCTCATTAACTGTAACGAAGGCTGTGCGCCCACTACAGTAGGGTGGGCTAAGGCATTTAAAGAAATCAAAAAGCATCTGGAAAGGTGAAATAGAGATGGTGTTTGGATTTATTTTTTTGGATGAAATGTTGTCTAGGGCCACTACTTACAAGATTAAAGCGTATCAATTTTGATACATTTCAACATAGATTCATATTTGGGCACTGAGCTATGATACTACGCTTATTAACCAGTGCCAGCACAGTACATAAGAACCAGTTTTAGTGGATTGCGTCAACCAATGCACATATTTATGCTCCAGGGCAATAGATCACCAGGGGCACCCCCTCTTCTAGAGTAAAAGAGACGGCTGCCCTTTGTGCCCAACCAATGGGAAGGTAAAGGCAAAGGTGATTTGAAGAGACAGGAAAACGTAGGAATGCTATAATGGAGAGTGGGGGAGGGTAACGAATGAGTGGAACTTGGGAACAACTCATAAGCATTATCTTGCAGTGGATCTCTGTGCCCCCACCTCAGCAGGGCGAGTGGATTTTTTACTTTGGTATAAAAAAAAGTTAAAATCATCTGTAAAGGTAAAATAGCGTAGGTGTTTGGATCTAGCTCCTTGGATGAAGTTTTGTCCAGGGGCACTGTTTAAAAGATTAAACAATATCAAACAGAGGTCAGGATTTAAAGGCTAGATTAGAATTATGTTTTGTTTTCCAAATCGAATACTAATTTCTAATGGATATTCAAATTTGAAAAGCTTTAACCAGTGGAGCTGGAGGAAATGTAAATATAGGATGGAATACGTCCTGTATCCTGAAAGGGTTAATCCTGAAAGGGTTCACCTGAATAACCTAGCCTTTCCTTATCTTCTAGCCAAGAACCTCTCTACTTTCAATCCACCATATTGATTTCTCTATTTGCATTTTCTGGTAGGAATATGTCCTTCCTCACACCACAAATAAAAGTCTCACCAAAGTGATTTGTTAACAATATGTTTTTAATAAAGGCAAAACATATGTTTTACCAGTTTATTTTTCCTTAAAAACCCAATTTAATTTCAGTTAATTATTATGAAACTACATACTACTAATGGTAGCTGTGGAACATACCAAGGCACTTAACATTTTTGGAAGTTTAGGTTCTTTCACAGATAAGAGGTGTATACTGGTTTTCAAAATACAGAATTCCTGATGTATATCAGGGGGTATTATTGAGTCCATGATGGAATAACCAGCATAGTTTTGGAGCTTAGCCCAACACATTTATGCTGCATTATGCTAAGCACTTAAGAAATGTATTTACTCAAGTGGGAATTTGCTGGAGAGTTATAGTTTCATTTCCCTTTTTATACGTTAAAATGGGAAAACCCCAATTTGTTTCTCTGGCTGGGCTGGGACTGGGCATAGCGTATGGTTACAAGAAATCTGTAAGCAGGTCTGGTCTTAGCGCCAGGTCCGTCAGAATTCGGTCTGGTACCTGACAAGGGAGCAATGGAAGAATCCACGGCGTGTAGGGGTAACGCAAAATAAATCTATGCCTATGTTGCCATTCTAAATGGGTAAAAAGATATGGAAATATTTCTTAAAAACACCTATCTGAAGCATAAGTGTTGGAGATTTTTTCACATGTGGCCATATATTGATTAGCTCGCTATACAAGTACCCCAAAGTACATCAAAGTACCCCAATTTTGTCAGCTGAAGTCCTCTGGTCTGGTGAACTTCTACTTACGTCTTTTGACAGTAGTTACTCATGTTATATTGATATTGATGAGGATTGTCTTAATTGAGGGCACTTAATTTCCCAACTCATTTTTAAGAGAACACAATTATTTCAAATGAAGCTTTATTGTATATACAGTATGAATGAATAGTGTCAAAAGGGACTTGTATTTCTCCAAATTTAATAGGATTAGGAGAAATGTAATTAGAAATCACCTTATTTCAAGTTGTCTAGAGGTTAACAAATTAATGTTTATATTTTTAAAAACAATTTATTGCAAGTTTAATGCTGCGGAACCCATGGCACTTTAATATTCTGTATATATATTAAATATTTTGAGGAATTTATGTTTAAAATTTATGTTTAAAATGTGATCGTCTCTTCTCTTCCCTGTCCTTATCTGTGTATCCCCTCTTATAATCTAAATACCCCCAGCCCTACCCCTGGCACAGGCCTACACATGATATCTGATTTAAGAACACCACCAGGCAGAACTTTGATATAAGCAATATATATAAATAAGATTTACACCCTGCAGCAGTGCTATATAAATACTTGCAAATAAAAACATATGCAAGCAGTTGTCACAGATATAGACAGGTGTTTTCTAAAAGGAATAGTAAATGAAGCACCCAGAATTAGTCAGTTCCCATAAGTTTAATGTTTGGAGTAATGTGATCGGTGACTGAGCCATTAAACATCATGTCTTCAAGAGTGAATGCTTCACATTTTAGCTCCTGCTTTTCTAGAAAGCCCTGGGCGGAAGAATGGAGCAAAAGGGGCACATGAGGTGATGGCAGGCCATCAATCAGGGAGCGATTGACAGCCACGGCTAGTAGGTGAAAGGTGCAGAGGTGGCTTGTCACCCCTATTAGTTTGGGGGTGGGGACATTACATATATGTGAACCCATCCCACTTGAAGCATTGGGATGTCATGGAGCAAGGGTTAACCACCTTTAGGTGTGGTTCACCTCGTGTTGCACAGGCCCTCGGCCTAAGTGGGGACAAAGGCTGCCGTGAATGGGACGCCGGTGGTTGCAATGCCTGTGCCAGCTGGGTCGGTGTAGTTAAGGGTTAAATAAGCGTTTGGTTTAAACAATTTAAGGTGTTGGCATTTAGTAGCCTTTTTCGGGATTTAAAATTAACATTTAATAGTTAATTGAAGGCTTGCACGTGTCCCAAGTGTGGATCATGTGGTACATCATGTGCATTGTCACAATATGTCATGTTTTATCATGTGTTTAAAGTGCTGTTTAAATGTCTATATGGTAATAAAGTTATTTGGTATCCGTGTCACGATTTAGAAGGCAAAAGCTGACTGCACTGTGGCCAAAAATGTATCCATAGATGACTTTAATAAAGAGCAGTGTTAAAGATTACCACTGTTTTTGTCGTTATTTGGGGGAAGGAAGGGTGCCACGTTGACGCTACCTCAGTCGAGTAAAACCCTACTAAATGTACAGTAGGCACATATTTTGCACATTTTAAGACAACACCTCTTCAATTACTGAGCTACCAAAACAAACACTTTGTTAGTTGGTTGATATCTTACCAATTTCAGTGCCTATTGTACAGGGCCAGCCAACCTCCTTTTACAGGAGACATTAAAAATCTCAAAGGAGAAAAATCATTGGGGTTGGTGATCAGAGGCATTCCCGGCCACATAAAATCTGGGCTCCATATCATGATCATCAACTACTAAAATTTACTCCAACTTAAACCCCTAAGAACATTGTCTGAATCATTGTCATTCCAGTAAAACATAACTGTTAAATATTTCCCTAAAGACGTCAGGGACTTCAGCCTTATTACACCATTTTTCTGATGGCCCCCAAATGCATTTTCCCTTTCCCCTAACTTCTCACTTTTTGGGGGGTTTTGACATGTGATATATATCTACCATGAGCCAGCTCCTACAATGGCCCCCCCTGAACCAATGGGGAAGGGGGATATGACTGCTGGCCTATGCAGGAATGCTTTGTGTCCCTCTCATTCATTGGTCATGTTTACAACTTTGTATCAAGCAGGTATATAAACAGTGGTGGCTCATTCTTACTTCCTTTTCAACCAGGATCAGACAGGGAAAAAGATCTGGAAATTTACAGAATGCCTTCCCGGCCGAAATGGATTGCTAAGAAGACTAATATTGGTATTTCTGCAATATGATGGTTGTAGCTGTCTGACGTGCTAACTTGGTCGTCAGCTGGCTGTGGGTTATTCCTCAATTTCTCTGGTGATTAACATGGATTAATATTCTGTTTAGTCACAGCTGCGGATTGTGGTCACCTTGCCAGCACCTAAGAGGACTATATGGTATCCACAACTGCGAAAATTAGGAGAGAGCAAGTCAGTGTGGGCTAAGGTGCAATACTGGTTTGACGCTCTTGGTGTATTCGTTGGGTGTAACTGGCTGATGTGCTAAATCAGCCATCAGCTGGCAGGTGGTAAATGTCCTCAAGTTGGCCTGGCGTGAATGTGTTCAATAAAGCTGTGGCCGAGCCCTTGCCCACGTATTTGCGTTTGGTGTTTTATTGGGGAAGAGTAAAGTTATTTTACTATATGCTATAGGCCTAAGCAGTCATGGCTTGGCAAGTGTTGCAGTTGGGTGGGGTCTAACAACACTAATGGGCACCTACGGCAGGTACTTTTTTAAAAAGGTTTTCAACAATCCGTATTAAAGTGGTCAGAAAGTAGTTTAATATGTACTATTTAGAGATAGCTTCCTGGGATATTAAACTGTCCCTTTAAACACCTCTAATATTAAATGAAGCAGGACAATACCTCCTCTGTACTTTGCAAACTGGTGTAGCGCAAGTTAACAATGAATAAGATGTGATATTTTCTAAGATGGGAATAATGCAGAATAATGAAAATGACTCTATAAGGTGTCTTGATGGTGGGTTAACAGAATTTATAAAAGTAGAACATCGCCCTCTACTGTCTGCAAAATAAATCATGTTTTAAACTATATACGGTCACCTGAAGAAAGGAATTTATTTACAACCCACCCCATGTGTTTGATGATTTTTTCAGACACTTTCTAAAAAGGAATATGCCGACATGCTCGAATGAAATGTTAGATAGAATGTTTCTGGCACTGGAGTCCTTATGTTGCAAAACTTCTTCAGAAAGCGCATCACAGAGCCAACGATGACTACAGCTATATCTCTAACATAGGATAAGGATTATTTTAGGAAATAAAGTTCAGTATAAAACTTAAAACCTTAATACCTGCTTTCAATTAACCAATTATATGTCAGAGGGGTGCACATTTACAGCGATGTACTAATAGTAGAATTTTTGAAACTGTAAAAATCATCTGGTAAAGCCAATGCTTTATCTGTAGCCATAAGAGCTTGAAGTTACATTAAAAACTTTAGCAGACTCATTGCATTCCCGTAAACATTACATTACAGTACAGTAGGTGGTACATGCTTTAGTTGTACTTCAAGGCCCTCTTTTTCATAAATTGGTAGGTATTGTTGAGTAGATCAGAATGAGAATTTCTTAGTGGAGGTTCAGGTGCCCAAAGAAAAACATCCTTTTTCAGCAGCACATGGAAGACACTCACTCACCTCACCTTTGAATGTTTGTCTTCAGCAATTCTGTGAGCCTCGGTGACCAGTGTAGCTATTCCAGTTCATTGCTTGACTCTGAATGCCTGGGGGACATCTTGAGACAAATCTGTCTTATTATTATCCAGCATAAGAAAGATGAGATCATTTCAGACAATCTCTTTCTTCCTGAGGGAGGGGTATATCACTGAGTAAGGATTTTGCATAACCCTGGAGTTGAACGTAACACCAAGGACAGCGATAGAAAGCTGCATATATTATAAGGAACAGTAATTAGTGTTGAAGGGCAATTAGTTTAATTATAGTGGAGATCTTCTGGGTTCTGTGAGATTATGGGGATTACCTGTGTTGCTTTTAGTGGACTGCCCACACTTGTAAAGTCTGCCATGTAAAGGCAATTGCCCCCCAGGCCGCCTGAAATCTAATCTAAACGGCCGCTGGGTGCTGATGCCGCCGGCCGGCACTACTTTAATACTTTTTTTTAAAATTTAATATGGCAAGCCGGATCGGCTATTAAATGAAAAAAAAATAGTATTAAAGCAGCGCCGGCCGGCAGCATCAGCACCCAGCGGCCGTATGCGATGGCCGCCAAGTGATGGGAGCAGCATGAGGGGTGAAAGCTCCGCCCCCTCGCACTCACCTTTCACCCCTCACGCTGCTCCCATCACTATGCGGCCATCAGATTGTTGGAAATCGAATCTAAACGGCTGCTGGGTGCTGATGCTGCCGGCCGGCGCTACTTTAATACTTTATTTATTTATTTTTAATATGGCAAGCCGATCCGGCATATTAAATAAATAAAAAAAAGGATTAAAGTAGCTCCAGCCGCTGACATCAGCACCCAGCGGCCGTTTAGATAAGTTTTCCAGCAGTCTGATGGCCGCATACTGATGGGAGCAGCGTGAGGGGTGAAAGGTGAGTGCAAGGGGGCGGAGCCACTTCACTTGACTTGCCCCCCAGGCCTTAGGCTGCGAGCCCTCCCCTGGGCATGATGTCCTCTCTATCATCATATATGACTGTGCAGTATAAAAATCCCAGATATACTACTTGCTCGAGACATTGTTTACAGGATAATATTATTTGTTATCAGTAGTATTATGATTTATTTCTTTAGTACCAACAGTTTATGCAATTCTTTACATTGTTCATTGGCTATGACTAACTCTGGCAGAAGGTATAACCAAAAATATTGGCTGATATGTGAATCTTAATTTTCCATGTTATGCCCATCTATTCTTGGAGTCCCAAAGTCCATATTACAGGTTCCGGTGAGGTTTATGGTTGTACGTTGTGGACATTACACCAACATTTACTTTTATCACATCACATTCTAAATACATAGACATTAATATGTCGTTGGTCCCCCCATGTAACAAATTCCACTCTTCTGGGAAGGCTTTCCATCCATCTAGTAGAGCATTTGTGAGGTCAGGCACTGATGTTGGACGAGAAGGCCTGACTTGCAATCTCTGTTCCAGTTCATCCCAAAGGTGTTTGATGGGGTCTGTGCGGGCCAGTCAATTTCTTTTCCAACCATGTCTTTATTAACCTTCCTTCATGTACTGGGGCAGAGTCATGCTAGAATAGAAAAGGCCCCCAAACTGCTCCCACAAAGTTGGAAACATAGCATTGTCCAGCATAAGGAATATGAGACAATGTCCCCTTGAGCAAAAAATGGACTTCAACACACATCTAACACAAGATGTTGGACTGGGATGCTGTGCAAATTGGCAATTGGATAAAGCGATTTTGCAGCTTTAATAGAAATAACTGCAATGGTAGTGCTTTTTGAAATATTCTTGCTACAACAGTGTTTTAGATGAGGACTCAGAAAAGCCAGATCTGTCCTGATTTATTTTTATTGTATTAATGTATATGCATACAATAATGTTGAAATAAATGGGCCATGAATATCTTCTATCTTTGCTGTCTAAATGTTATGTGTTTTATAATTTATAGGCTGAAGAGCGGCCCATTTAGAGTTACCACCCATCCTAGTTTGACTGAGATAATCCTGGAATAAAACATTAAGTCTTGAGTCCTGGACTTCTTCTTTGTGTCCAGGAAACCACCTGGCTGGTGGCAATTTTCAATGCAAGGGTTCATCAAGGTCATGTAAAGTTGCGTGGCAGTAAAAGAGCAGTAGCTCACACAGTGCAAGCGGCATCAGCTTCACGGAGGGTAAATGTCTTAGTGTGAATGTCTGGGTATGTGTGTTTGTGTCAGTGTCTGGGTGCATGTGTGAATGTCAAAGTTTGTGCGTATGTTAGTATAAGTTTCTGTGTGCTATGTCTCACCCATCTCTCCTCTCAATTTTCT
Organism: Spea bombifrons; assembly: GCF_027358695.1. NCBI lineage: Eukaryota > Metazoa > Chordata > Amphibia > Anura > Pelobatidae > Spea > Spea bombifrons. Next base: position 37,300,922 of record NC_071087.1, on the reverse strand, counting down.
TTATGATGTTTTTCTTTCCTTTTTCTTCCTTTCTTTTGACCTATCACACCCCACTCTTCTATTTCTCTCATTTTTCCTTGTCTCCTTTCCTCTTCCTCTTTTCTTTCTTGTAGTTCCTAAATCCCCCCTAATTCTTCCCTTGCTTTTCCTCTTATCTCCCTCTTTTCTCTTGTGATCCTTTCATTTCTCTCTTCTCTTTCATCTCCTCTCTTTCTCATCTTTTCTATTCCCCCACTCTTTTCTCACACATTTATTTCCTTTCTCCCTGATGATGAAAATATGAAAACATTATTTTCTCTAAATTATAAACCACACCCTTGCCACACCCCTGACTGCACCCCAGGAGCAACCCTTCAAAGTTTGCCAGGGAAATGGCTCCACAAACGGTGGCATCTCTACTCTCTAAGTTTAAAATTTGCATGGAAAAAAAGGAACACCTGTTATATCACTATATACTATATAATTTGTTCAAGTGTATTTACAGGGGGGACTGCATATAGTTTATATACAAATTGTTGGCACTATATAAATGAATGCTAATAATAATATTTTTAAGATATATATGTTTGTAGAGTTCTCAGTTACACTAGAATGTCCTTATGCTTCACATCTTCTACTCAAGTCTCCAGTTATATATAAACTAACATATGCAAACAGACATAATTAGAATAATACTTGTTCTAGAATTCTTGTTAGAATACAGAAACAATGGTAGCAAAAATCATAGAAATAGAAACATTGTATTGTGGCAATCTATTTTCCCTGTTTTTCTCCTATAATTCTTAAAACGTATTTAGTCCTTTCCTTAGGTTCATGGTAGTGTGGTGTATATCTATGTATACTTAAATTCTCCGTATTAATTGCCGACACTGCTGCTGGAAAGCTATTATACTTATCCACTATCCTCTCAGTGAAGTATTTCTTTTGTTTCATCGCATCTGAACTTGTGATTTGGTAAGTCAGCTTGGTGAAATAATTTGGAATACCCCCCAGATCCAGAAAAACTGTCTGAACAAAGTGAAAAATGTTATTGTCACAAACCATATTGCATAATAGAGAAAATTGAGCATTTTCGCATTTGAAGCATTCCTAACTTACAAAAATTGGTTAGTTGATCTGTAAAGCATACCATGCATTGAAGCAATGTTTGCTCTGCCTTCATTTAGGCTTTAAAGACAAATCATCTTATATCTGCAACCAGCAGGAGGCTTAGAAAGAACGACATTCATTTTCGCTGTTTTTATATTTAAGCTTTGGTTAAACCCACCTTGTAACATTTTTTTAAGACGAAAACAAATATATTAGGAAGAAAGTACTTTTCAAGAGCATGTAACAGCTATCCTGTGACTATTCAAATAGTACTTGCATTCAGGTATGCATTGTGGGTGAGAATGGAATATGCTTCTCATGACAAGTAAGAATTTCACATTTCATTTAAAATCCTCTGTTTAACATTCCTGTGGGGATAATCTACTGACGCCCACCAGCCGGCCACCAAACTCCCTATATTAAATGTTTCTGAGCATGTTGACAACAAAGACACTGTTAACTTTGATCCTATCTAGTCTATGCTAGAAGCATCTGAGAGTTGAAGTCTTCAATTACGCAGTCTGTTTCTCTAAGATAAGAGCACTAATACGTTGCTATGTTACATGCGTAACTCAATATTATATACATTTATACAAAAAAACTATGACTTGTCTGTAACTACATTTTACCAAAGAGTACCTACTATGACTATTGTAAATAGCAAGACGTGGTAGCGACAGGTTGTGGTTAACTCTTTGGAGGATGTTACTCATTTCTGAAGCCTTCAAAGAATCTTGTCACGGTAACTGATTACAACACACGACAAAAAAATTCTTTGTGAAGCAGGCTACAAAATGAAGGGTACACTCCGGGCATCACGTGTACTTTAATGTATGCGACAGCTGAATGTCACCTTATATTTTAACTTTTCTTGCATGTGATGCATTCCATTGAACGCACCTCCAGCTTAGCAGTTTCCATGCACAGTTACTTGCCTTTGGCCAGCTCCTTTGGTGGCTCACATGATTGATTTGCCAAGTTAAGAATGCATATTATTGTACTCTAATATGCATTCATCATTGGTGAGGATATTTGTGGCTTTAAATCATCTCTTTAACCTATTACATATTAATGCTCATGATTTTCACACAAAAAAATTGTTTAAAATTCTATAAAACCCATTTTGAAGTGTTCCAGTAAATCTGTAAATAAATTGATGCTGTTCGTAAACAAAATAAAGGCAATGCTAATCCTGTACGGAGAAGTAGCATGAAACATATCACAGAACAAAGGGTAATGATATCAGAGGAAAATGTTACCCTCCAGCATTCCTGGGCTTAACCAGGTTGCGACAACAGTTGCACTATTGTTATATGTATGTAGGCAGTGCTTATATAGACTTTTATCTCTGCTAATTTCTTATGATCCCTTAGTAAAAGTCTTGTAGGGTCAAACAACTAAGGCTGTGTTTAGCTATTATTACTATTGTGTTACAAACAAGTTTTCATAGACATTGTACTGTTACAAAAAAGAAGATGAGTTAGATTCATATTAAAGAAAATTCAAAATTACCTGGTATCAATAATGCAAAGAAGGAAATTACCAGAACGGACATTTTGTGATCATACAGGAAAGAGTTTCTATTTATATGAGCAAGTCACTAACCTCAAAACATTCGTTTTCATCTTAATTTTTTTAGACACATTGGTTTTGGGGTTAAGAAATCTGATTTTACGTGTAAGGTAATTTATTTGCAAGGGGACTTTCCAGCAAAAGTTGCTTGTGGTGATGTGGACTGTAATGTAAGAATATATTTTTAAGTCAGCGATTTTATAATGTACCTCTTCAGTTATGATGGCTGATGCATTGGAAATCGTTAGGTGAAAGGCATTATTCCATATCATGCCCTGGGAACTTGAAGCTGGACCCAATGGACTGACTGTGCCTATTCATGAACAGACTGCACTCTATACTATATATACTATATATACTATATATATATATATATATATATATATATATATATATATATATATATAATTATTGAATATTATTATTGAATTGAATATTATCACACCAGGTGTGTATATATATATATATATATATATATATATATATATATGTATATATAACACCTGGTGTGATAATATTGAATTACTTTTAAAGTTATGCAGAATGATTATTAAGTAGATAATTTATAATTGACTGTATCCATGCCCTCTGGTGTTATAGCTGCAACTCAACCTTGTAATAGGTGTAGCAGGATAGAGATCCTGGTAAATACCCTTAATAAACTACAAACTACTTATCAGTCAAAAGAAAGAGTAAGTTAGCTCCCTGCTGGATGCACCCACACTGATAAACAGTTATGGGTAGTCTGTTGGAGATTATAAAGAACGACAGAAGGAACATTCGTTTTTGGCTGGTGCATTGGTGGCCTTTGAAATGCTGTTTCTTTAATATGTACTTTATTCCAAATAATGAGTACATCTCCATACCTCCTAACACTTCAAAACAAACTTTCCTCCATGATGCAGATGTGAACTACAATTCCCATGATGCTCAGCCAGCCAGATGTCCACCATGACTAGGCATCATGGGAGATGTAGTCTGCAACTAACACCTGTCATAACATCTGCTGTTAATTACAGTTCCCATGAGGCTCAGCCAGACAAGTGCAGTCAACCGTAAAGCTGCAGATGTTTGTTGTGAACTACAATTCCCATAATTCTCAGCCAGCCAGGTGTCCACCATAATGCTGGCTGAGGATCATTGGAAGAGTAGTCCATAGCAGCGGAGATGTTTGGCCTGTGGAAGGCTCTTCTAGTCCCTGATGAGCTGTGGGGGCACCCTCCTGGACTGGCAGTCGTGTGGAGCGATAGGTGGGACAGCAGGAAAAATTGGGACTGTCCTGTCCCCACAGTGCAAATAGTTGGAGGGTGGTAATGGGCAAATGCACCTGGGGAGGATTCTGCAGAATCCGCCCATGCATTTGCAAAACAGACACCCTGAAAATTTAAAGGGACCACACACCTATCATACACAATAAAGTACATTTGATGGCTAGACTTTCCTTTTATTGACTCCCCAAATAAAGGCTTGAAAAGGATCTTCAAGAAACATCCCTAATTTCTAAGTTCCACCAGAGACTCTAGTCACATTAAAGATGTTCATTTTTCCTTTTCACATTACAATATAAACACTGGCTCCATTATATTTATTTTTAAAACCCAGTGCCAGTTGTTATACTGGTCAACAGGAGGTTTCATTTGTAGATTTATTAAAAATAATAAAATTAAGTTGTAAGTTCCTGGAGGCTACTTGCACTTACTCTATTCTATTTGAGTTAAAATATACCTTTTGTACATTTCCAACTTTTCTCATTTTCAGTTTAGACAAAAATGAAGTGTTGGCTCATTTTCCAATTGGACTGTCGGTGGTTTATCACACATGAGGCTTTCAAAGCACAAAAGGTTGTACTAAATTAACCGTGGGAGGTTCACTCATCTGCTAAATGATCCATGGAAGCGTCTTTCATCTGTAATCAACACCAGCCTATGGCATATCTGTTTACAAACTTTATTTATTTGCTGATTAAATGATGAGTAGAACATTTTCAACACCAAGCAAAGGATCCTACAACACTTAGCTTGTTTTGGGATACTACCATCACTTTTAACACTATTTTGTGGTTTAGCAATATTTGTGTGGCTTGATGTCATTTTGTCTGATGTGTTACATGTCGTAACGTCAACATAAAAACGTTGAATTTTTTAGAAATCATGTCTGTATCTATTAACCATTGATAATATAACAATAATGCTAAAATTAACAAAACTGTATAGCACATCACAAGAGGCAATGTTTGCAGAAACAAAATTATTTTAAGGGCCGAACCAACGATTTTATGAGTGTAAATCTTGTGCAACTAACTCAGGCTCACCTTTTCACTTAAAACAATAAGTTTATTAGACTAGGTTGGATTTTTCAACATTTGTCATTTTCCTAAAAAAACAATTAATACAAACTGAAAACAAATACAATGTATCTTGACCCAGTTAATACTGAAATGCTTGCCCCCTGCCTGCTTTAATAAAGATACTAGGATTGTAAATGTGCAGCGCAGTAAACTTCCATTGCCAGATGGCTTCAGGTTTTCAAAGAGGTTATAAATAAGATTGTAGTTATCCAGATTGTATGTAAAGCAACCATATTACATTTGCAGAGCCGGAGATAAAGTTCATCATCAACACTTTATCAGTTCATCAGTAACATATTGCGTATGATTGTTTGACTCTAATGTAGTTGTCATCCAATTAGTACTGTGTATTATATAACCCGTTTGTCATCTGCCATCTAAAAAGATCAGGAAAGCTCCACATCGTTACCTAAAAACAAAGGAGTAATTCACATTAAAACATGAATATGGTACAGTTTGTATGTTCTGCATAAGATTCTAAAAATGCAAATGAGCGCATTATCTTGTTGGGGATAGAAAATGGAAGAATGGATTGAGCAATTGTTCTTTTTTTGCTGTCACAATCTTTTCACTTATTCTGTAGAAGAATATTCAGAATACAATGATAACCTTTTCTGAAATATTACCTAGAAATTATTGGAATGTTAATTTCCATGCCTCCTGCCTTTTGCCAGTCTGTGCCGCTATCCCACCAAGCTCTACCTCTGTCCCGCTTTTCAGAGGTAGAGGTCGGTGGGTCATCGGGATTTGGGACCGTCATCCCAAGGTCATTGTGTCCGGGACAGAATTGTGCGCATGCACAGTAGCACTGCCAGTTTCAGTGATACTCTACCTCTCAAGAGCACCTCTTGGCACCCCGATTCGCCAGGGATAGGCTGAGAATGTCACAGCTTGCAATATACATGAGAAAAAATTCTGTACCTATGGTTTCATATTGCCTAATGGTATTTCAGCACCATCCCCAGATTTGCTTTTGAAGTCAAAAGAATAGCTCATTTTCTGTTGAAAGAACAAAAAATACTAAAATAAAAGAAAGAATATGCATTAATTTAATGACAAACAAAGCTATCAACCTCTCCTTTCCCTCGGGCTAGTTATAAATGACTGACGTGCCGCCCAATAAAAATAGGTAACGTAAGATTATTTATTAGATGCTGGGCTGGGTGAAATATTGGTATTAGAATCTAAAGTTATGTGTATGGCATGGGAGCAGCCATCGTAACATCTTTTGCATGATTATGCATCCCTATTAAATGATTTCTACCCATTTGTTATCATACATGTGATTATTTTTATTTAATGTGTTGTGTTTAGCTTATTCAGAGTTACATTTTCTGCATTTCATGCAGCATTGTCTTCATGGAAATCGCACTTAAATCCTACTGGCCACTCACATTTGTTTTTAGCATGGCGTATGTGGGCCTCTAGGGCTAGAAATTGCTTAGACATATGCAGTTCCTCTTTACAGTTATCAACACAGATATCTTAGGGAGAGACACTATTTAATAATATAATGCATTAGTAAAATGGCAGCTCTGCCATGCAGTACAAGGGAATATAATAGGGTTTTTGGTAATGACTTTGTGGTACTGCAGTCAGGCCTGCCGTCAACGCGGTCATCCTAGAGTCCCTGTTTAGGTTGAGGCCTGCAAGTTTCAGTATAACTCAATGTCTGTTGGGTTTGTGTTGTGTTAATTGCTCAATATAGACTTCCTTCCTGTTTGTCCAAAGATGCCATTTGGTGCTGCTATATAAAGTCAGTCTGTGGTTCTCTGGGTGTGCATCGTGCTATTGCTTTTTCTTGTTCTGTATACAACTTTGGCTTTTGTATGATTACTTTTCAGTCTCTGGCTACTCTCAAGAATATGGTATAGATATTGTTTTGGTTCTCATGTATTGCTCATCAGCAGAAATAAAGAAAATGGGCAGACAACAAATACAATACAAATTAATACAAATCAATCTGGGAAAACCAACTCTGTATGTTGGTGGATTTTTGTTCACAATTAAATTAAACGCAAAGTAAAACATACTTACTTTCTTCTTTCTTAGAATGACTACAATTGAAATGATGATTATGATGATAAAGAGTATAACAAGGGAAATAATGAGACCTACTGTAACAAAATAGAAAAGAAAATTATAAAAAAAGCAACGAGATATAAGTGTTCAAAGCATTTATGATTTCATATTTTCCAAAAAAAAATGAGTACAAATAACAACACATATAAAAAATATCACAAATGGTCAGTAATATAAACATTTTTTGTTTTAAATGTCAGAATATTATGACAATGGCTGGACAAGGCTGACCAAAACACGTAACAATCAAGTCCAAAACATAGTAATATGAGTCAAGCCCCAGTAAGATTACAGATTTACTAGCATCTGCTATCTGTTACTTCCAAGACACACACGTGAAATGACTATGGAATCATGACTATGAGCACATTCCGCCATGAAAAGGCGACAAAAGGTGGGTTCTCAACTTCACATGTAGGCCTTTGTGGTAAATATCTGCCATTAACATACCTTCAGCCGTAGTTGACGTGTTTTTTGTTGAAACAGTTGTTGCGACGAAAGGGTTGATAATATTGCCGGTTGTCTGTTCTGGTTTCTCTTTGAGCAAACAAATAATAATAATAAAAGCATTATATTACTGTAAACAGCAAAACAAATGAGATGGATAAATAGATTGCAATATGCAAAAATGGGATGTTATTTACAATGTGAAAAATGTAAAAATCTCAAGTAGTCGCAGCATAAGTGGAAACACTGACATTAGAACAGCATTGGCAGATTGTTATTTCACATTTTTTTCATCCATACATATTTTTACTATTCCTGCAAATTCTTTCATAATTGTTATTTATAAGCAAGTTGTGCTTAGTTATTAATCCATAAATTGAGAATTAGCAAATGGTGTTTAGTTACTGTCTTTCTACTGTGAGAGCATTGTGTTCACAGAGGTTTACAGCACTGCATTAACAATGTATATACTATTATATGTAGTTCATACTATTACCTCATTGATTTTTGTCATTTGGGGTGGCTAGACAATCAGAATTTTAAAGGAATACTTCAGCCATCATTAATGCATATGATAGCTGATTTTTTTTGTACATTTTGGTGGTGTCCCGTTGGAAATCTACACAATCTCCCCGTATCACTGCCCCCAGCATGGTCAGACCCCCATACGCAGAAAGCACTCCCATTGATTCCAATGGAAATGCTTTCCTACTACTGACTGGCGGCTTCACTGAGTACTTTAATACACATTCCATCTTTAACATTGGCATGCTAGCCTAAAACAACCTAGAGTAGAAATGGAATAGGTTAATCAGCTCTGCAAACCGTTTCCGAACAACCAAGTAAAATGTTTTAAATGACTGTTTTTTTTTAAAATATGAGACATTAAATATCCAGTTTTTCACCATGGCATTTCAAATAGAACTTATATTTATATAATTGACTGCAACGTATATATTATTTTAGTGAGTGCCCTGTTACTTAAGTGTCAGTAGATACATTTGCATCACTATTTATATTGAGCTCTACCGTTTTGGCATCACCCGCTTAGCAATGTGATTTCTGTGCTTATATTTATAAACTATAATATAAAATCATCGAAATTATTAAATATTATCATATTAATGGTAAAGGAAGTTAAAATCAAATAATTGAGTTATTGTTTATAGGGTCACAATAATATGTCTGGGTCTGGTGCTCTGAAGTACACCAACATCTGTGATAAATAAGGCAGACAAAGGAAGCTCCAGATTGCAGTGTCAAATATACGGTACTTAAAAATATTTTAAGTATGTCTTATATATTGACAATCAACACAGTATAATAGACTTTGAACCAAAAGATTACTATAACTTGGTGAATTTACAGAGACGTATTCCAAAAAAGGGCTGGTTTGGCCAGAAAAATAGTCAAAAATGGAAAATCTAATCTCAGAAAATTCAGTTGCCAATAAAGTCTTTTGTACGTGGGGAAACTCTGCTTAGCTTGATCTTATTCTTACAGAGCAATGACTTTAACAAAGCTACACAGCTTTTGCAATTTGCCCATCTTGGAAGAAAGTCATGGCTATATCTGGAAACTCTCTAAACGAGCTAACCCTTTAATAGCCTGTTATGAAGATTCTGTGTATGAACGCTCCAATGGCTCTTTGGTCCCAAATACTGGTCCTGATGGAAACATTGACTTGCCATTATTTAAAGATACACTTAATTAAGTCACTTGCATTTAAGCAGATATATCAACCATAAAATAATGGAAGCAAAAGAACCAGTTGGGAGTCTTGGATATAATCCCTGCTGGGTAAAAAAAGAAAGGAGTCAGCACCAGACTGTGTGAGCCTAAGATTTTGTCCCTTCACCCTGAGATTGGGGCAGAAACCCTGAGACTTAGTGTCAAACTCAGTTATGGCTATATTGGCACCACACGTTTCCACCAAGATTAGCTCCTGTGTCCTCACTGAAAAAAGGGGGAATTAACTGTGGACTGTTCATAAAAGCTTAGGCATGCTGCTCAAATAATCAATTCACAGACAGGGCCGGCCCTATAATGGAGCCGAGTGGGGCAGCCGCCCCAAGCCCTTTTTTTTTTTTTTTTTTTAAGCGAAAGAGAGAGAAAGGGGCGCTGAGTGGTTTTCGCTTACCAAGCTGTCAGTACCCACTTTGCGCCCCTCTCTCTTGGCGAGTCTCCCTGTTCCGTCTCGGTGCCGGCATGTAATGCTGAGTGCCGGAAGATTACCTCATTTCCGGCTCAGCATTACAAGCCGGCACCGAGACCGAACAGGGAGTACAAGGGGGGGTAAGGGTAGATAATAGGGAGGGAGGGAGAGGAAGGGTCGATAATGGGGGGGGCGGCAGGGTAGATAATGGGGGGGCGGCAGGGTAGATAATGGGGGGGGCAGGGACGGAGGCAGAGGAAGGGTAGATATGGGGGGCATTTTAAAATTCGCCCCAGGCGGCATTTTGCCTTGGGCCGGCCCTGTTCACAGAGAATTCCAATTTGCAGAGTCCAAAAGTTACAGTTTAGTTTTGCTAAACTGTAGGCTTAGTAAGTAGATTCCAGAGGCTCTGGATTACCTTTTGAGTGAGATGTAAAGTTTGGTAACACTGTTGTGAAATGCCAAGTTATATTTTCATGAATATTTTTTAGATGGTCTTTATCGCCTGTACTTGTTTTAGATGACTCTAGTTTGATGGTGGAAGTTGTAGATGTTAGAAGATGGTAGTTGTTCATTGTCGCATTGGTTTCAATTTTAGAGTCAGTCATTTTTAGGTGTTTTGTTGTGGCAATGGACTCATACAGCTCTGTTGGAACCGCAGCATTTTCAACAAAAACTATAAAACCTGCAAAACAAAAGCATATATAATTTTTAATGAAATAAAAAAAATAAATACAAGATTTAAATAAACATTCAATTGTAATAGAGGAATACAATTACATAACTCGTGTGTAACTTACTTTCTGTTATAAATAATAATCGTATTTCTTTTTTTACACAAGCTAACTTATGTTTCAGGATACAGAGACATATCCATCTTAGTAAAGCAGAGACAACACTGCCAAAATATGTAGTCGAGCAGCCTCCGAACAACAGAAAGTGTCTAATTCTTGGCTTTGCTGTTGGTCGTTTATTTTTATATTTCTAAACATTAGTTTGCAGGGCTGTCCATAGGAACATGCGTATGGACTCTTCGCTCATAATAGCAGAACATCAAAATTACCCAAAAGTGGCCGCAGAAGAGGCCTGAGACTTGTTTGGTGTTTGTTGTACTGTACTGTTTAATGTCGTGTGAGGTCTTGTTCTCTAACGTTATTTATTCCTGCACACTCTCCCCTCACACGCTGTAGGAGATCCCGTGTAAATAGCTTACGAGACACACCCAGTGCCTTCTATGCTATGATAAGAAGTTTAGTTGCAAAAGAAAACAACAATTTGTAAATGTTATCATTTTATTTGCATATTGTATACTTCGCAAGGAAAAAACAAAAAAATATTGCGTTTTCAATCATAAAACAAAATACCTTTACTATAAATAAGGAGCGGTTAAAAATATATATTTTCTTCATTACAGCTTTAATGTATGGTTTCAGAGATGCTGTGTGATTCACATCCTTTTCCTGTTATATGAGGTCTATTTGCTACTGGTTTTATAAACTGCATTTTCGGTGACAAAATCACTTAGCAGCAAACAGCCCCACCACAAAAAAAGGAACATTGTCAAGCAGACTTACAGCACCAAACATTTTTATAATGTTCCGTAACATAACAGGTGTAATAACATTTAAATTAAAGACTACTTGGAAAGCAGCATGTATGTATTAATTGATCCAAATGACTTTTATCTAAAACATCATTATAATAATCCACCATTGTCAACTTGCAGATTTTGGGCCTCTGGCAGATGGAGGATGTCATACCAATAATCAGAGCAAACATTTGTGCATGTTGACTGTGGCTCCAGTACTGTGCATTAATTATATCAATGCAAACATTGGCCCAAAGCCTGGAAGCCTCTCACTCCACAATATACAGCTTTTATGGAAAATGAACCTTAGATTAAAAAAAAAATATGCCATCAAAGAGAATATTCCACCAGGTAAAGCATACTTAATATTACTTTAGGAAAAAAAAACATATTTTATAATTATATTTTACACCTGCTAGATACATATATACATATATGATATATATAACAAAATAAAATAAAAGAATAAAATTGAAGTTATAAACACTTACCTGAATAAAAAAGGAAAACATAGACTGAGTTAAACAGCAAGCATTCATGTCCCATTTTCAAGTGCTACAAAAAACAAAAAGTTTTGCAGACAAAGCCACGCCACTTCCTTTACTAGCAGATGAAAATTGATTACTGAACGTATATGATGTGAAACCTTGTTTTAATACATATTCTGAAACTCATGAGCCTATCATGTAAGTTCCATGAATAACCACATGGCTGGGTGTGCCCATCCTTAGCGTGTACTGCTGTAGTGAACAAAAACACAAACAAACAAAAACGACTCTTACTTGTGAGTTGCCAAAAGTGCTGGATACTTGAGGATAGAGTTTATCTGACTGACAACACTAAGTGGCTCAAACCTAGTGGGGATATATATTAGATATACTAGAAACATATTGTTTCTGACCCAATCGTGTCTGGGCAACGCATTCTGTTTCCTGCCCATTTGTTCCAAACAAAAATCAAGATTTGGAAAAAAATTTGTTGTCTCACTCTTTCACACTCTCTGAGACTCTCACTCACTCTTTCACGCGCTCTCTCTTAAGCTCTCGGAATGTCTCCCTACCATCTCTTTCGACCACATCTGCTTCCGTGTCTTGCAGCACCACTTCTGTGTCTCGCATTATCTTGTTCTGCATATACTTATTCTCCTCTCTTCTATCGTCTCTTCTTTCTTGGTCATCTTCACAGACATAAGGTTATCTTAGGGCAAAATGGTGATGCTTCCAGTTACGTCCTCTACCCCAACCCTCTAATCAGGAGAGTAGACATTACCAGAAGCTACGCAATTTTGGTAGAAGATACACAAGGTTATCTTAGGGCAAAATGGTGGTGACAGTCTCTCCCGACACTACAATTGGGGGGGAGGATGTCACTGGAACCTCAGTTTACACAGGGTTATCGTAGGGCAAAATAGCAGTGCTTCAGGTGATGTTCTTTACCTTGACCCTCCAATGGGGGTAGAGGACATCACCAGAAGCTTCTCATTTTAGTTCAAGTTCACTTGAATTCAAGTTCACACAAGGTTATCTCAGCGCAAAATGGAAGAGTTTCTGTTGATATCCTCTCCCCGATCCTCCAATCAGGGGCATGACATCACCATCTTATGATGTCATCTATCATAACCCTCCATTCTGTGTAGAGGATGTAACTCCGCCTTTTTGACGGAAGTTCGCCAGGAAGTTATGTCCACAGAGATGCAGACAATGAAAGAAGATAGATGTCTAATGAGATGGACCCTGTGGAGCAGAGTAGGCCAGGGTCAGAGATGAGAACCGGAACTGGCGAGGCCTTAGTCTTGAACTGGAATCTTAATATGGGATGCAAAGTCAACATAGCGGGTCAAACCACTTGGTAACTTCAAAACCAAATCAGGATACGAGAACAAGGTTAAAGTAGCTGGGTCAGAACAAACGATAACTTCAGAAGCCAAATGAGGAGACAAGGTCAAAAAAAGTGCAGTCGAGGTAGCTCAGGAGCAATATAAAAAGTACATCAACCCAGGGTAGTAGTAAACGGAAGGTTCAAAGCTAATATAGGCCGTGTAGGCCAAGAATGAGGTGGTAGCATGTCAAGCAGGGTCACCTGAGGACATAAGTGCACGCCCCTTGAGTGTGTGTGGGCCCGCTACCTCCGAAGCATCCCTGGTGGACAACGGAACGGGACCTGCTGCCACCGGAACTTGCAGAAGATGGGATCGCTGCAGGTAAGTCTTTAAAAGGGAAGAGAGAAGAACAAAAAGATAAAGAAAAAGAAGATGTAAGACACGGAAGCAGAGCTGCGAGACACGGAAGGGGTAGGCAGAGAAGGTAAGGAGACAATTTGAGAGTGTGAGTGAAAGAGCTTTTTGCTTAATTTTCGTCTGTTTTCTGGCCTCGTATGAGTCATACGGATTGACAAAATCAGCTAATTGCTTTCAATTTGCAATTCGGGAATGTGAAGACACAAGTCTAATTCATGTATACACTATATATTTTTAATGCCATTTATGTACATGTGACTAGAGGGTAGGATTGGCACAGTCATGTTAACACAAACCTAAGCACTTATGCTAAGAAACAGTCCATCTAGCACACTTACACATACACATTGAAAAGCGTACAAAGGGTGTGAGCAGGCTGCATGCTCAGACAGGTTATGTCTATCACCTGATGTAGTGAGACCACATATTTGGACTTTGTTTCTGTATTTGTATTTCTCAGGTTTCTCAGCTTGTACTGCTATGAAGTTGGACTGACAAGTGATTATATACACACAACTATTCAACAATTGGTGGAGGGATAGATTGAGGGACTCGATTTGAGGCTTAGATTGAGGCTTATTGATTTTTCATTTACTTTGGGACTGGGTTTTTAATAAGAGCTCTTGTGCCCACACATTACACCCCATACCACATTATTTTTAAAATTCCAGGAACCAAAAGTATTAAAAGGTCCAAATAAGTACCTGCTAAAAAAGATTCTGCTATTTGTCCTGAGTTTAGAAATACCCAATGTTTTTATGTTTTTTGCTTTTTTTCTGCAAGTTATTGGGTAGTAGTGTTTTGCTTTTTCAAAACCATTTTTTCCAAATCTGGTAATTCTTCCCCCATGTGCTATTTCGGGTATCTTTGAAGCCGGCCAATGCAATTTACCCAATCAAACCATATATTTGTGAAAACTAGACACCTGAAGGTATTTTAAATGCTGGTATTTTAACCCTTTCCATGCATTAATTCTGCTACTACTCTTTGTCCAACTTTGTGGTAGTAATTTATTTTATGTTTTTTTTTATCACTAAAAATGCGATTCAGGTATGGATTTACAGCTCCTGGTATACATCACTATAGAGCAACACCCTAATATGTGTTCAGCAACATCTCCCGAGTACAGTGATACCACACATGCATGGGTTTGTTGGGTTGTTTGGGAGGTAAAACGCCACATTTAGGAAGTGTGCATTTTTTAACTTTTACATCTGGCCCCCATGTCCTAATAGGGCCATCTTTGAAGCCGGCTAATTCAATTGACCCCATCAAACCATATATTTTTTAAAACTAGACACCTTGTACTTTGGGTATAAATGTATAGCTATAAATCACTATCAAACAACAATGTGTGTTCAGCAACATCTCCCAAGTGCAGTGATACCACACATGCATGGGTTTGTCTGGTGTTTGGGGTTAAAAGGCCACATTTGGGAAGTGCACTTTTTCCCCCCAATTTTGGTCAGTCTATACCTATGCCCTATCTTAGACCCCGGCCACTCCAATTTACCCCATAAAACCTTTTTTTTTTTTTTTTAAATTAGACACCCCATGGGTATCTGAAATGCTTTTACTTTAGCTCTTTCCTTGTAAAAATTTTTGGGAAGATACAGCGCTAATTTTAGCACTTGCTCATAATAATAAACTTTTTTTTATTTTATTTATTTTATTCTTTTTGGACTTTTTTTACATTTTGCTGGAACTGGATGGTTCCTCTGATGCATAATTATTTTTAAATGTTACCACTTTTTTTTAAGCTTTTTTTTCCATTTAAAAAAAAAATATATTTTACTAATGACATTGTGATTAGAAAGCTGTGATTCATTGACTTGCATGGTTGAATGCAGTACCTGTATTCAACCTGCAAGTGGAGCCAGAGTTCTCTAGAGGGTCTGGAGACCCTCTGGCGAACTTTTCCACAAAATCACTTGCAGTGGTTCTTCGTTGATCGCCTCCTTAACTCTTTTAAAACTGGCGTCCGCCGCCACACAATGTATGGCGGAAGTTTATGCCGATCTCTGTGTTGCTGAATGCCTTGACATCGAGGCATTACAGCAACACCGTTTAAGCGAAGAAAGTGATCGTAGATTACTAAGCTTCTTTTAATGAAATGACGTGAAGTGCCTTACCCGTCAATGGACATTAAGGGGTTAAAATATTTTGTGTGGCTGTCGGAGGCGGTTGTGTGGCCGCATCGCGCAGTTCCTGTGCTCTGCCGGACAGCCCTGACCGTGTGTTACTTTCTCAATGATCAAGTTGCTGGATTAAATTAAAACATTTGATCTCCAGATCAATTATCCTTGATTCATGAATAAACTAGGTATTACATATTAAACTTGTGCATTCCAATTTCGAATTGCAAATTGAGAAAGAGAAGCGAAGAGCTCAGAGCAAGGGGCTCAAAATCTTTATCCAAAATTTGCAGGCCCTCTCACTCACTCACTCACTCACTCACATTTTCATTCTCTCTCTCATGCTTGCTAAATGTTTCTCTACCTTCTTTGTCAACTATTTCCGCTTCTGCAGGAAAATATTAAATGCACACCAACATACTGTTAGTGCAACCTATGCCCCCGTGACACATTTGTTCCCAAATGTTCTTTCTCCGGGCAATGAAGTATTGGCATTAACCGTACCATCATGCACCCCACATCTTGAAGAAGCCACTCCCGTAGATCTCTGTATAGCCTTTCCTGCAAATAATATCTGTCAAAACACATAAAAAATGATAAGTTTGTACCTGGCTTTATGTTTATTTTTCCGAAACATCACTTTAATCCTTAAAGTGCCAGATACATAGCTGACATAAATGGGCCAGATTGCCAAAGATGTACCACATAGATCACAGATTGCAGTAAAGTTTTCAGCTGATTGGCTCTTGAAGTGACCAGAAGCCATTTTACCTGCTCCCAGCAAAAGTCTCAATGAGATACAATTATTAGGAGGTGGGAATTTTTAAAACAAATATTATATTTGTGTTACTTTTACTATTTGAGTTTGCATTTATAGGAAAATAAATGAGGAAAACTGCATTCTGTGGGGGATTTTTTCCATATTTTTTGCCTGTAAATAACTTGTTTAAAAAAAACCTAACAATGCATAGGTTTTCCTAGTTAAAATGTAAGCTGCGTATAGGTTAGTCAATTTAATTTAATTATAGCAAATCTCTGAAAATTGGCTTAGCCTGTAACATGGGTAAATGAGCCTGGACTTCAGGCACTCAAATGGTTAATCCCTAAACGATATCCCTAGCATTATTGTAAGGATCCCATCCAATACGTGTCATTAGCTCTGCATTATTTTCACAATATATTTTCCGGAAGACAATCACTTTTACAGTGGTTTTTAGGCAAGCTCAACAAGCCGTTACCTAGCTATACCACTGAAACCATGTAGTGGTTTTCAAAGTTTTTCTTTGCAGCTGCTCTCAGGAAATTAAATTTTACTGCACACCTCTTGTAGAGGATTAGCTGAAATTATTCTCATTAAAACTGTTCCCTAGGCTGCAGTCTTGGTAGGAACAGGTGCTTAATGCCTGTTTGTGCATACGTTCCTACTCAAAGACACGTTCCAATAATTTTTCAAAAATAATCAACACTTTTTCAATGAAAATATAATGGGATTTTTGTAATTTGGGGTTGGGGCCCTCGCTTTGTCCTCCGAGCCCCAGGATGTGATGTTACTTCCTGCCACGCAGCATCAGAAGAGCTTGGTGAGGGAACTGCAAGAAATTGCTGTTGTGCTATTGGCAAACCAAACTTAAAACAGTTATTAATGATCTCCGCAGTACAAGTTATTCTTTGTCTTGCTGTTGTGGGAGTAAGAGCACTGTGTCCCACTGTGCCCTGGCTAAGGAGGCAGGGAGTGGTTGTGGCATTCCATTTAAGTTTGCATGGATTCCAATGTATTTGATTGGATACACCTTGTCTGCCCCCCATTGCAAATGCTTGGCAGAGTCTAAGAGCCTGGGTATGATGTAATTTCAGCATATGAAGACTGTGAGGGAGCAAAAGAGCTGGGATCAGCCTACCCCCTTGAGCCAACAAAGGTAGATGTATGTGTGTGTGAGTATGTGCGTGTGTATGTATAAGTGTTAGTATGTGCGTGAGTAAGTAAGGATGTTATTATGCGTGTAAGTTCATATGTTAGTGTATGCGTTACCGTGTGTGTGTTAGTATGTTAGTGTGTGTAAGTATTTTACTGTGTGTGTCTGTATGTGTAGGAAGAGATTAGGGGTTCCCAACCATACATCTCACATGTGGGCCCTGGCATTTTTTGCAAACCTATCTGGAGATGTATTTGGTCATAAAACTCAATTTTCTCTTGGGCTAAAATATATATGTATATATATATATGACCAAAAGTATGTGGACCCCTTCTAAATAATTGAGTTTAGATGTTTCAGCTACACCCACTGTATAAAATCAAGCACATAGGCAGCCATCCCCATGGGCAAACATTAGCAGTAGAATGGGTCGTACCAAAAAGCTCAGTGGCATTGGATGCAACCTTTGCCACAAGTCAGTTTGTGAAGTTTCTGCTCTGCTAGATCTGCCCTGGTCCACTGTATGTGTTATTATTGTGAAGTAAAAGCATCTAGGACTAATAACAGCTCAGCCACAAAGCGGTAGAGTGCTGAAGCGCGTAGTGCATAAAAATGGCCTGTCGACTGTAGCATCACTCACTACAGTGTTCTAAACTGCCTCTGGAAGCAAAATATGCACCAGCACTGTGTCAGGAGCTTCATGAAATGGACTTCCATGGGCGAGCAGCTGCTCACAAGATCACTATGTGCAATGCCAAGCATCGGATGGAGTGGTATAAAGCACACTGCCACCGGACTCTGGAGCAGTGGAAATCTGAAGTCTGATGGGTGAATCTGGGATTGGCAGATGCCAAGAAAATGCTAGGTACCGGAATGCATACTGCCTACTGTAAGGTTTGGTGGAGGAGGGGTAATGGTCTAGGGCTGTTTTTTTCAGAGTTTGGGTTAGGATCCTTAGTTCCGGTGAAAGATAATGTTAATGCTACAGCACAAAAAGACATTTTAGACAATTGTATGCTTCCAACTTGGTGTCCCCAGTTTTAGGAAGGCTTTTCACATAATTCCCACACACTCCAAAAAAACCTTCCCACAAGAGTGGAGTCATCTGCTAATTAGTATATCTGCCTAAGGGCCCTTAATAATACCCCCTGATGATACCATAGTGCTGACTATGGAGAAACAGGCAGCAGTTTTAATCAGTGTCTGCGACCCCTTGTTGACCCCTTACCGGTTCAAAATTGTTTAGAAAGGGCCCTTCCGACCTGGGCCGCACCGGTCCGTTTCAGAACAGATTTTTCTAAACTATTTTGAAGCGGCACAGTGTGCGAACAGCCGTAGAAAGCTGCTGGAGAAGTCAGAGGTAAGCCGGGTGTGTGTGGGGGATGTATGTATATGTGTTTGTGTATATGTATGTATGTGAACATGGATGTGTGCGCATAGATATGTAATTGTGCGTGTGAGCGTGAATGTGTAATTGTGTGTGTATATGAGTAAGTGTGTTTACAGATGGGTGCCACAGTGTATATTGGAAGGGGGCAAGGGGCAAAGAAGGCACAGACAAGTTGTTTGGGGGCAATGATGCCACAGAACAGCTGCTGAAGTTGGGGGGCCCTGTGGTTTCTTGTTAAGCCCCTGGTTTTAATTATTTAATTTAGTAAATGATAATTTCGCTTTTTATTTTAAACTTGTCATCCTCAAATGAATATTAGACAGATCTTAGGCAGATATACTGATTAGCAGGAGACCATGTAGGGTTGAGTGTACAGGAGTTTATTACTGAGGGTTATAAACAATATCTATAGTGTACAGAGGTCATTGTTAAGTGGGAGATTTAGCCTCTGTGTCATCCTCTTTTGAGATTGCGAGAAGGCTAGTTTGTTTATAGTTTGATTCATTAATTTATTTCTAGATTTTTGTGAGCCACTATTAAAAGTTATATTTTATCAGATAGGATTCTGTCTTCAGCTAATTACTAAGCTTTAGGGTTTTGGTACCCAATGGAATGCTATGCTTATATGTTTGTAGAGCCAATATTCTTGTGAATGTTTCATGCCATTCCCCAAAATGACCACTGGAGGGTAGCAGTCTCAAGGTTATTTTAGAACTAGCAGAAAATACATTTCAGACAATTACATTCTGGAAAAAAATGAACAAGGGCAGATCATTTCTGAAGTTGTAAAGAGACAGTCAAGTCCACAGAATTACTTTTAAATGTAAACCTCCAGCGTATTTATCATTTGGGACACCTGACTATTACACCAACAGGGACTTTTATGACATTGCATTTTAAATACATAGACATTAATATGTACTTGGTCCCCTCTTTGCAGCTATGACAGCTTCCACTCTCCTGGGAAGGCTTTCCACAAGATTGTGGCGTGGTTCTGTGGGAATTTTTGCCCATTCATCCAGTAGAGCATTTGTGAGGCCAGGCACTGATGCTGTAACAGAAGGTCTGGCTCACTTTCTCTGTTCCAGTTCATCCCAACGGTGTTCAATGAGGTTGAGGTCAGCGCTCTGTGAGGCCAGTGAAGTTCTTCCATACCAAACTCATCCAACCATGTGTTTATAGACCTTGCTTTGTGCACTGGGGCACAATCGTGCTGGAATAGAAAACGGCCTTCCCCAAACTGTTCCCACAAAGTTGGAAGCATAGCGTTGTCAAAAATATCTTGTCCCCTTTAGCATCCATATAGTGTACTTAAGAACACTCCTTGGACATGCTCTGTAGCCCTTCTATTGAAAACAATGGAAGCTGAGCTCCCACGGAAATAGTTGCAGCCAATCACATGTGTGCTATCTATGTTAAGCCAGAATGCATCCGATTGGGTGTTACTTTTCCATCGATTACAATAGGAATGCTAAAGAACATATATAGGAAACAGACAGAAGTCTAATTGTCTAATAAATAAACAATGCATGCAGGAAAATACAATGCAAATTGCAAATATGCCTGGAGTGGCACTTTAAATAAATGTATTTAGGCAATCCACCAGTGTTTTAACTTGAGTAACCATAAAATCTAGGTAATTTTTGAAACATTTTTAACCTTTTTTTACCCACAAGCCCTTGCCTAAGTGTACAAAGTGTAAGGAAGCACAATGGAAAGAGAAAAGCCCACAACCTAAAAGTAGCCCCATCAATTATGTGGACGTTCAGCCAATTTGTCTACTTTTTGGAAAGTTCACATTCTCTTTTAGAGGGAGTGTCATATACCCAAAAGTATTATTATTATTTATTGTTTTATATAGCACCATCAAATTCCGTAGCGCTGTACAATGGGTAGACAGGACATAACAAGTAGTATGTAACATAACAATTTGACTTACAGAGACAACAGGTGAGGAGGGCCCTGCTCAGACGAGTTTACAATCTAGAGGGATTTAGGGTGTATTACACAATAGGTAAAAGCGCCATTTTTATGGATAGTTGAATCAAGCAGTTCTGTTGAGTTATTCACACAGACAACAGTCCTGTCAAACATGTCAAAGTATAATTATTTAGATCCAAAAAGACTTGCTAGTTGATATTATTATGTGTGTGGTATAGAAACGTGTTGAAATTACATTGTTAACTAATTCAGGAATGTTAAAGATTTTTGTAAAAGGCCAGGTATCAATATTTATTGGTCTCTTTATTTTCTTAACCCTAAATGATTATGATGATCTCACTAATGGCAGAACAGTGTTTTACAGATTCCATGACATACACTAGTGAAGACATTGACCAAGGTTTACAATCTAAGTTTCAACAGGCACCTGATCATTTTTCTTTACTCCTGTTACTGTCTAGTGGAAAACAATACAGTGGCCCAGGTTTCTTCTCAAACTAATGAATGTGTATTGAGGGAAAAAAAACAGGAATTTTGAAGTTATGTCATAAAGCATGCCCTGTGATATAGGGTGTAGCATGTGAATATTACATGGCCACCAACATTGGCAAACTTGTCTGAAGCAGGTTCAAGATAATATTAAACAAAACACTTTTTTTTTTTACAAGACTTCATTACTTTAAATTACATATTATTTGAAATGGTTTCATATTTAAAAACCTTACAAAGAGAAAATATTTTAAAAAGTATACAGCGACATGTCAGATATGTTTATACATTTCAATTGATGAAGATAATTCTTAGTTATATTTTTAGTAATTTAGTAATTTTAAATTTGTTTAAAGCATTATTATTATTATTTTTATTAATACTGTTGTTATTATTTTGTTTATCCAAAATTATAGACAAATCACTCTTTATGACATATAATTTCTTTGATATTAAGTGATATAACAAAGCTGAATTGTATAAAATTGAAGATGCCATTTACATGTGTTATTTCTTTCTATCCATTATTTTACTGATGGCATTCTGGATTAGAAATGACACATATTGTACAATTACTAGCTAGTGAGAACGTATTTAAAAACAAATATGTTTAAAAAGTGCTGCGAAAGTCGATTACATTTATACAGTGGATATAAAAAATCTACACACCCCTGTTAAAACGCCAGGTTCTTGTGATGTTAAAGAATGAGACAAAGATAAATCATGTCAGAACTTTTTCCACCTTGAATGTGACCTATAACATGAACAATTCAATTGCAAAACAAACTGCAATCTTTGAAGGGAAAAAAACTCACAAAAACCTGGTTGCATAAGTGAGCACACCCTTAAACTAATACTTTGTTGAAACACTTTTTGATTTTCTTACAGCAATCGGTCTTTTTGGGTAGGAGTCTATTAGCATGGCACATCTTGATGTGGCAGTATTTGCCCACTCTTCTTTGCAGAAGTGCTCCAAATTTGTTAGGTTGGGAGGACATCTCCTGTGCACAGCACTCAGATCACCCCACAGATGTTCAAATGGATTCAAGTCTGGGCTAAGGCTGGGCCATTCCAAAACGTTAATCTTCTTCTGGTGAAGCCATGCTTTTGTGGATTTGGATGTGTGCTTTGGGTCGTTGCTGTGGGTCGTTGTCGTGCTGAAAGATGAACTTCCTCTTCATCTCCTTAGCGGACACCTTGAGGTTTTGTGTCAAAATTGCCTGGTATTTGGAACTGTTCATAATTCCCAACACCCTGACAAAGGCCCAGGTTCCAGCTGAAGAAAAACAGCTGGTTTCATCAGACAATAACACATTTCCCACGTGCTTTTGGGGGACTTGATGTTTGTTTTTGCAAACTTCACTCAGGCTTGGAAGTTTTTCTTTGTAAGAAAAGGCTTCCGTCTTGCCCCCCTACCCCTACCCCATTCATATGAATAATACGGGAGGTTGTTGTCACATGAAGCACACAGCCAATAATTCCCAGAAATTCCTGCAGTTCCTTTAATGTTGCAGTAGGCATCTTGTAAGCCTCGATAGGCATCTTCTCGTCTTTTCATAAATTTTGGAGGAACGTCCAGTTCTTGGTAATGTGTCTGTTGTGCCATATTTTCTCCACTTGATGATGACTGTCTTCACTGTGTCCCATGATATATCTAATGCTTTGGGAATTCTTTTGTACTGCTATCTTAATTTGTGATTAATCAGAGTCACTTTAAATGATGGCAGGTGTGTAATGACTTCTATTTAACATGAGTTTGAATGTGATTGGTTAATTCTGAACACAGCCCCAGTTATAAGTGAGTGCATACCAGGTTATAGTGAGTTTCCTACCCACCTCAAAGATTTCAAAGCACCATAATATTATCTTTTATTCACACATGGCAAACACATTCCGCAGTGCAGAACAATGGGCACGATCAAATTTAAGAAGTAGAGGGCCATGCTTGTTACACGATAGAAGCATACACCAAACATTGTTTATGTCATGTGGGAAATGTTAGCCAAATCATCCAATGGTTCCCCAAGGAGCCTTTGCCTAAAATGTTTTGGCACCCAGCAAAACTATGTATTCTCTTGCCAATCATTGCATACCATATACACAGAAAAATATGAAGCTGTTAAAAATTAAACCCTTTAGCGATATCTGTATTTCATTTACCCAGAGGAGAAAAACATGTGAAATACTTTCCTCTTTAAAAAAAATCGTTTTCTCACATAAGCACAAACCCAAGATTTTTTGTACTATTCCCAGTCCAAAAATATGATTAGATCATTGAGCCTTCCAGGTCAGCAGCTTGTATAGCAGGTTAAGCAATGCCTCTGTGCCACTGTTCTATGCAGACCACCATGAATGTAGTTTATATATTTAAATCTGAGTTAAATTGTGGCATAACCACAAACCATTGTATGTTATTAGCAGTGGGGTTACAGTAAATGATAGACAAACAAAATCTTCGCACACATAAGTCAGCTTCTCCCAATAGTAAACACATGTTATTAATGAAACATTTCAAACACATTTCTTTGCCTGGTAAATCAAATCCTTCAGTGTGACTGACAAGACTGCATTTTCCTTAGAGAACTAAACAAACAATATAAAAGGTTATTTTGGCTTTGGGAGAGAAACACATTCAAATGATAGAAATCAGTGAGTGGTTACTTCCAAAACGACTAAATCAAAGTCTTCTGTCTTTTCTGGGAAAGCCAGTATGATTCCATAAAATGTGTCTTACAGCAGATCATATACATGAGTTCTTGTTTCTTTTTGGCCCGAGGGGTACATGTCAGAATTCTGTTTTTTTCAGAGTAGTGAACTTTGTAATAAAGAAAACTATCTACAAGTGTGGAAAAGATAACTTTTCAGGGAGAAGGTTTTTGTTGTTTTGCTGAAAACAGAACATCAGACTCAGTCCCCTCTCATGCTCAGTGCCATAGACAGCTGCCTATGTACTCCGTAGTTAGGGCTGGTCCTGGTGTAATTACCATAGTAACAAACTAAATTATTTCACAAACAGGACAAGTTCATTGGTTGATGCAGTGCTAAGACCACTTTTAAGCCTTTCATTGGTATCACTTTTTATGCATAACCCCTTTGTATGTTCTAGGGTCTTCCTTTTGCCACATAAAGGAGAGATATCTCCCCTATGCTACACGCTGCATATATTGGCCTAGGTTTAAGGGGGTAAATCTCCCTGGCACAACGTTGTTCAGTGGGCTAGTTGGGGATATCAGAGATTTCCTTAGTAACCAGCCCATTGACACTGTTGAGTTCTGTGCGTAGCCAGCACAGCTTACTGTATATAGTACCTTGTACTCAGCCCCATGTTTCCTTCTCAGGCTGAGCATATGATGTCTTATCTCCACGCTGAGCCGGAAGGACTGAGGTTAGTTGTGGGCATTGTACTGAATCAGATCTAGGTGCCCAAATACTATGCCCTATACTGACATTTAACAGTCGTGTGGACAAGAATGTACACCCTCTTTGAATTCTATGATTTTACTTATCAGGACATAATAAGAATCATCTGTTCCTTAGCAGGTCAAAAACTTAGGTAAATAGTTACAACCTCAGATGAACAGCAACATATGTTTTATCTGGTTAACCATTTTTTGCAGGAGATGGAATATTTCTTTTCTTGGTGTATATTTGGCATTTGGGATTCAGGAGATAAGGCTGAGAGAGAGGAAGAAGTGTGGAATTTAGACCCTATATGTAGTACAATCTGAGAACATTTCAATTTATTATAATGGGCAAACATCATGAGATGTCAACCACTGTGAGCTTGTCTTACTAGAATTACTGAGCCGTCTTTGCATAATTTACAGTTACATTTGAGATTGTTTTCAAGGTACCACAACAAATTTACTATGTATTGTGCAGGATCAAGTCATATAGGAGAATATCACCGGAGTTTGGTCCTATCTTTCACCTTCCATCATACAGATGATGGGAATGGTATGAGGCAAAATTAACATCCATTTACACTTCAAGTAATGGAAACCCCAGCATTTATCTCTTTATAAGACATGGTACAATGTTAAATCGAGTTTTACAGAATGTTATCAGGTTTGCGTATATTGGCAGTCACAGATGTTTATATCAGAGAGAAGATACTCATGCAGTTGTTGTTATGATCGAAATTCCTCCTTTCTACAAATGTTTTTGTACTGTGGGTGCTTGACTTGCTTTGCCATTAACAATGACGAACATACCATATCGCCACACACAGCAGATTTGTTTTCATGTTGCTATGTTTTCTGCTGCATGTTTATATCTTATCTGCAGTACTGGCGTCACTCAACGTCTATCTTTGGTTTGAGACATGTTAATCAGCCCCTCTGTTTTAGTATGTGCATCCATTAGAAATCCTCTGCCAAGTGACTGTATCTGAATGTTTAAGAACATCTTCTACAGTACACACAGCTCTAGGCAGTTTCATGTTTTTGATAGTTTGAATTAGTTGATGTCCCTTAGCATACCATATAAAGAAATGAATACCATTCATTTAAAATTAATTAAAATCATAATTTAGAACAACGTTAATAGTAACACATCTAAACAGAATTAGAACCCTAAAATAGTGACACAAAATATGGTAAAGAGCATAACTTCTTTATTTTATCTTTATGTCTGTGACAAGTCTTTAAGGAACCCTATAATGATCTGCTATGTGCAACCATGTTTAAGACCACAGTGGTCTTATTATGTTACTTTGACAGGGAACAGTTGAAAAAAGGATGTTAACAATTGCTTCTCTGATTTCAAAATATGGGCCACAATCAGAAGCTTTTTTGTTTGTTTTACTCGTAATTCCACTTAAAGCCACCAGGTTATCAAGAACAAATAGAGCTTTAGGCAGCGTGTACACTAGTACTTATTTTACAAAGTCTGTATTCTGCAGTGACTGGGTGTTAGGACTGGATAGTAGACCTTCTCTGGCTGCTGCTTTCTTGTTCTTCATCCTCGCTCTGCATGTCTAAGGACATAACCGAGAGCCAATGGCACTTCCAACCGAAGGGAGGACGTCACCCAAAGCGCATCTGTTTTGGCTGAAGTTCACCTTAGGGCAAAATGGCAAGGCCTTCGGGGATGTCCTCTCACTCACTTGGAGGATCAATCATAACCTGGAGCAAAGTAACGGCACAATGACGGTGCTTACGGTTACATCCTCTCCCCCCATCCTCCAATCAGTAATGAACTTTGTTCCAATTCATTGGCGGAGAATGAATGGGCCCATTTGCCCATGTCTATTGGATAGCATACATTGAGTGCTTTGTCTGCCAAATATATTCTGGGTCATTGTATTAATTATTATTATTTATTGTTTCATATAGCACCATCATATTCTGTAGCACTGTAAAACGGGTGGAGAGGACATAACAAGTAGTATATCGCATAACTTTTTGACCTACAGAAACAACAGGATAGGAAGGCTTTGCTCATACCTTCTTACAATGTGAATGTATTAATATAATGTTGGTAAAAAAAAAGAAAATTCAGGCTGCAGGAAATAAGGAATCTATTCCAGAAAAAAAGAAAATCATTCAAAGTTGTTTGAAAACAAATAAATGATATCAGTATAGCAAACATTTACTAAAATGAAAAGCAATTAATTAAGGTGAAACAAAAGACATAAAAGAGAATAAATAAGCAATACATAATAGAATTCCATTTCCCACCAACAATATAGCAACAAGTTCTTAATTACATGGTAGCTGGTAACAATTTTCTTACTGTGTGGTGACACTGGTCTTGTTCTGTGTATCACCTCTGCACTATAAAACTCCAATCATAATATTGATGTTTGATATTTAATATTCATGATGCAAACATCTTCCTTTCTTGCAACTTTTAATTTAGCTGACATTCTTTTATTTAGTTTAAGATTTTTTTTTCTTTCCAAGCAGTTCTTGTTCAGGGCACCACTTTCAAATGTGGCCTCTTGGTCTTTTAGGATAATCTTAATTGTATGCAGGTCACTTTCAAATATTTATTTTTTTTATGGCTGAATGAAAGATGTAAGAAGTAAAAAACAGAAATAATGGTGTAGGTAGCACTGCTGAAGATATGCTTTTTGTTAAATGGTTGTTAACGTAGATTGCTTTACAGTTTATCAAATTACAGTTCTGGTGTTCTTGACATTGTAGGGAATTTACTTTTCTGTAGCATGCGGGAAAAAAAGAGATTGTTGAGTGCCATCTGCAGTATTTCTGTTCAGTTGAACAATAAAAAAGAAATAAATAATAATTTACAAGATTATAACAAATGACTTAATCTAGTTGTGACATTGTAGTTCAGATTCACGCACGTCTTTAGTATTTAAATTATTTTAAACAATATGTAGCCCTGAAGTATTAACACGTATGTAGCTTCCTGAAGAATCCCTGATAACCTGCCCATCTTCCAGTTGTCACATTCCACGGTTGCTCTATTTTAGAATCTGTATTCTGGAGTTTATACATTGAGGTAACATTAAGTGCACATATTCATGCCACCATATAATAGCGTAACAACCTGCTGCATAATTAACTTTGTGAAACACAATGGCCATACATGGGAATTCTTTGATTTGACCCGGAGTCTCAGCTTTAATACCCTACTAAGAGACCCCCAAAATATGCCTGCCTATTGTACACCTTTTAAGAATTTGTACCTGAGTTGTTTTCTATACATAACCCAAATAACTACCATGATTGGCTTAATGTCTCTATAAAGCTAATCGGAACAATACTGCCTAACATTTTTGATAATTTAAAAATGTATTATATCAGGAAAAAAATTAAAACAATGATGCAAATGGATTATACATATTGATAGTTTTTAATAAATACCTTAACATAAAGTGGATGTCACTTTTCCCATGCCCTTCATTTTATAGATCAGCACTATAAAATAAACCTATGAAATAATATTTTAACATTAAAAACGTTTATGTATTAGACACCTGAATTATCTGTATACAAGAGCGGTCATCTTAACTTCCTGTTTAGGATCCTTTTCTCGCATGAAGTTAACTACCACTGATGTAAAATTGCTGCTTGATGTTCAGGCAGACTTTGCATGAATAAGAGGCAAATGTTAATAAAATTCATTAGGACTGCCCGTTTGCCACATTTTTCCATCAATTTTGATCAGTTTTTTTACAACATGATGTCAAAAACAATTACTACAACTTTTGGGTAGTTTTGCTTTGTTGTAAGCTGCAAGGGTGACATTTCCTCTTTTAGTGTAAAGATGGCAGTTATAGTGTATAGAAAATAGTCCAAGTGATTTATGTTTCATGCAGTACAATACATATTCCAACATCGATATTAATGTTCAAAATCAAAAAGACTTGCAAGTGAAATCGGTTCTTATATAGAATTCTATTTTCCGACACACTGCCGGTTGCATCTGCAGTCGCACCTTACTCGCAGCCATTACATTTTCTTTAACACTGTGTGTGACAGAAGGACACTACAATATTTTAAAAATCTCAGTCTTTGCTTAGGTGCTTAAAGCGTTAAGTATCAGCTTCACAACTGACCCGCTGCCACGTGATGTCAATATATTATTGTGAATCCGGCTTCTTGATTAGCCTCTGAAAGCTTTCCAGGAAAAAAACTGAAACATCGCTATGAATCATTTTTTATTCCACGCGGGCCTGCGATTCCCTTCTGTTTGTTCTACCTCATTTCTTGTATTTCGTACTTACCCAGCCTCCTCAAATTAATCACCAAGCGTGGTACCTTGGAGAATGAATGTTTTCAAGCAAAGTATAACAGGCTGTCATTCAGTTATAAATAATCAAAATGAGTGAGACATTACAATTACAATGTCTTAAGACCAAAGATAACATATTGGAAGCCACAGGTTTTAAATCTAAAAAAGAAATCAACAATAAATTGGCTTTTAGTTTAGTGTGCTGGCTGGCCTGCTTCATGTTTATTTATGGAGCGAGATTAACTGATCATATGCCATATTTGTTTCCCTATGTGATACACTTGGCCTTTCACAAAATATAGAAGACTAATGCTTTGTGTAAACCTGCTAACTGCCACAAATTACAAAGATCACCATTGGCGATATACTTTTTTTAAAAAAAATACCCTTTTTTTCTAAAAAGTTTTGCCAGATGGGACATTTCCATGAGGAAACCGCCCCATCAGGGCAAGTGGGTAAAGCTTGGTCAATTTGTGCAGGCCATGGGCAGATGAGGGTATGGCTGCTATTATGGACAATCCCTTTGGCCCTAAAAATATTGAGCTTGATTCAGTCAGTGGCCTAAACATTAATAAGTTTAACAGATGTGAAAATGCATGATTGGTGATTCAATGAGCTATCTAACTGCACTGAAACTATCTTTGGGGTGTGCAAAATTTAGCATGTCTTAAACTGATGCTGTTTTTCTAAATGGAAAAAGGCCTAGAAATTTGTAAACAAGTTCAAATGTAAAATGAGCACATAGCTTTTGTTGCTGATTAAATGTAATAGTTATTGCTTAAAACCTGTTTTAAGTGTTTAATTGCACATCTAGTTACAGTGTATTAATGTAAAGTAGAAGATGGTTTCCCCCAATGAAGATTGACAAAAATATAATTAATATTAACACATTGCAGCAAGTTGCTGGAAAACATCCCAAAATCAAGAAGTAAAAGATTCACTAGAAGTGTTTTTATAAAAGTTTTAAGTGATATCCAGGAAGTAAGTTTAATGAATCACTTAAGGAATTAAATATTAGCTTTCCAATATGAATTTCCAGCTCTGAGGGCCACTATTTGCACTGTGGCTTATAAAAGTAAATTATTTATTGTTGTCCCCTTAATGTCCCTTTTTCTTACTTATTCATAGGTTCCTTTTTGTAGTTACTCATTGTTAATAATATTATTGCATTAAATGCAAATAACATTACATTATATGTTTATCACATACACGTGATAAACACGAATGGTATGATACTAATTCTTAGGTTTTTAAATATTCATGTATAGGTTCAATTTGTGTAATGTCAGGTTTGGTTCGTATCAAGGAGATCTGGACACATTTTAGTTTACTTTAACTGAATGTAATACTTCCATTACTTTGATCCCAGTGGTGTGTTTTGATACAATTAGACAAGTGATGATTTAAATTTGAATATATATTTCACTTTGAGGAAATGTGCCTTGGGGGTTGCATCTCTTACTACTATGTAAGGTTTTAGCATTTATTCTTTTTTTTTTCTCATTAATCTGGATTTTAAATATGCCATCTAATCAAGCCCATTGTATTCTGGACACACCTCTAGTGTACACAATTGGAAGCACAGGTAAACCCTAAGGACTACTAATTTCATTAAATTATATTAATAGCAACAACATATTACTATATTTCTTACATATATATTACATCATGATAAGTTATGATTTTTTATTTGTAAATTCTTTTTTTTGGGGGGGGGGGATATTTTGGGACTGTACCATATTTCTGTAGTTATTTCCAAAATGTTTGCAGACTTCATTAATTAACTGAACACGATATGTATGAATTACATGCAATATTATTAGCACAGATATTGTCATAATATTATTTACATAAATATTGCTTTTATATAAAAGAAGGGGAATGTGTATATAACTTAACCATGTTTGTATGTACAAAAGGAACAGGTTTGAAACCCCTGTCGTGAGCCTGTAATATCATCTTCATTTTTATGTTTTGCATTGAGTAAAACACAGCATGTAGCATTCTGCATGGTTAGGGATATAACACAGAGAGGCTCATAGACCAAAATATTTTTTTCTACCACTGATACCTTGCTTGTTTTTTGTAATACCATATTTTAGAAATATTCCTGTTATGACTAGAGAGAGTGTGGCCCAATAAAACTAAATGTATTTCCTGCTGACCTTGGGTCTATGATGTCTTGCCAAATGTTATGGGGGGTGGTGTAGTCGATCTATGTTTTTAAATAACAGTATTAATCCTGAAATCCTACGAAGGATAAAATAAATTCAACAAAGTATACCCATTAAAACAGACTGAAAGTGTAGAAGCACTGTAAAAATCGGGTATATATGAAAGATTATTCAACAAAAATATAAAAATTATCAGAAAAATGCTGATGTCAGGGGACTATAGTTTAAATGGGAAGTCTCATTGAATTTATTTTCTTTTTGTGCTACTGTTATCTGCAAACCTGAGTGCTGCCATTTTTGTCAGTCATGTGACATATTGGATGACTTTCCCTGCTGAAGCACCTGACTGGAATGATTATTTATGGCAATTTATGGCCCATGAGCTCGACCACGCAATAAAATAAATGGGGCTGGTGCTCTGGCAAAAACCTGATAATCACGCTACCATTGTCTTATTTGAGTGTTGCAATTTCTAATGTTTTTTATGTTAACACTATTGAATGCACCACATCATTCATTCATGCATTACAACTGAATTATAAAACAAACTGTATTCCATGGAGGAATATAAGGCAAGGGGAAAAAATACATAAATAAGAAAGAAATGACAAGCACGGAGGAATATACAGCAAGGGGAAAGAGATGGCAGGCATGGAGGGATATAAGACATTAAAAAGGGAAGAAATGGCATGCATGGAGGAATATAAACAAAAAAGTAGAAAGAGATGACATGCATGGAAGGATATAATGTAAGGAAAAAGAGAAGGAAGGCATGGGGGATATAACAAATTAAGGGGGGGAGATGGCAGGCATGGAGGAATATAAGACATAAATGTGGAAAGAATGGCAAGTATTGAGGAATATGTCATCAGAATAGCAGGTGGATCTGTGATGCATAATTGTATGAACATCCACGCAGCCTCCAAACCGCAGGTAGTAAGCGGAACCAGGAACTGGATACACACAACTGAGGCAATAGGAAAGTCGATAACATTTAGGACAGAAGGGACACAGGGTGATCCAAAATGAAGGTCAAAAGGCAAGCCCGGTCAGGCAAATAAAAAATAATAGGCTCTACTGCTGTGTAGTGTGTCTGCTTTCAGTTTAGCTGCATCTTCTTTTTGGCTAGGCAGAGAGCAGAGCCATGTGTCAGATATGGAGTGCATCCCAGACCTCCTGGATGGCATCGGAGCTCCCTGTGATGTCTCTGGGGGATAGTTTATTGTAGCAAGGGACTCGTTCAGAGGTCTCCATGGCATGCTGCACAGCGGGACCCGCTAGCGTACAGGAGACAGGATATAAGGCAAGGGAAAGAGGAAGCAGGCATGGATAATTATAACACATTAAGGGGAAAAGAGATGGCAGGCATGAAGGAATGGTCATATAATTTTTCCTATTAATGGGTGACTAACATTTGCCTCCCACCAGGAAACCCCTCTCCTAAGCTAACAAAGGTAGGCAATGGGGATGAGGTAAGGAGTACTGGGGCGAGAGAGAGGAAAGGTGGGGAGGATATTTTGCTCCCCTGGAAAAAATCTTGCAGACGCCCATGGTAGCAAAGCTAAGTTCCTATAATAAAACACAAAACACACACATACATCTCAGTTTTAAGATTTTTTTTTTACTTTTTACATGCTTGGCAGACTTGCGTAAAATGTCATAACATTTATGTCATCATTTGGATTATAAACCATGTTCCATACCACTGAAAAAACATTCATTAAGTCATTTCAACAATCCAAACTTTTAAAACCTATTTTTGTCTTGGCTTTGTGTGTGGGTGTATTTATATGTTGAAAAGTGTAAAACTTTACAAACAGTCCTAAAAATTAGCTTATGCTATATATATGGAGAGTGGTTTCTGCTGTCTGTTAACCTATGTGACACAGACATTTAATTATGATGCATGTAGCAAAGGATGAGTATGTGGAAGAAGGAAATACTTCATCATACTCCTGATGATTGAGATCAATGTATGACATACTTGAGGAATATCAACTGCTCTTAAAACCTTTTTTAGACCTCTCAGTCTGTGTGAAGGGTTTGGAAGTATATATATAAGGAACCCTCTAAGAGTTTTCCCAGAACAATTGTTTTGATGTCACCACCTAAGGATTCCTCTCTGGGTACATTTTCTTCAAAATATATGAAAAAAGTAATAAACTAGTTCAGTTTGGCTGATATATTTGGAAGCCTTAGTAAGTAAGTCTAAACCCTTACTATGTATTTCATCATATTGTGATTTCTTAAAGTAGCATTAGGTAGAGTTTATGGGAGACATCTTTGTCTTGTACAAGAATGCAACCACTAGTTGCATCACACAATGCTTTGTAGAATTGAAATCAATCAGGATTTGACTAAAAAAAAGAAACATAACACATTCTTAGGGCTTGTGGTTGGATAGACAGGATAGGACAATTTAAACCGAAGCCCATGTAGACCAAAGGGCTGGCTTATTGACAGACAGATGTTGGGTTCCAGCCTGGCTTGTGCTGATGCTGTTTTGTATTTTGCCTTGTACTTGCCATGGTGTCTGCTCCACTTTTCCTGTTATGAATTATTTACATAGAACAAATAGGACACTTACTCCAAGGCTTGGATGGACTCCTCACTTAATCCAACCACTATCAGACAAGAAGTTAAATTAAGGTTTTTGGGATTCTCTCACAGTCACCAGCAATGAGCAATGATTGTATTGTGCCTAGGAACACTGTCCCAGGAAACTGTATGGATAAAACCCGTGTTTGGGTGACTTTCTCTCAGCGGTTAGGGATGTACACAAATAAGAGTAATGCTAAGTTGTTGCCCCATGCTTCACACTCGATCACGATCGACTTTACTGTGGCACTTTTGCATGTTTGATTTTACTTAATACATTTTAAAAAAGGATACATGAAATCCTAAAGAATACTAACTTTAATAACCTTGTCCAGGATTAACATAATCCCTTAGTAAAGTGAAATAGTGGCATATAACATCACACCTTTCCTAGCTGCCCATACACAAATACATCAATTAAATAGTAAATGAAATAGACACAAGAGAAAGTCCTTCTCGCCAACTCTGTTGCATCAACTGCAGTCAGCTGACTCTTACTGTAGGTATACAATGTATTATTTTCCATTACTATTTTAGAATGCAACATAGGCGAGATAAATTAGCATCTACAGGTCCCTGGCTTGCTCAGTCTATAACTTTAATGGAAAATCTTTTACATATCATAGCAAAGGGCAAGGTGTTCTGAGTATAACAGATCATAAATTGTGTAAATTCTGCATAAAAAGGGTTGGAGAATCTGTATTAAGTGTGACACTGGTATAGATTTTAATGTAGAGGCTTCTCATTCTATCTGGAAAATATTATTTAAAAATCTGAATAGTCATAGTTCAGACTTGTTCCAATTACCATGGACAATTCACAAATAATTTGTCATAATATTGTTAACATAAGTGAACCCTGTTCCAGTTACAATAAACAGTTTATGTAGTCAAAGTCTTCCTAGATGATAAAGCTGTAACATTTCCAATAACTGCTGTAGGAGAAATAGGAAAGGGAATTTCTGGGATGATGATTGTTGAATACTAAGCCTAATTATCTTGTAACTTTTGAATAAATTGTGACCCATAGTCCAAATCTGTATTATGTGCTTCCTGTAATGGTCAGTAGATTCCAAAAATAGACCAATGCGTTTTTGAAAGTTGGACCCACAGGCCATTCTCACTAGAGATCCTCCTCACGGAACCCCTTCACGACAAAGCACGTACATGTACGGGCTCGCAATGCATTGTCATTAATGGGTTTAAGGACAACCCATTGTCCTTAAGGGGTTAACATCTTTTTGCATGCAACAGCTACATAAATTAAATTTAAGCATAAATGTTGTACAATTACTGTATACAAGTCTTTTCTGACTATACCTTAAAGAAAATATTCCTACTGGGCAATGCCCATCTTAACCAAAAAATCTGAGCCCATGGAAGATTCTGTCAAAAATTTGGAGAGAGGGAACCACAACAAAAAATCCATGGCCTGCTCTCCCCCAAGCTTACAAGGCAGTATACACCTCGAACACAGAGTACTGGCCAAGAGGCACATTATCCCCAACAATAAGAACATCATTCATTATGCATAAGTTTGTGATATTGCCTTTTTAGTTCAAACAAAATTCATTGCCTGGTGCCCAAATTCACTCTCACTCTCTTACACTCTCATTTTCGTTCACTCTCTCTCAAGCTTTCTGAATGTTTATCTGCCAACCACTTCTGCTTCTGCATCCTCTGCTTTCTGCATCTTCTGCTCTCTGCAATGTCCGTCCGGATCTCTGCAGAAATAACCTGTCAGGAACTTCCTCCAAAATGTTGGCGCTTGCGGTGACATCCTCTCCTCGATCCTCCAATCGGGAGAGAGGATGTCATCAAAAGCACCGTCATTTTGGCGGCGCGTCTGGTGACATTCTGTCCCCAATATCATAGACATCGCGGCCAGTAGCAGGTACTTCAGCGGCAAACATCTATACTTCCTATCAGGACTCTCTGTGTAATGTAGCAAGAACATGTCTGGCACAAAGGGTGTTTATAAATGATATTTTAGCAGAATATACACATAGACAAGAAACCTTATTTGATTTTTTTCTTCTTCATGTTTCCCTATAACCTTCTCAGGTTTTTTATTGCCTCCATAACATTATTTCCCATAACACACTATGTAACATAGTTTTTCATGCTGATAATTTTTGGATATATTTAAAACACAATGTAACTTGTGGTAGGATATAACTTTTTTTACAGCTCTTTTAAAATGTTTTACATGTTTTCCTTTGAAAACCAAGAATTTCCCTTTTCTCTTTTTTGTGGGAAAACTCTTGCTTTTCCAGAAAACTAGGGTATTTTTCCTCTGTGTCATTGTATTTCGGGAAATCAAAAAGCAAATGTGTACCTAATTCAATGTATCCTGTGTAAAACAGTTTGATCCTATTCATTTATGAGCATGGCTTCTATTTTGAGTTTTGGATTCATTATTTTGTGGTTTGCCATGGTTTGACGGAAATACTTTTTAATGTGTAAACTCCCAGGGACAAAAATGTAGTGTGGCTTAGCCATTCCTTTGCACATACAAATACAAAATTCATATTGATTCTAATAAGTGCTGTACTTATTGTTTGAATGTTAATTTAAATGCATTTGACATTAATAATTTTGTTTACATAGAACATGAAACACTTTTGTGAATGAAGATCTAACAGGATTCTGTTTACACACAAGGTACCCATATATACACAGTGTATTGTAATAACTGGCTTTCCAAAATGAATGTTTATTAGTCATTTTACACTCTAAAATATGCATTTTTCAATGATTAGACACATCTGTATTTCAACATTTGTATTTGTTGCCCGGTGGCCACATCACTTTCATTCTTACACTTTCATTCTCTCACACTCTCGCCCTCTTTCTCTCTCTCTCATGCTCTCTAAATGTTTCCTTACCTTCTCTGCTTATGACTTCTGCCAACCACTTTCACTTTTACATTTTCTTGTTCTTCATCTTCTCTCTTTTATCTTTTATCTTTGTCTATCTCTGCAGACATAACCTGACGCGAGCTTCCACTAAAATTGCGGTGGAAGATCAGACATAACCTGGCACCTTAAGATATCCGCCATAATTGCAACGTTTTCGGTGACACCCCCCGATTGGAGAATTGAATGAGTGGACATCACCAGAAGCACCGCCATTTTGGTGTTAGTTTGCACGAGGTTATATCTGCGGAGATGCGAACGAAGATACAAGAGAAAAGATAAGAGAAAGAAGATGAAAGGGAGAAGATGATTAGGAAAATGGTGAAGCGAAAGTGATCAACAAAGAATGTAGGGACAGATTTAGAGATCATGAGAGAGTGAGTGTGTGAGTGAAAGGGCTCGCAAGTTTCAGATGAAAATTCAGAGCTTGTTTTATATTCATCCACTTCGTGGTGGGTCTGGCCTCATTCTCGTGGCATTGTTTGAATTTGCAATTAGTACGAATCTGAACGCGCAAGTCTAATATTTATGTGTATACTGGTAAAGATTTCTTTTCACAACCTTTTTTAATTTCTTTATATTCTTCATGTTTTGTTTTGCCAGGCTCTTATCCTCTCCTAATCTGCTACATACAGATAACATTTCTTGCATTTGACTTTAGGTATGTATACTATACATTGATATTCTGACAATAGGTTGTGTGGATCAAGTCTTGCCTTATAATACCATGTAAAGAGGCTCCAACCAAAAAGTTACCACAGATCACTACTATACATCTGTCCATGACTGGACAATACTATAAGATTAATGGTAACTTGTCCACAGCAAATGTTACTGTGGCTGAAATATCCAGGGAATGGACCACAGCAACAACAAAAAAATACCTTTTATTAGCGGTTATTACATTGTCATATTTATCAAGTCTTAAAGGATTTACTTATAAGCATATGCTCTCAACCAGATAGAACATAGCAACATAAAAGCTGGTGAATGTCATTTTGTATATTCATCATGTCACTTTTTAATGGTAGTTTTTATTCCTGTCATAAGTATAATCATAGACATGATTTTAGAATAAAAGCATTGTCCTCTTGCATGAAAAATAGATGAAACACCATCTACTGGCCAGTCATCTTTGCTATCAACATCCCAAAGGACCACAGTATAATAGTGGCCTCTTATGATTCTTCCATAGGCAATCAAAAATACCATAAATAGTCAATCAGCCTTTCTTAGTGGGTGGTCATAGGACCTCACAAAAGAAATTTTAGGTTAGTTTTTCAAAATACAGTTTTTGTATACCAAATGTACACTACAATTTGCATTTGAAGTATGGAAATAAAACCGTATACAGTATTTTCCAATTAGTAATCCACAAACCCCACACACACCAAAAAGCTACCTCCAGCAAATAAGACATGAAGGAACACATTCATAAATGAGCTAGTGTTTCCTGTGTGAGGTTCTTTGGATCACAATTTCCACTGCATTCCACACAGTACCCCTGAAGATTTTGGCAGCCACCAATCCCTATATTTCTGCTATCACTTGTTAAGGAAAAACATCAAATATCATCACCCAAATGGAAGTATTCCCAAAAGGAGACAACATGAAAATGGTTTCAATTTATAGACACTAAGCCATTGGTATTATACTAATTTACGTGATTTGTGTCACAAAGCAAAATGCATTAGCCCCCCTGCAACTGATTCCTATACGTCTGATTGCAAGATTACTTGATTAGCCCATTAAGGCACCTTTTGTTTCAATTTACCTGGAAAGCCTCAATGTGGTTTACTTGGCTGACCTTCCAACCCCAGCTACATTGGCAAACTTCCATTTATGGATATTATCTGCAACTGTTTTACAATGGTTAGGTATGATTAGTATCTATATGGAAGAAAATGAGTATAAAATAATAGCAGAATTATATTTTATCTTCAGAATGTTCTGCTTCATTATGTAAAAAAAGTATGTTTTTCAAAATTTGTTTGCATGGAATATCTCATTGTTGTTTATGTTATTATAGACATGCAAATTAGATTTCATCTCAACATAGGTTTCGCTATAATGTTGTTATTGCATTTCATACATCTCAAGTAGCCATGGCAAGGCCAATTAGAAATTAGTGTCCTAATTCCTGAAAAAGGGATGGTCCACTCCCGGAAGCAGGACTCGTGGGGTCACAAACATGGTAGTAGTACAGCAGTTTGCCACGTGTGTAAGTCGCTCTGAAGACAGGCTCCATGCAAGGCAAGAATCAGTGTGTGTTTCTGTGTTAGAGTGAGTGTGTGTGTTTGTTAGTTATGGTGGTGGCTACTTGGCTTTACATGGTCCCAAGGCCAGAAGGTGTCTGCACTCCCCTGGTCCCTGTGTGGGAGACCAGTCCTTAATTTGACTTGCAAATATCTCTTGCCCTCTACCCTATCCTGAGCTCAAAATGTTTGATGGATATCAGTGTATCACGGTGTTCTACAGCAGTGAAAGTTGCAATAATGCATATAGAAACACCAGACAACTGGACTGGAAAAGCAGGACTTAATAACTGCCTCATTCTATTCCAACAAAAACAAAGGTGGAGTTAAAAAGCTTGGACCGTTGGTGCACCTTGTGGACTAGGTTGGGAATGACTTGGTTAGAGAATGCATTTATCTATGGTGGCTGGTACACCACATGAGTATGTGGTGAGGATGGCAGATCTACACAGTCAAATTCCTGGGTGCTGCTGAAATTACATGCATACATAACATGTATACACAACAAAGAACAAACCAAGAGATCAGAGTTCACCCAGCACGTAGTATTTTAAAAATAGCCTGCCATGAATTTCTCTGCCATTATTGTCAGTCATGTGGCGTTTTGGATGTCTCTGCTCCGGCACCATGCTGAGCAAATTCTTCATGACAATGCCAATGGAGCCTATTCCGCCGTAGACTTTTATTACTCTGTGTCCCTAGCTAGGTGATTATGACTGAGCTATTTTATTATTTACCACAGGTCCTATGATAAAGAGTGAGGGTGTTTGCCTACTGGACTGGGCTGAGATAACAGATCTAGAATGCATAAAATAACTAATGTGCATCTGCCTTAAAACATTATTTTATGCAAACACTAGAAACTAGTGATAAAAAATGATTGAAGCTATACATACAAATACATGCATATACATACATATGTAGCATCATATCGCACTATGGCTCATCTGCATCTTTCTCTTTTTTTTGTTGAGGAAGCCAACAGATTTGAATATAATGCCAAACTTTTTGTTTTAACAAAAGCCTTACTCTTACATTTAAACATGTGAGAGGGAATGATGCTTGCTGGTTGGATCAGGAGCTGTTTGGCAGCCTCCTCTGCACTACAGAAAAGGTTTTCCTTGTTGATCGCATTGAGTGATTGTGGAGAAGCGACCCAAGATGCCTCTACATATGGGGTACATACCTGACTAGCATAGTTCATATTGTAACAACACTACAGTATTTTGATCAGTTAAGTGTACAGTTAACGTCTATCAGCATACATTTTTAAAGGAGTACACTACCCATGTTTGTGGGGCATACAGACTTATTTTGTTTTATTCATTTTTAATTTTCCAAGGTAAACCAAATGTTTGTGTTTCCAGTGTTAGAGATCACCATAAGATGCTCTTATGTGATTTCATAATCTTTCCTGTGGACCACTGCCATGTTTTGTTGATTCTGTGTGGTCTCTGTAACGGAGATGCTTCTCTGCAGGGGTATGTTTTGATATCATGCTTGTGGTTCAGATGGTTTATGGTACGGGTTTCTCACTTAAACCACTATGTTACTACAACAAATATGCTTATTGACATAAAAATTATAAGAAAAATGCAGCTCACACATTAGAAATTAATTTAATGTTTGTGTGTTATTATTTGCCACTACAGCCCCTCGTTCTTCAAACTGAGGTCCACAGCTTCTAACACTGACATGTTCATCAAATCAAACTCTTGTGTGAGTGATGCTTCCAAGCTTGCATCTAAGGGTTTTTATCAATGATTACTAAACCATTTATGCTGCAGAATATCAATAAAAGTGTAAACTAGTTGCATTTCTACATAGCCAAATAATGGAAGCATTTTGTTATCCAATTTCTAGAAAGTTTACAAAGTTATAAAGGTTATCAATGTAATTAGATTTGTGCCAGTCCACTACTTTTAACATTGACCAGGGAAATGTTTTTATCCCAGTGGCGCAAGACTGTGATTCTGTTTGTCAGCAGTTCATTATAAGACATACATTTATTACAACATACAACATACAATGCATGTAATGTTTCTGTGAATTTGAAAACAAAATAACCTCACCTGTTGTCTCTGTAAGTCAAATTGTTATGTTACATACTACTTGTTATGTCCTGTCCACCCATTGCACAGCGCTACGGAATTTGATGGCGCTATATAAAACAATAAATAATAATAATAAAATAATAGGGAAATCATATATATTTTTTTATATATATATGCAATGATACGTTTAATAGTAACTTTACCAGTATAACACCTCCAACATATTTTTCTAAACACAAGGGTAACACTATAAACCAGTATAGTAGTTATAGTGTTAACTTGCACTTACCAATTACATAGTAAAATGAAAGGCAGCTTTTTGACTTATACTTGACCACCACATAATAAGGTATGACAGATGAGTGCCAGTTCATTCCAAAGTTTTGATATGTGGTAGGGAAATTATCCATGGATTGTAAAATACATGTTTATCCTACAACATGTACAAAATAAAAGCATGATGAATGTAAATGAGAGGAAATTTGCATGCTAATGAATTAGTTATTTGGTGAAAGAAACTCTTTAAAAAAATAAAGCATATTAACCCTTGTTGCTTCTTCAGTTACAGTTTAAATTCCATCTCTGTTACGATGATCTTTGGAGAAAATACATGCTAGTCTTTCATGTAATAAAATATGGTTTTAAAATACTGCTAATTATCACTTGAATAATTGCAACCTGCATTTCTTTATTCCTAGAAATGCATAGGCTAAGCTTAGGAGCCACATCAGCTACACCTTAGGCTCCAGGTGTATTCTAGGTATATATATATATATATATATATATATATATATATATATATATATATATATATATATATATATAGTGTGATGAAGGATGCATGTTTGTTTGGACACCAGCACAGAACTCTACCAGAGTAGGTCTTCACAGTCTGTGCACCCAATGTTGCAGAGTGTCAGCATATCCCAGAGCCCAGTATCAAGTGGCACACAGAACTTTAAGAAGTGACTTCATTTCCACTAGTTAAGTTAGTTAAGTGGCTAACTCAAGAAGAGTGCCTTGTAAGAGGCTGGTTTATAAATTAGGAAGAATAGACCTAGGAGTATGAGCACCTGGGGTGAAAGCTGGTTAAAATTAGAAGTAGAAAGCTGTTTGGGTGTTGGTGTGGCAGAGCCTGTCCTGGTGTGGTTGTTTGGGTGTCAGTGTGGCAGAGCCTGTCCTGGCGTGTTTGTTTGGGTGTCAGTGTGGCAGAGCCTGTCCT
The DNA here is from genome assembly GCF_027358695.1 of Spea bombifrons. Lineage (NCBI taxonomy): Eukaryota > Metazoa > Chordata > Amphibia > Anura > Pelobatidae > Spea > Spea bombifrons. The sequence continues at coordinate 37,258,614 of NC_071087.1, read as the reverse complement.
GGTGTGTGTGTTTGGGTGTCGGTGTGACAGACCCTTGTCTGGTGTGTATTTGGCCATCTGTTTCCTGGCACTTTAATCTCTGTAAGAATAAATTGAACAAATTAAATTTTTACTTATCCATAGTTAAAATGCCCTCCTGAATTTGTAGTCACTTCAGAGGACAAAACTTTCCAGGCCCAGAAATCAGCGAGAGGAAAAGTAAAGGTTTTGTGTTATTTACTCAATCTGCATATTTTATTAAAAAGGATTAGTGGCACTAAATTGTGGCTTCAGGCGCCTAGTGTATGATGACTTTTTTTTTAGTGTACTGATGCACTCCCAATCCCATCACATTACATCAATATGCATTAGAAAATCAGGAAAAGATGGGCATGGATGGTGGCCTGATTCGGTGGCGCAACGGGCCACTTGACTAGACTTGCCCCCCAGGCCTTAGGCTGCCAGCCTTCCCCTGCTCCTTGGCCTGGAAGCACAGTGGAACTTCCTCTCTCATCAACATCCTGTCTGACTGTGAGGATTCATGGAATTTAAATGTCCATTTCCTGCACCTGTTACAGGCTTCATAAAATTCTCGAATCGTATCATGGAAATTCTGCCTGGACATGCAATCTGTTGCTAAACTAGTTAGAGTATTAGCCCACCCTGCTCGCCAAAGGCATCAACACAATAATATACTCTTAGGGATAGGTCACTGCTAGTAAATCAAGTAACTATTTCATAATTCAACATAGAAGCTACAACTAGGGAGAGGCAGTCTGCATTTCCGTGCCACACATGAACATATATATTAACATTATATAGTTTGTCTTCAGCTAACGGAGTCAAGTCATATAGCAAACATCTGCTTCCCTGCAAATATTTGTTTATGTTTTGACATGTACAGATCTGTTTAGTTGGGCAAATACTAGATAGATTATTTACATGTAAGTTTGTTTTAAACATATATGCAAATAATTCATAAATAAAGATTCTATATATAGTTTAAAGATTAACAAATCCCCCAAGATTTAGAAATCCTAGCCATTTGTTTTTATTTGTTCAGTCTCATTATGTGGTCAAGAAATGAAGTATAGAACTATATAGCTCTAGAGGGCCACTATCCACCTTTTTAAAATGTATTTTCAATGACAATTCAAGCGTGACACAGATTCTTTATACAGTTATTTCAGTTGTATCTTTAAAACCAATTTCTAATCGTAAAAATAGTGTGCTCCTTAGTTTATGCATTTTTACTCCTTTCATTTTTATGTGAATTTAAGCTGAGAACTGTATTAAAAGTCCAAGTAAATAGAAGGGAGTTTTATCGAAAATAACATGGAGGAAATAACATTATCCATTGATGTTAACATTCCATGAGTTTATTGTGTCATAGCATACACATAAATACAGTCAGAGTGAGCAATACAGACTAACAGACTTACAGCATCATTTACAACACAGAACAAGTCTCCAAATAATATGGATACAGTATAAAATTAAATTATTTATTCTTAGGAATTTCTTTTGTAATTGTAATACCTACAGGGCTAACAGTGTGCTGAAGCAATACAGCAGCAGGCAATGGGGTCACTGACCTTTTGAATCATTTTGACGACTGCATTCCTGAACTCTTGAAGAACTGAACAGCTTCCCCAAATCTCCAGATGTGGTGTGCCACCTCCAGCACCTGTCAGATACTTCCTGTGTGAACCTGTGTATGTCCAAAAGGGACCATGTACCCCCTTGGCGATAATTTATAAGACGTTTCCTGATATTGAGCATTTCTGTATTGAGGATGTTGACCTTAATAAATCTAAACCCTCCAAAGAAATTTGTTGAATGCTCTTTCAGCATATGTAGAGAGCTGTAGGGCTAGAGTCCCCAAAGTCTTATCATGATGAACAGGCCCGGACTGGGACAAAAAATAGGCCCGGGCATTTAAGCCTGAGCAGCCCATATTTATTTATATATTTATTGTTAAAGCCCATCCGTACCATCTTTGCATTTAATCATTCACACAAATAATTAACACATTCATTAATGCAGTCTCACAAATCATTCAAGCAATTCATCCTCACATGAATTCATTGTCATACGCATTCACACAATTCATCCACACATTTATTCATTCATTCTCATACGCATTCACACTACCCCCTCTCTTCATCTTATCTGCCCCTTCTCACTATGTTCCCCCTTTTCACTATGTAACCCCCTTCCCCACTTCTCAATATGTACCGCCTCTATCTATCCCCTCTCCCCCTTTCTCACTATCTAACCCCCCTCTGCCCCTTCTCACTGCACCCCCTCCCTCACCCTACTTACCTTGTTGCTGGAGCAAGCAGCAACTGCGACCGCGCCTGTGCCAGGGCAGGATTGACTTAGGGGCTGATGGAGCTGCAGCTCCAGGCCCCCACCTTAAAATAGGTCCAGTCAGGACTGGACTGACTGGTCCTATATGGCCGCATTAACACAGAGCCCCTTAAGCCTGCCGCAACTACCCCCTCCTAACTATCTACCCTCTCCCTCTTTAAAGTTCACTTACCTTTCAGGAGTCCTGTGGTGGGGATGCAAGGCCTCTGTCTCCCAGCTCTGCCACTGTATGGAACAGTATAGAGTGATGGGAGTTATGATGTACTTTTAGAGCATAATTAGATCATGAAAAAGACATTGGAAATGGTACAGCATAACACCCATCACTCTCACACACTTACCAATCCACACGTATACCAATCCACACATATATACCAATCCACACATATATACCAATCCACACACATATACCAATCCACACACATATACCAATCCACACATATACCAATCCACACGTATACCAATCCACACGTATACCAATCCACACATATATACACTAATCCACACATATATACACTAATCCACACATATATACACTAATCCACACATATATACACTAATCCACACATATACACCAAACCACTCATATATACCAAACCACACATATATACACCAATCCACACATATATACACCAATCCACACATATATACACCAATCCACTCTCACTGAATGTTTTCCTACCTTTCCTCTTTTCTCCTTACAGCTCCTTTTCCTCCTCTTCGCTCCTCTTCTTCAGTTCTTCTGTCTTCTCTGTCTTCTTCCGGGTCACCGGGTCGGTGGGCGCGGCTTCAGTGTTGTGCGCCGGGATCTGACAGCAAACCCCGGCGCACAACAGCTGTTGCCGCGCAGATCACAAGGGAGCGGTATCGGAGGTCTTTAACAGACCTCCGGCTCCCTTGAGTGATTTTAAGCCGGGTTGAACCCGGCTTAAAATCACTCAAGGGAACCGGAGGTCTGTTAAAGACCTCCGATACCGCTCCCTTGCGAGCCTGCTCCTCCAGCGGCGGACATTACTGTCCGTCTCTGGAGGAGTGCCGGGTGCCGCAAGTTGGCAGCCCCTGATGAGCGGCACCCGGTGCGGACCGCCCCCAGTCGCGCCCCCTGGAGTGTGGCGCCCTGCTATAAGAGGCCGGGAAGCCCCCACCAGGGCCGGCCTTAGGGGTCTGCGGCCGCACAGGGTTTAAATTAAAACATCTGGGTTTTTTTTTTCAACTTTATTTAACATCCTCCATGTTAAATAAAGTTAAAGAAAACTTTATTTAACATGGAGGATGTTAAATAAAGTTAAAAAAAACCCCGATGTTTTAATTTAAACCCTGTGCGGCCGCAGACCCGTAAGGCCGGCCTTGGTGGGGACTTCCCGGCCCCTTAGAGTGGCGGACCCGGTCGCAGTTGCGGCGGGCTTAAGGGGCAGGTGCCCCTTATGCCCTGCGTTACTGCGGCCGTAGGTAGGTTAGGGGCCTGGAGCTGCAGCTCCATCAGCCCCTAAAGTCAATGCGGCCCTGCCGTGGCCCGGCCCACCGGGCAAATGCCCGGTGTGCCCGATGGCCAGTCCGGGCCTGATGATGAATTATATTTAGGATTTTGGGTGTATGATCCCTTGTCTCCCATCCCCTACAAAGAACACCTGGTTCTGAATGAACCAGAGTGAAAATATAAGCTTTAAGTCTGAGAGCTAGAATTTTGTAAATAGTTTCAAATCTGTGTTCAGCGGTGACACTGAGTAGCAGCTAGCACTATATACTTATATGCAGCTCCAGTGTTTCTGGGATTTTGTATCTCGGACTGTATCGTCAGTGGCGCCCGTCTTTTACGGCTTGGGTTCCCATGAGGTGCTAGTTGTGAGTCTGCTGTAGGGTAATGTGGAATTCTTCACCATCCAATCCAGGGGCAGGTAGGAAGTCAGGTAGGTCTGCATGGTGTCTCAGTACATTAATTTTGTTGGGCTTCTTCACTGACAAGCTGATAGGAAAGCCCCATCTGTATGTCAGCCCTGCTGATTGCAGAACCTGCGCAAGTGGTTTCAGAGCCCTTGGAATTTTTATTATTTTATGGTTCAGTATGTTGAGTGGTTCCATATGTGCAGATGATTTCCTCCCCTTCTTAAGTTATTTAGACAACAAATTATATCCTGGGGTGGTGCCTTTGATGTTAGTATTTGTGTCCCTCTGGAGAATCCTTTGAAAAGGTGTTGTAATGTTAGAAGTCACTTATCTTGTCCAATTTCCTCTGGGACACCGCAGATCCTCAGGTTACACCTTTGCTCCCTGTTTTGCTTGGCGCTGTATGTGATTCTGCAGGGTAGAGACCTGTATTTCAATGGCTTCAGCCTCTTCCTCAAATTCAACCACTCTTTCTCCAACATGTCTAATGTCCCTTTTGATATCCTGGAACTCTATTCGTAGGCTTTCACTTGCGGCCCCACAGTTGTAGAGATGTCATCTTTAGTCAGTAGTAGGTGTAGGGTATATCCTCCAGCTGGGCAAGGCTGTCTGTTTCCTTGGCTGGTGTGCTCCTTGAGGACGCAGATTCCACCTGAGTGCCTCCATAATGGCTGCAGACCTCGAAGAATATATCTGACCTGACCAGGTCCCAGTATTTTGGGAGTCTTTACTGGTTTGTTTTGTTTGCCCATCTCGTCGAGTTATTATTATTTATTGTTTTATGTAGCACCACCATATTCCGCAGCGCTGTAAAATGGGCAAACAGAACATATAACATAACTATATAACATAACAATTTGACTTACGGAAACAACAGGTAGGAAGGGCCCTGATGAAAAAAGCTTACAGTCTAGAGGGTGAAGGGGACTTCCCTGAGATCTGGGTAGGTTAGCTTTAGAGTGACGCAGCCATCATGGATGCTTACTAGCCAAGCCCCAATCCATTCTTCCATTATTTCAAGAAACACTTGATTCTGTAGGTGCAATTGAGACCTTGCCGGAGAGCCTTTGTCACTGCAGTAGAGACCCAGGAGGGCATTCCAGACATTGCTGGGATCTATGATGACTTCCCCTTCTCTCGCTGAAAAAGTGCATAGTCATATAGGTATACAAAATAATGAAGTTTTGGTACACATAAGAAAAGGTTAAATGCATAATTGTGCTAAATAAAAATATATAGGTAATAAAATACCTTACAAAAATACAACACTTATTTTATACCCAGGGCCGGCCCTATAATGGGGCAGACTGGGGCAATTGCCCCAGGCGGCACTTTAGAAGGGGCGGCACTTTGACGCAGCAAGCGCTTTTTTTTTGTTTGTTTTTTGAAGCGGAGGAGAGAGAGAGGGGCACCGAGTGGTTTTCGCTTACCTGCTCGGCGCCCCTCTCTCTCTCTCCTCTGCGGCGAGTCTCCCTGTTGGGTCCCGGTGCCGGCTTGGAATGCAGAGCGCCGGAAGTGACGTCAATTTCCGGCGCTCAGCATTACAAGCCGGCACCGTGGCAGAGCAGGGAGACTCGTCGCAGGACTGTTTAAAGGTAAGTACCGGGGGGGGGATCGTAGATTATGGCGTCGGCGAAGTTTAAAATGCCCCCCCGACGTCGACGTTTTAAACTTCGCCCCAGGCGGCGTTAAGTCTTCGGCCGGCCCTGTTTATACCCCTACTGCACCTGCTTTTGTGGGCTACAATTCCAATTGCTCCTTCAGTATTCTGGCTGAGCATTATGAAATTGTATATATTTGTCTTGCCATATCTTGTTTTGCTGATTTGTGAATTTTATGTCACTTTTAGAGCAGAGGACTCCCCTCAGAATGCTACAAGATAACTGGCCATCTAAGCCCACTCTGCCAGCTTTGTATCTCCTACATAGCAACTGTCGTTGCCACTGTAGGGATTAAAGTGCGGGGGCCACTTTTCTGTTCCAGTCCTGTCCTGCTTGAGGTATGTTGCTGAGCATAAACTGAAAAGCTTTCTAAATCTAATACTGATCATTCTATAAATCCCAGGAATACACAATTATTTTTCCATTAAAAGAGCAGAGTAGTGACACAGCACTAACCGTGCAGCAACTACAGAACAATAAGAGATCTTCTGACCTCCTTATTGCATTTCTTGTATAAAAGGATAACTGAGGTCACATCTGCATCTCAGCCGCATTGGAAATGGTAAAATAAATCTGTGTTGAGTTTTAAATGAATCACGGAATCTTTATTGTAAACATTTCAAAATTCATATGTAATTTGAAGCAAATGTGCAGATGAGGCAGGTGCAGCGGAACGGAAAGAATTAATTGTGTATCTTGGTGATTTATAGTTGGAAAGATAGTTTGTATATTAATAGGCGGTATATACATTTTGTACACGTTGTAAGGTGGTCTTCTTGGTCAGCACTTTGTGTCTTCTAGAAGGTCAAAAACAAATGTTCAGGGTTGATTTCGTTAAAAAAATACACAGTTTCTTCAAATTTAGACAACTTGGTCGGTTGTCTCAATCAGAAACAGCTTATGTCTTGTAGTTCAAACTACAATTTAGTCTGTCAGTTTATTGGTCTTTTTAGGACACGTTTCATTTTACACCATTCTGTATATACTGAAATGCATATTACAGCATTTTTACAATATGAGCCTACAGGCCACATAAAAATCAAGAAATGCAATGCATTTGCTAAGAAAAAAAAAGTTTAGTGATTCTTCAAATCTGAGAACACCCATGCTTAGTGTTAGACATACAGTATTTATTATGGCACTCAGTGGTGGTCTTAGACTCAAAACGTGTCCTGTAAAAATGGGGATGTTGACATCATAATGTGTGCAGATGTTTGCCCTGCACAGCACATTCAATAATTAGCCTCAAAACAAAAAACCTCTATTCAGAAGAAAAAAACATTCACTATCTTAAACATTTAAGAAAACCTGTACAAGGTCACAGACACCAGCCACCTGGCAGTCTTACAGTAAACACCTAATTAGATAAAATGCAGACCGGCGGGTAGAAGTTATTTTTGAAAAGTTCTGGAGGGTATTACACAAAGTTGAGAAATTACAAATCAAAATAAAATGAATCATATGTCCTCTATTTTTAATCCCAATCCTAGTGAGATTACTTTTTAAGGTTGTTCTCACTTTTTGATTACGTGATTGAGACTCTCCTTGTGTTAATGAATGCAATTGGTTGATTTGCTATTTTTTATGTGTGTAGGAATTCCAAGGACTTATTTGCCACTCTGGCACACAAATGTGAACACACTTACACAAATTACACACGCTTACTCATACTCGCTAACACACACGTACACATTCATTCTAACACACGCTCCATCTCACACATCCATGCTCACACACACCTACACATCCATGCTTACACACACAATTACACATCCTTGCTCACACACAATTACACATCTATGCTTACACACACACAATTACATATCCATGCTTACACACACAATTGCAAATCCATGCTCACACACACAATTACACATTCATGCTCACACACGCACAATTACATATCCATGCTTACACACAAAATTGCAAAACCATGCTCACACACACAATTACACATTCATGCTCACACACAAACAATTACACGTCAATCATCACATACATACATGCATATCCAACATATATACATACATCCAAAACCCCCCGCCCGCCCCTGCTTAACTCTCACCACTAATTCAGCTTTCTTTCCGTCTGCTTGCACAAGCAGCCTCAGTTTCACCAGGTTGGAAGGGCCCTTTCTAACCAATTTTGAACCGGTACGAGGAGACAAGAGGGGCCGCAGGGGTTGCACTGGGCTCCCTAGAGGCACGCTGCAACCCCTGTGCTTATGCCAGTGTTCATGGATAGTTCAGTTGGTGGAATTTAAAGCCATAAGTGCTAAATGGATCCAAAAAATATTAAATAAAAAATCAAATAATCATTCTAAATAATCTAAATAGTTTTTCCTGGCTAACCATGGCAGTATTAGCTCACTATCAAGGAGTAAGGACAGAAAAGAAAATCAGTTAATTAGTCTATATAAGTGTCCCTCCCATACACAGTCTGAGAAGCAAAGGCCATCACAGAGAAAAATCTCTGTCTTTATTGTCTCAAAACAGCCTCTGTCATGCCATCTCTGATTTCTGAAGCATCCAGAACAGGAGGATGATTTCCCCAAGACCCAGGAGCAAGGACTGGGCATTTGCAGAGGATTTCCAGATGCTCATACCTCAGGAGGCAAAATGTATTCCTCAGGTACACGTGAATGGTTGGATCACAGATGTATTGAGCATTCAAATCTCCTCTTGGTATTTCACAGGAACTTGCATATGTTAAAGCCTCAGGCAGTTTGAGGACCTGCAAAAAGGGAAAGTGACCTTCCCTTCAAACAAGGATACTATGGAGACAAAGAGGTTCACACCTAAAAAAGGCCAGAGGAGACCCCTGCAGGCGACCAATAGAATTGCTTGCACGGCCCTTTAACTCCTGACAGGGAACTTGGCCTGTCTCCCCGCTCCATGAGTTAAAGGTCTTTAACTCCTGGCGGCGAACCTACGGATTTCTGCTCCCGTTATCTACGCAGCATCTCAGGGGTTAACAGAAGCTGAAATCCGTAGGTTCGCCGTCAGGAGTTAAACGTTTTGTCGCCGCCATGTTCGTATGTTCGGTATTCGGGCTGAACAACGAAAACGCACCCTTTGTGTTCGTTTTCATGTTCGCCCGAATACGGATGCACAAGTCTAGTAATTACAGTACTAGTGAACCAACGTTTGATAGTTTCACAGTTAGGGAAACAAATTAATATATTCTGGGGTGATTTTCCTATAAATTATTAGATGCAAAATTGTGAAATTTGTGTTTTTTGAGGATTTCTTCAATTTCCATGTATTACTCCGAATAAGTTATAGGTTACATACTGTATAAACATCTAATACCAAAAGGTAACCCTACTTGTCATGAAAAACCAATATACAGTGGCAAGAAAAAGTACCCTTTGGAATTACTAGCATTAATGTATAAATGTGGCACTGTGAATGTCTATTGTGTGTGTTCAATAAAAAAAAAGGATTATCATTGTTTGTGTGTTAATAGTATAAGCACACTGTGTTTGTCTATACTTGTGATCACATTTTATGAACAATTACTGCATACAACCAGGTAATCTGAAAGAGTTCACTTACTTTTTCTTGCCACTGTATGATATGTTTGTAATATAATACATACCATGCTCTGTACTCTGTCCATGATAAAAAAAAGGGTTTAAAAGCCTCTAACACTATATTAAAACCTATGTTTTACTGATCAGGTCTGTGAATCATTGAAGAAAGTCTCCGGAGTACTTACATCCAGGATGATCGGGTGCTGGTCTGCACTTTTGCAGCTAAGGGTTGGCCATATTAGGCAATACAATATTAGTTCACATTTTAACATAAAACTATTACAGATATTTCTGTCAGCGCAATCTGGGTAAACGCCTGTGGACTTTCAGGTATTTAGACACCTACATTTATTTTGAAAATAAGTTCAAATATTTGGTATGTAAATAAGATAAGAACTGGCAATAGTTGAGTGGTTGCTGAATTAAAATGTTCCACTTCTTGTATAACAAGATCTCTCTAGATCTCTAGAATCTCAGTTTAGTATACAACACATTTTTGTCTATTCTTCTTCTGACATATTTTCTTTTTTACCCATTTGCTACATTTTCCTAAACAACAAAAAATCCCCTAACATATTTTCTTCTTGTGTATTTTGATTACAATATTACACAACTATTACATGATTACATTAATTTGCATGAGCTCCATATATTACCTTTATGTGATTCTTAGATCTCTCTATCAATTCCACATATCACAGATAGAAGTCAAGTTTCAGGTTTCTAATACCCAAAACCAAAATATTGTATTGTGCCTTGTACTTTTATTAACATTGCTCTTATAAATATATGTAATCCATTAAGTAAAAATTTTATGTAACGGTACAGTGATAATTTTTAGGAAATCAGTCAGTTTGCCATGAACATATTGTGTAATATCTGCCTTGGTAACACCTGAGTCCATAATTGTTGAAGTCAGGGACATGTCTACAAAATGTGGACATATGTGCCTTTATGTCCATAGTCCCTCCGACACAAATAACAGGGGGATAAATCAGGCAATATTTCAAACCTAGTATTGTGTGCCACACTAGCTTCTTGTTACTATTTAGCCTGTTCAGTAGACTTGTGCTCTACAGAGCACCTACAGACCCAACTCCTATTTTTTATATGTATATAGTTTGAAGCTGTTGATACAGTAGATCTCAGACCTATGGCACCTGTTTAAATGAAATATAATTTTTCTTAATCTGTGAGACATGAAGGTGGCTCTTTCTTTAATATATGGTTCATATGCATATGGATCTAAAGTAGCCCATCAGCATTAAAGTCACATTGCATCATATAATTTTTCATTTTTGTATTTGTTTCCACATTATTCTGTATAGCTGTTCAATAGACTTGTGCTCTTGGATTTCTACAAATTGCAAACCCAATTTTGTCAAATTCAGGGATTCAAGGCCAGACCCCCCACAAAGTGGACAAAAAAAAAGCAAAAAGCTTCCCGCCTGATCCTCCAATCGGGTGGGAGGACGTCACTGAAAGCACCACCACCCCAGGGTGAACTTCTGCCAAAAACGCTGCACTTTGGATGACGTCCTCCTATCCGATTGGAGGATCGAGTGAGAGGACATCATCAAAGGCGCCGCCATTTTGGTGGATGTTCGCTCGAGGTTATGTCTGCGGAGATGCGGATGAAAATAGAAGATAAAAGAGAAAAGATGAGAGAGAGACAGGATGGAAGAAGGGAGACATTTAGAGAGTTTGAGAGAGTGAGAGACTTAGTGAGAGTGAATGAGAGTGAATGTGGGCACCGGGCAACAAATTTTGCTCCTGAATTAAAAATTGTCCTTGATTTTCGTCCAAACTGAATGGGCTGGAAAAGTAATTTGATTCCCAAAAATGAATGGGCCCATTTGCACATGTCTACTGTTAAGTGGGAGATTATCATTGTACATATTCTTAGAGTTAAAGGAATACTGTTTCCTGGTACATTCCTGTCTATATGTCAAGACTCGGGTGATCAGGTCGGGTAGGAGCCCATGTGCAGGGGATACTTGGGTTTCGGTCTATAACCCAAGATGCATGATTATACAAGCAAAGACACCACAAGCAGAAATCCAGATCTTGATCAGGACACAAAGCAGGTAACTAGGAATGGTACAGGTGCAGAGCCACAGCAGAAAGGTCCACAGACTGCAATACAAAGGCCCTGACTGAAGGGCAGGTTAATAAAGGCAGGGCAATCCAGGTAACAAGGCCCAGCTGGATTTATTGACTAGGGCTCAACCCAGGTAACAAGGCACCCCTGATCCTATTAATTGAGTTATGAGTGCTCCAGAGGGCTAAGGGTGGCCACTAGTGGAAGCAGACTGATATACCACATGTATGAAAAAGCCATGGTTCAGGCAGCGTGGTTCCTGACACTATAGATTCAAGCTCACCAATTGTTGAAGAGCCATTGTTGAAGAGCCTTGAGGGGAAGGCCCTATTATGATGAAACAACATTAGACTGTCTAATAGATGCACTGTTATCTCAAATATTAAGTTCATTTAATATTGCTGGATGCTGTAGCTTGACAATGGTTTTGTCATACCTGAGTAACCAAATGCTGAATTGTATATTTTGCCCAGTCAATTCTGACTAAAAGTTCACCCATCCCTATAAACAATAACCAAGCTTGAATTCAAGCAAGTTGAGAAGTGTAGTATAGCAGAATGTTAATGAAACCCAGGCCACCTGCCATTCTGAAATATGATGTCTTTCTACTAGACCTGGGCGCCGACAAAGTCTTCATGTTTGTCTTCGTATTCGTTTTATCTTCGTTTTCTGCCGGTTGCCATGGACATACCATGAAATGGTGATGAAATCAATAAATAAGCACGCAGAAGAAGTTGAATAGGGAATGTGAGACCAATTTTACATACTTGCCTAACATTTGCAACTTACCTATAGTATCATACTTACCTACCACCCAAATTTGACGGGACAGGACTAAAAAAAACAGGAATGTCCCAGGAAATTTGGAACTGTTAGCAGGCATGCGGATGGAAGAAAGTGGGTGAAAAACACAAAATAAGTTTAGACTTAGAGTTACAGGGTAAATATAAGGTTAAGGATAGTAGTAGTGCACCGGTTTTGTTAAATATCTATCATTAATTTATTGTCTAATTTTAAATTTAAATTTAATCAATTTCCCTCGTCCTCTTTCAAGAAATGGCGTGAAAACAAAGACGGACACGAAGAAACAAAGATTTGTGTACGTTTATCCATCGCCATATTTGTTTATTCGCACATACAGTACTCCACTTTCACAATACCAGCTTCCATCTGATGATGTTGAACACCAATGTCACCTCACAATGGTAACATTAATGTTTTTATTTTAATTTTCCTTCTTTATCTTCCTCGACATTTTTCTTTTTTAACTCTTGCCCCTCTTCTAATCCATCTCTCTAAAAAAATTTATAAAAATGTGTTATATCTGCCTTGGCAAATATTGCCATATTAATCTAAAACATTGTAAGTAAATTAAACCTGAAGCAATTGAAAAAAAATTATGCACACAACTTGAATGACTAGGATACTGTAATTCATTATATTTTCATACATTATAAAAATGTAAAGATTGACTAAAAGATGAATTAGCAAAATGTACTTTATTATGAAACTCCATATATATTTTGGGGGAAAATAAATCCAATAAGCAAAAACCTTTTTCCAGCCTGACATATTAGAACGAGTGTGATCTGTGATGTAGAGATTAGATTTATTTATTTTTCATGGTTTTAGTTAGAATGATGCCAAGAGGTATAAATTCAAAAGGTCGCAAGGGGTTATATATCTGTATATTATTACAGGTCAGCGAGCTAATTGTGCTAATTTAATTCTTCCTAAGCAACTCAATGTTTTTATGATTGAAAGCAGAAACACTATTTGTTTGCAATTAACATTTGCTTGAACAATGTGTTTGTTTTGTTTTATATACGAGGTGTTTGTGATTGCTCCTCTCACTTTAGATGCATAATTAGCTTCACTAAGACAATCAGACATTCATTCCTTTAAATATTTCTCCTTCATGGCAGACTCATTCTAGCTATTCATCCTACATTAATATGTACCCTCTTTATTCTAGGAAAGCAAGTTTTATTAGATATGTTTCAGAACAAACTGTAGGTTTTTGCAACAGTTTTAACAAGCCAAGGCCAGATTACTGGAAAGTAGAAAAAATAACCTACATTTAATGGTTAATTTATGGCAGTATTTACTTACTTTAACATGAAAAATACAATTTCTCATGTTAAAATTTGTTATATTCTTTGCAAGATATGAAAAGCTTTATTGGATCCTGTAATCCATGTTGTTCCAAATTGGAGCATGAAGACAATTAAGATCATATGAGTGAAGGAACAAAATGGTACTGTAATTATGCCATGTAATTATGCCATCATTACCAAATACTGGCTTGATAACAGCATTCAAATTGTGGGGGATGTTAGCTTCAAATTTTAGCTATTGTTTTCTTTAAATCATAAACTAAATAATACATCACTGATAGTTATTAATAGCTTTAAGTAAAGAGTCTAAGGTCTACAGTTATACATTGTCTTTTTAATAATAATATTTTATGCTATAGGTAATATTCTGACCTTTGATCTAATAGGTCTATAGTATTTAATGTTAGATGTTAGACAATCCATTGTTATCAGGATTCACCACTGTACATGAGCTTAGAAAAATCTTCCTACTTTTTACATTCTTATGTTCAACCATTAGTTCTGAAAGCAGTCATTTATACTGTAAATATACATATTTGTAGCTTGTTCATTATATTAATACAACTCTGCCCAGATATTTCAATTTATACAATAGTTTGGTTATCTAAATGACATAAAACAGAATATGTACCACTAGGGGGTACCAAACATAACAGCCTTTCTGTTTTCATTCCCGACCAAGTCTACAGAACTAGGTCTAGTGTTATCAAGAGGAACAGTCATATCAACACAGAATACATTTTATGATAAAATACAAACTGGTGTAACATTTTCCTGAAAAATACTTTTGGATATTCATGACCTTACATGTATATACAGAGTGTTCCCCACTGTCTGTGAAGAAATAAAAATGTATACAGTATATATGTTTCACAGAATATATTTAAAGTGTGAAAAGGCAAAATAACACAATTATTTAGCACAAAAGTAAGGGAGGCATAGGGTGCCATAGGGAGCAGGGACTGATGGGGAGGGCTGGGTGGTAAGTGGCAATGAGTTTGGCAGATGGGGGCAAGTGAAAGCCAAATGGTTCTTGAATGCTTCATGGTTTCAGTTGAACAGACTAGGTCAGGAAGATGTGGCCATTTCTGACTGGCAGAGTATAACTGGAAAAGATGCCCAGGGGGTCCCCTTGTCTGTTGGTAGCAGTGGCTCTTTTGGCAGAGCCCCAGCTTTGCAGGGGAGATGGTAACGCAGGTCACTGCATGTTTTGGGCGATATGTCAGTAGTAGTCTCCCTCTAGGGTAGTGGTTACCAGGTATAGCTTTATTTTAAAAAGTTGTGGCGTGGGGTCCTAAGACACAAAGAAGAGCTAATGTATGCACATGTTGTGCAAAGCTGTGCATACAAAACTTAGCATGCAAAATGGAAAAATAATATACAAATTACTTTATAGATTTGATTTAATTTCTTTGATAGTCCAGCATTTTCTCTACTTAAAGCCTTTAGTACGTTACTCCCTCCTCTCTGTTTATTCTACAATTTTATTTAAAATGTTGCAGTCAAAAAATTTAGCAAGAGATTTTGGACACCACAAGTTCTGGATTTCTATACACCCCTAAACAAATAAGAATATTTATATGTGCAACTGAACTGTGTCTAGTGTCTCAAGGAACCCGCCATATTTCACCAGCTGCATAGAGATATTGTATATTTGGAAAAATAGCCCCTCTTTAGTCTTTGTCCAGAACCAGCTTAGGCAAGGAAGCCATGAGATATCCCAAAAGAGAAGGGAGAGATAGCAAGTGACATAAAAGGGCCTCCTTAGAACATTTGAATAAGAGATTTCTTCTAGTTGTAGACCTTTTGATGCCTACTCTGGAACATATTAAGTAACCTTAAAAGCATGTTTTAACTGTATGTTGCACAGAACTATTTTTCTGACTTTGTATCAGGAATTCCTTTAGCACAGCTAACATCATGGGTGGCCCTACACATTAGAGAACACTTGTTAGGTGCACTGTTTGTGGATTTCACAAACGCAACAGCTGTGTTGTGTCTGGAGGCTCCATGAGTTGTCCACCTGGTCCCCACCGGCAAAGAAACAGGTTGATTATAAGAATTCATATACACTTCAGCACAAGTATCCTTGTATCCTCTTAACCCTGTTTAGCATCTGGTTAAAAACATTGAAAAATCTTATTACATGAATCATTTTTTGTAAACAAAGAAATGGGATAAATAATCAATAACAGACTTTGTTAATACATATTTATAAAGCAACTATTAATAAGATAAATTGAAGTCATTACGTACCAAACAAAGAAAATGAACCAGTTTCTTGGAATAATCAAACAGTTCTCTACTTAAACTAGCGGTATGTGTAAGATACAGCAAAATATATATAAAACCCAAATGTGCAGCATCTGTTATATATAAAATCATAAAACTTCCATTTCACAGAACTATTGGTGTAACTTTATGTGGAGCTTCCGCAATAAAAGTACTAGTACAATATATGTATAGATTAGAGAAAAAGAAGCGATAAGTTCATCTAAGATGCACAAGCACATCTAAGAGTAAGCCATTCATGAAAATTAAATCAGGGTTGCATTATAGTGCTTCAGGATGTTTTCCAGTTGAAATTGTTATACTACGCTCTAATTTTTCATGATGGCATTTTGATTATGATTTATTAATAGATGTTTATTTAAAATGTTTACACGTTACATTGTGTACAAACAGGGTTATTATGTTAGGAATGGGCAAAGAATGTGTCATATTGAGCAATGAAGCCGCTTTCAGTTAATAAGCAACAATGGTATTTCCAGTGATCCTAATGATGGGGTGTAGTAAAGAGGCCATATAAAAAGCCATATCATCCTCAGATGAACACATATGCAAGTGGGAAAACCACTGGCACAGTATTAAATGCACGGACAGATTTGGGGGTGGAGATTTGGGAGGTTATTTAAGGACAGGTGTCATTAGGTTAGGGGCCATTTTGTGTGTCTCCCTACCTCGTGTAGTTTGCCCCCCCCTTACTGTTATTTGTGATGTTGGTTGGGCGGTTAATTTTGTCACAGTCTGGGGCGGAATCTTACCTGGCATCGAGGGGGTGAATGCTCTGGAGGAGAGAATTTGGTGGTATTACGGTGGGAGGTGGTGTTTTTTTTCCCCTCTAATTCTATACCTCTTCTCTTTCTCTTTTTGAACTCCCAGCTTTTTTGATACTGTCTCTTTTAACTCCTTTAGGACTGATGATAGTATATATAGTTACTGCAGCATTCTGGACCTTAAAATAATATTCTGACACCAGTCATAAGAATAGATTTACTAAGGCTTTGGTAATCAACCCACTCTTCTTTGAAACTTTTCTTCCTTCTGTCTCCTTTTTAAAAAAAAGTGCTGTCCCAGGAATTGAAGGGGTTAAAAATTGTCTTCCATGAGTCATTGTCAATAGTGGGATTCCTCTCTCCAGCTCTCTCTGTCTCAGAGAGTCTTTCCTCTAGCACTCCCAGAAACAGCCTACCTGTCACATCACAGTAATATAAGACTAAAAGTGTGCCTAGCTGGCACAGCCTCCATTGCATGCTCTTTCCAGGGGCAGCACATCCTAAATAGGAAGAGAACTGGGATATGACATCATGTCTCGACGTTCAGCAGTAAGGACAGCAGCCACAGAGGGGGGTGGTTGGGGGAGCTGCCCTGGGTTAGGCCTACAGAAGCACCAAAGATAAATCTGTATGTGTATATATATATATATATATATATAAGTATTAATTGAGCGCCAATATGATTACCCTTGACATAGATGTTGGGAGTAGAAACACCTGAGTATAGAGCGACCAGAATTTTTATACAAGTATTAGGGGAAACACAAACGTAACCTTAAAGACCACAACAGTCAATAAGTCAGAGTCCAAGAAGTTCTCAGGAGAGAGGAAATTCAGAATTATGATCCAAAGTGTGGTTAAGGCACACATCAATCAAAACAGAAGTTATGGAAAGAGTTAGTTAAACAACTTTACACAAAAAAACTATGTGTATTTTAAAATTATACTTGAGTGTGGATGCAAATGCCGTGTCTTGAAAGAGTACCGTAATATATGGGGGGAATCTTCTCCTGCACTTTCAGTTGTAACTTTGAACGTATATCCACAAAACTTCTATGAGATGCATGGTCTGTGGTAATAAATGAACTATGAAACACAATCAGGATTGTTAAAAGCAAATAATACAAATAAATTCGAATAGTAATATATATATATATATATATATTGTTGATAGCATTAAACAAGATTGATTTGTCTCAACATCTATATTTTTCGGATCACTATAATGACGTTTATGTTTTACTGGGTCTATATATGTAACTCTTTGTAGAATGAAACTGTTGTGAATTTACACGAACTTATTGTTATTACAAAACGTTCATGTTACACACATTTTTTTTAAATGTATTAGACTGTATTTGAAATGGACTGTATATAAAACAGTGAGTTTAAAGTTATGATGGAGATATCAATACATATTTGATCTGTTTAGGAAAAGCACAGTAAACGCTGAAATATCTCTGTATAGCCAGGCCACCCACTCGCTCTGCTAATTTCTTTGTGAACATACCAAGCAAGTGTTTTGGCACACTAGCTAACCTGACAGATTGTTTTCTAGCGAGACCTCCATCCTAAAATGATTTAAAACAAAACCATCATCCACGAACAGTGAGTTATTAAAGAAATATTTATTCATGCACTTGTGCGAGGATTACACAAATAGAAAAAGGCCTAGGTCCTTGTTAAGTAATGTTGAGAAAGTAACCAATAGAGAATATATATATATGTGCTTTAGGTACAATCACTTTAGGTTAAAATATATAATAATTTTGATTTTAATATAATTGTAATAAAATGTCCTTTCTTACACATTAATGAAATTACACACATAAATATATATTTTTTAAATATTCAAATAACAAACGTATTCTGCAGTTCATGTGGAAATGTAGGTTATAAGAACATATAAAGAATTACATGACATAGGTATCCTTTCTATTATTACTTATATATATATATATATATATATATATATATATATATCGCTCAGACAGCAGTAAATATATTAGAGGTGTCTAATACTACGGCAGACATTTGCCATTTTTAAGCATCAGCCTGTTACTTTAATTCTAATTAACTAATTTATGATTTACTTTTTTAATGTTCGACATTTCCAAATGTACACCCCATTGTCTTCAACTAGAAGTCTAGTAATCAGTCTAGTTAATATATGTTTTAACGTAAAGACAGCAAAGTTTTGTTAAGTTTATAACTTCACTTATCTGTGCATCTTCCAATGAAAGGGGATAGTAGAAGCATTATTGAACTCTCATCTATAGACACTAGACAAGCCAGAAGGCATGTTTTTTCCCCTCAGAAATCTCATGGTGCTGCAACATCCACAAGGGATTCTGGGTAGGTGCATGCAAATAAGGTAAACAATGATCACCCTTTGCCTGTATATCCACTTTATACATGGAACTCTTGAAAGTAATTGCCCGCTTTACAAGACAGCCTTTAGACCAGGGGTGTCCAAGTTTTTTCTGCAGTGGGCCACTTAATCAGAATTGTATGCGTGCGCGGGCCATACTCATTTTTCACTGTGAGAAAATATGGCCTTTAATAAGATATGCAGATTAAAATAAAGTAAATGACACAAAACCTTTACTTTTCCTCTCACTGATTTCTGGGCCTAGAAAGTTTTGTGACTGCAAATTCAGGATTCTGGATAATTAAAAATGAAATAGTTCTATGAAATTATTCTAGGGATGCACCAAAATGAAAAATTCTGGACCAAAACCGAAAATTCAGGGTTCACTTAGCCGAAACCAAAAATGACCTCCCACCTTTAAAAATAATTTTTAAAAAAACCCACACTTTTAATAAAAGTAAGTAACACACCACAATTGGACAAAAAAATTCAACAATATGACTTGGCATGATAGTAAATGCTGGAACCTAGGCATGATGGGACTGTGATGCTGGTACAGGGTGGCTGTAAGTGATGTGCAGATCTCATACTGCTGGTCGCATCAATACACAAGGGGGGCAGCTAGCCAGGTTTCAGCATGTACTGGCTGACTTGGCATGATAGGAGTGTGATTGCTAACAGCAATCACAGTCCCATCATGCCTAGGTTCCAGCACTTACACATCCATGCTATCACACACACACTCATTCATTCATATACTCATTCATTCACATATTCATTCCCTCAATTATGCATACTCATTCAAACAACCTCCCCCACCCCCTTACCTGCACTGCAGCTCTCTCGATGCCGCTCACAGATTTCAGCAGGGGGCGTGGCCTCCCTCTGCATTCTCTGGTACTGCACAGAGGAAGCAGGACTGGAGCAGAGTCATGTGATGTCACGTACATTCACGTGACTCTGCTGGGTTCCGCTTCCTCTGTGAAATACAAAAGATCTTCCCACAGGTAAGCAGAAGGGCTCTTATGATCCCTGGCTGCCGATCTCACGCGGGCCGCACCTCAAGGCTGCATCTAAAGCCCCTGCTTTAGACACAACTTGGGTAAGAGGTGAAGTAGCCAGATCACCATTCATGGACAGCTGTTTCATCCTTAATTTAAGTGGAAGGGTTTTCCATCACCTTTACCCACAATAACGTTTTGTTATTGGTATTCTTCCAAAGAAAATAATAAAGGTCAAGCAGTAGAAAAGGCACCATAATTTTTCTCCTATTTTTTCTCTCTATTAAGTCAGTCCAATGTCCTCCCTCCACCATAGTATAAAACCTTTAGGGTAATGCAATGGGCTTCTTCCATACCTCTAAATACTTGGGATATGGGCGTCCAGGATTAACGGATTGTTGAACTAGCTAGGCTGGTAAGAGCGTAAGACATCTACACCTAAGTCCTTCTTCTCGGCCATACATGTGTTGTAGGAAGAGTGATTTATGCCAGAACCACGGATCTCTCAGCTCCCCACGAGACAACCATGTAAATGAATCACATGCAACCCCTATTGTTATTCAAGTGTCGCCATTTTTCTCCTACCTAAACTTTATCCCATCCATACTAAATAAATGCTCCCCTTCCCTCCTAAAACAATTTTTGACTGACTCCAAATCATTTTTTTGCATGTACATTGCTGCACTTCTAACATATGTATGCCCTTTTTAACATGATTTGGGGGGGAGAGCACATATGCCTGTAGGGGAACTGGTGATCTAAAACACAATCAAAGACATGTCACTGTGCGAATCTCCAATGATTACATTTTTCCTATAACAATCCTGTTGCAGAACCTCAGTCATCAAGATAATTAAGGCAACATTCAACCGCAGTGTTCTATTATATGTGAAGGTAAATTAGATGTAGGTGGCCATCAATAATGCAGCAGACCACATTATGTACTCTTTTGGGTGCAATGGGATGTTAACAAGTTGTATTTCTGGAAACACATTTGGAGTATATTTACATTGTGCTATACTTATCATAATTGTGGAGCCTGCAGACCACATGATGATAGCAGCAGTTTCTGTAAGGATTTTCCAGATTCACTGATTCTTGTTTACAGAAAATGTTATATTGTTATAGGTTACATTTTAACATTTCACCAAAGTTATGAAAACTACAAAATGCTAATTAGAGATGGTTTGAACTCAATGTATGTATTAACTGCTCCATTTTTAGGTTGCTCTCTTCACTGATGTAAGAAAAAAGAGAATTTTTGGGGCATGTAAGGATAAATTTTTGGGGCATGTAAGGATAAATCAATGTGCATAAAATACTTATTTATAAATATCCCTAATTAATTTTATGCATTCCTTGCAGCTCCCAGGTGCTCTTATGAAGCTGTTTCCTCTTACACTTTATACAAGATTACATGAACATTAACCTATCTACAATTGTAAACGTTCATATTATAAACTGTCAATGTCACAACTGAGGGTACTGGGTCAGTCGAGAGTCTTCGTGCAGGGTTAACTGCAGGTACCACACAGGCAACCTTACCATTTGAGTACCGAGCCTCTGCTTCTTTATTATGGAATACGTTGAAACTTGCTAGACACTACTAATAAATCGTAATAAATCTAATATGGGACATTATAAAAAGCTGAATATGGAAGTATATAATGCACACCATTTGAAGTTCCAGGGACAGTCAGCCACTGGAAAATCTAATCTCCCATGTACCCACAGTGGTCAGCCAGATGAAAGACACTTCATACTTATTCCCCTTCACAAATGTCAGATGTCCAGTAGTGCCATCAGCTCAGCATTACCAAAAAACAGTGGAACCCCAGTACACCCATCTACTGTCTGGATAAGTCTGGTCAGAAGTCTTCATGGAAAGCTTGCGGTCGGAAACAAAGCCAAGCCACTCAACTATTCACAAAACACAGGAACTGGGGTGCAGCGAAATGGCAGCAGGTGCCCTGGACTGCTAAGTCAAAATTTGAAATATTTGGCTGTAGCAGAAGGCAGCTTGCTCACTGAAGGGCTGGAGAGCGGTACAAGTGATGGAATAATCCCCACAGAGCCGTGATCTCAATCACTGAGTGTGTCTGGGTTTATATGAAGAGGAAGAAGCAACTGAGGCTGCCTAATTCAACACAAAATAACTGTGTGCAGGTGTACCTAGAAGAAGCAATGCTGTTTTGAAGGCAAAGGGTGGTCGCACCAAATATTGATTTGATTTAGATTTGTCTTCTGTTCACTCCCTTTGCATTCTGTTAAATGGTAAAAATAAACTATTAAAATGTCTATTTGTGTAAACAGTCTTGCTTTACAACATTTCTATATACCTGCCTAAAACTTTTTTAACTAATAGTTCAGCCTGAGAGTGTGACCCATACTGTCAAGAGAAGGCCCTAGGCCAAATGACTCTCCATATCTTTGTAGACCACCCATTTTAGATAGCATTACATTTTTATCTCTGAAGGAAGAACTTCAGTAGATGAAAGAGGAGCAAAGGGATTAAAGTCTCAACAGGATGATCTGCCCCTGGTAAAGTAGCCTAGGGCTGCCACCACTTCAGACCTGTCTACCTAGGAAGAACATGACACTGCCTGCCATCCCCGTGATTCAGTCACCCCGGCATCTGCCTGGGATCCCTGGTGCTAAGATTAGCCGTTAGTCAAGTAGTTTATCACCAACGCAATGTGAGTATTGTCTAGGAATCCAAGTGTGCCATGCACTGCAAAAACTGAGGTTAGTCACTCCTGTGATATGTTTTATAGCACTCTGTTAATGTGGCTTAAACTAGATCCCTAAATACTCTTTTTTTTAATATCTGAATAACATAGAACTAAAAAAAATCCACAAAATATAACATACTTTGTTATGCTTTTTTCTCAAGCATAAAACATACTTTGTTATGCTTTTTTCTCAAGTATAAAATCTAAAGAGTGAGATACAGTAAAAAAAAAAAAGGGTATAAAATAAATTGGTTAATCCGTCACTCATAAACCAGTAATCGTAATGTAAACAAGTACAAAGCACTGCAGGGCAAGCCATTTAATGGATATTTCACAGAGGGTACAATAAATTACTTTGCTCTTATATTCTGTGCTTC
This sequence comes from Spea bombifrons, assembly GCF_027358695.1. Classification (NCBI taxonomy): domain Eukaryota; kingdom Metazoa; phylum Chordata; class Amphibia; order Anura; family Pelobatidae; genus Spea; species Spea bombifrons. The sequence goes on along the minus strand of NC_071087.1, from coordinate 37,235,427 downwards.
TTCCATGCTATTCTTTGAAATTGGGTAGAAACCATTGGCATAGCCCCAGGAGAAAATCTTTAGTAAAGAGTGTACACTTAATGCCTAAGTTTCCTTTTAGCACTAGTCAAGCAGTGACTTCAGCCACACATCTTAGTCATTGCAGTCATTTTTTGTGGTAAGACTATTAAATCCACATGCAGCTCTCTCTTTCTGTGGCCGCTGGGGGTCATGCTCCTTCCTCATTACCCGAATAAATCATAACGTCTGCACAGACCACACAAGTAGCAAGTTTTGCAAGCCACAGGCAGTGCCTAGACTATGTTATTCACTTTTCAGTATAAAACAGAAAAAAAAAAAGAAAAACACAGCAAAACACAGAGAAAAAAAGGACACCAAACAGCAAGTTGTAGGAAATGTTTAGACGTTTTTATTTGATCTCTTGAGGTAATGTGGAGACAACTTTTTTTTTCTGAAGCCAGGAAATGTAATTAAAATATTTTGAAAATAAATAAATAACTAAATGCTTGTGTAGCGCCTCCATAATGATGTTTTCAGTGGAAAAGTTTTCCTCAAACCTTTGTGATGCCTTTGGCCCTCTGTGTGTGGCAGCATGTTGCTCACCTTAGAAGCGAGACAGTTCCAGAGTGCAAAGAAATATAACAGTCATTCCTATGCCCTTTTTGTCAGATATTTTAGGTTTCCCTTTGCTTCATTTTGTTGGTTCAGTATTGTTTATGGATTTTGTTTTGCAGAAGCTTTATTACAGCAATATATTTTCCGGGCTGTATTTTTAGTATACACATATAAAAATCTAGTTCATTAATAAATTAACATTTAGTTTTAATCCAATTTGGGGATTCTTCTTTCCTGCACATCCCATCTGAATTTACCTGTTGGTGGTTTTTCTCAGCACAGCTGTTTGTTTTTGCTCTCCTTTCGTCTGTTATGACATCATATCCTAGTACCATTTTCTCAGCACATGGAACAGCAAGAGGCAGAAAAAAACATCTGTGTTGGCAGAGACATATATCTATATATCTCCTGTGCTGGATTAAGCGATTTGTGGGCCTGGACAGGAAGATTTTTCTGGTACTTTAAAAAAATTGAGGTGAGTGGATCCACCATATACTTAACAGCCATTTGTGGGGGTGTCCACCTAACATACCATTACCATTCCAATGGCCCTGTCAGCAGCCTACTACTTGCTAATATTTTATTTTAGGGAAAAAAACATTTGTGTGATTTTTGTTAGGCCAATACATCTTTTAAAGAGAAACATGCCAGGAGCCTCAGTTCCATCACCCCCTATATTAATCCACTAAATAACCTATGTATTATAGTACAAAATTAACTAATGGCTCATCAGGCAAATGCTTCTTATTTTTATGACTGATCATTAAACAGCAATGTCCTAATGACTTGAAAGTGTATGCAGTACGTTTTTTAGGGCACGGAAAGTGTCTTATTTAGAAACATTACTCAGCAGTAGAGCTGTAAAGTGTCTTTCGTGGTGTCTCATAGTTGTGCATGCTAGTGGAATTCATGGTAATATCTTTTCCATGAATCTGAACAGAAACCTAGAAAAATATTTCTTCCCAGTCATAGGAACGTTCCCTGAATAGTAACTATTAGTCTGCCTGGCATTACACCTATGCCGCACATATAAATGAATGCCTTCGATCATGGGAAAATATGGGTTTATAAGACATAAAATATTTTTACACAGAGTTTTCTTTTGCAAACATTGAATAAAATTATATATTTTTGAACCAAGATTTAGCAAAATACTTCTTCATCAGATATTTGATGGTCCCTTTTTGGGACCTGAACCCATCTGAGGATTATCCACAAAAGGTATAATGCATAGTTAAATCATTGAGGATTCTTGGAAGCCATCTCAACAAATGAATGTTGTAGGATCATTTATGACCCATTAATATCATTATTATTATTATTATTATCTTTTATTTATATAGAGCCAACAGTTTACGCAGCGCTTAATACAATACATAAATTCAAGGGATATGACAAGACAAGAATTGACAGACTAAGACAAACCGATACATTTGGTGGAGAGAGCCCACACCTGGGAATTCCCAGGTTTGGCTGCCCAATGTTCCCTCTCTTCTGTTATTGTCACAGTGAGATTTAAGCATGGAGTATGCTGTAGTAGCTGACGGATAGAAGTGGGCAGAACCAGGGCAGGAAGTAGGCAGAAGAAACTGACCCAAAGTCCCTAGGAAGCAGTTCTTCACCTGGAGATGCCAAGTCAAATCCCGCAAGTTTCCAGGTATGATTATTATTCTTTTAAATGTGTTACTAAATTCAAAGTCATAAAGTCACAAAAAAGGATTAGTCAAGCCATGCTTTTAACTACACCTACAAAAAAAGTGTATTTGGCAATTCAAAAAGTCATAAGGTGCTGTATATATATGTCTGTATAAGGGCCTCTAGTTGGTATAGCAAATGAGTTAGTATCTTAACTAATTACATCTAAGTAAATTAAGTTGCTTAAATCCCAAAATATACAAGGAAATACAGAGAATCATCAAAAGTGCAATGTGTCTTAGTAACAAAGTAATTTATGTTAAAAAAAGACATAACTCCATCAAGTGCAACCCTTCTACCCAATTATCTTGCTTTTGATCCAAAAAAGGCAAAAAAAAACCTAATTAAGCTATTTTTCAAACGTCCTCACTTTGCCAGACATCCATTGTATTTGATAGCACCACTTCTCTTGGCAGTGAATTCTATACATGTATTGCTCTTACTGTAAAGAAATTCTTCCTTTGTTGTCTACACACTTCCAGTCTCAGTGGATGACCTCTTCTTCTTTATACATTCTTTGTACATTTCTTTAGATTGGCCCTGCACATATTTATACAAGGTTGTAATATGCCAAAAACATTAACACACATTAAAACATACTAGTATAGAAGCAGAGGAGGGCTTGGCCCTTCCAATCTATTGCTAATAAACTTTAAGCAAGCTGTGGCCCATTCTCTTCCAAACACATGTTTTGTAGGTGTTATTGTTTTTTTACCACTACCACATAGTGGAATGTTCGGGCCTTGGCTAACTATGTCTAGACCTATGGTGGCAGGTCCAGAGGGAGAGCAACACCTCTGCCACAAAACCTAGGGTAGATCAGCCTACTGGGTGATCAGGTTTACCAGCACACCACTGTGGAATTGGGTGGCTACAAAGGAGATGTCTATACTTCATAGAGGGCTGCTGATTCTGCACAGCCTCCATAGTGTGCTGTACCTGGTGTCACACATCATTTTTAGACTTTTCTTACATTTGGTTTCAACTGAATGGTTCCCCTGATGGTGACATCACAGAATATTTTTTATTTTTTAATAAGAAATATATTCATTCTTTTTTTTTCTTCTTTTTTATACATTTTACTAATCACATTATAAGTAACCTGGGCTCCATTGACTTGCATGGTTAATGCAGTACCTATATTCAACCTGCAAGGGGAAGCTTAGCGTTCTGAGGAGGATCTGGATGGACTTGTTTATTTTTAGTTGGTGCCACCATCTTGTGAGAGGCAACACTCCAGAGCGACTACAGTGCATCCTGGGGTGGGTTTTCAGTGTTGATGAATGGCTTAATCATTGATCGTCTCCCAAGCTCTTTTAAAGCAGACAGCCGCCTCTATATTGTATATGGCACATGTTGGCCACACAGGGTCTCTGCAGCACATTCCAGTGTTGCTGAATGCCTCGATATTGAGGCATTACAGCAACACCGTTTAGAAGAAGAAAGCGATCTTAAATGACTTTCTAAACCCACTTAACCCCATGACAGGCAAGTCAATTGTAGCTAAGGGGTTAATGTCACTGGGTTCTAGTACTTTGCGCCTTCTGCATCATTGCTGGTTAAGCCCTGGTGTAAGCTGTTAGTCAGTTGCAGTAGAGCAAGGCAAACCCTGGTTCAGTAGAAAAAGCTAAATCCTTTAATTTTGGACTACAACCTTCATCACCATCAGTCCCAAAGAGTTTCTTAAGGTTTACAGACCTATTAATACCATTTGTCTAACTTCATCAAGGTATATTTAAAATAAGTTGTGTCAAAAAGAACATGACTGTCTACATTAATGCTACATAATCATAGTGAACGTCAGCTGCCAAAGAGGTCAATTCAAACTGCTTGCACAAACCTGCCTTTCTTCTGGTGTTTATTATATTCCCATGTAGTAGATGTCTAAAACTCTAAAACAGTGCAGCTATATGTCAACTCTTCCCTGGTGGTTATGAATGTTCTAAACAAGAGCGAGCGTGCATTGAACCTCCCATGTAAACTTTACACAACAGATTCAACAAAACTGTAATTATTTATAAAATGAAGGCATAAGAATGTCTAGATTTATATCTAACTTTAGCAACAGTGATGGTTTTCGCAAAAATAACTAGAAATTAGGGAATATGAGGGTATCGTTGTTTGTCTTTTCAAATTTAATTAGGGTGAGAATGCAAACTTGGCATTTTGGCTGGCCTACTTAGGAGAACCAGCCTTCAGTGTTTTCTATGAATACATGTATAGTGGGCATAATCAGGAAATGTTCTACTTCTCCTACTGAATTGTAGAATAAAAAGGTTTTATAAGTATGGTTATTTATCTGACTTTCCAGCATGAAAAACTCTTTCCCAAATGGCTTTCAGGAAGCAGAGTATTTCCTGTTGATGCCGATGGTTTACATTTAAATTAGTTTAAGAAATTAGCACTATGAATATTCCCATGGCACTTTTGTTGATCTGTGAAGCAGATATTGTAGTTAGAGATAACCTGGTAGAAGGGACAACAGATTTCTTTATTTGTATTGCCTATTGGAGACGGGCCTTTTGTTGTAGCTTTTAGCGCAATTCAGATGGTAATAATGTTGGATATGTTTTCAGATTATATACTTGGCAGTTTGATGACATACACATTTGTAATATAACCATGAAATTGGAAGTCACTGAAATGTTGAGGTGTGTGCAAGAGGTACTGTCACCATTTGGCCCACAGGGCAAGTCCAGTAAATTGCCCCATTAATATTGTTTCCCAAAAAACATTTGACGGGTAATATGCACAAAGAAGGACACTATCCTACATACATTTACCAAAAGGGACTGTGCAGAAAACATATACAGGGAGCACAGTATAGATCTAAACAGGTTATAAATGCAGCTTTTAGTCCTTATACTTCAAGACTTCCTGGTGGCTATATGTAGAATTGGAATTAAGAAGTGGCCTAAAACCATCAAATCAGAGCAGCCTAGAGGCAGTAGCACCTCTGGCCCACTTGCCAGCTCTCACCTGGGCGTGGGCAGATGTCAGTAAGGGAAATAGTGTAATTAACATAGCAAGGAGGTCAGAGGGGTCAAGGGTTAGTTTAGCTAATTAAACATATCACATAGCAGTAGGTTGTTCTGAGTGATAAGTATATGGTTACAAATGTATGAAGCCTGGGGCCAGCTATTCCTAAGAGACCACACTGCATGCCACACACACGAGAAATACAGTGAGGCAAGTGACTGTACAGTAATTAAAGCAAATTTCATGAATAAAATACCTTATTGGCTAACTGATCCATAATAGTTTGCAAGCTTTCTTCAGACATATTGTATTTTATTATAATGTGTCTGAATAAGAGACCAAGCTCTTATTCAAGCTCTTGAAAGCTTGAAATCTATTATATTTCTATGATATATTATCTATTATAACAAATAAAGTATTTTCTTTCTGTGGCTAACACAGTACAGCTACAACTCTATACTTTTATGTACAGTAAATACAAACTATAATATTTTTGAATAATGTATGCCACGTACAGAAAGAGAGGCATTTGTATGCTGGGCAAGCATATTAAAGAGTTATAGAAAAGGGTTACGGACCTTGAACCAGAGCAACAGTGTGGATTTTCCAAACTAAAAGTCATTAGATGCCTGTACCAAACAAGATGTTGCAGAGATTAAGCAATTGTTCCTTTCCGTAAAGACAGATCTTCAAAACAGCATCCAGCTGAGCCTGTAAAATGTGAGGAAAAAATCTCTCTGAAATTTACAGAAATAATACACTGGAAAATGCACATAGTGGGGCAAACGTATATTTTCAGGATATCCTGAAATCAATCACAGATCTGACTGCATATCTGGAGCACCTCTTTCAATTTTTGATACCAGATGTTTCATCAGAACAATGTAAGATGGTGAGAGTACATAGGGCCCTGCGGCCCAAACCTAATGAATGGCCTAGAGGCATTGTGGCCAAGATAGCAGACTGCTCTACGAAACAGAAAACCAGAAAATACAGACCCAAAGAAGACGAGCATACAATGTGGCGTACAGATGGATATTGCCGTTCAGCCTTCAAGACAAGAGGATCAGTGAAATCGTTGTCAGAGGTGGCAAAACTACTGGTGAGCCTTGGACTACCACCCTTACAATTGGGCCAGCAACAGAAGAAGCAACATACCCCGGGAATAGCAGAGAATGCTGACAAGACGGTGGTTCCTGTACCACATGAGAATGCTGATGAGCAGAGAAACCCCAGCCAGGCTTCAGAAGAGTAAAGCCAAACAGACCTCACTTCTACTGTGGGTCACCATACAAAGTATACCGCATGCTTACTTAGTTGAACTCATATGTTGCTTTATAAGTCACCTCCGCTTTAGTTTTTCACAAAATGAAGAGTCATTAAGAACTTACGCGCATTGCTACCTATCTTTCCTCTCTGCTAGATTAGCTCAGCTATATGCTTGGTCATACCCAGTAGGCATACTGCCTTGGATAATATCAAGAGAAACTTTGTAGGCCAGTGTCCACTTTAGCTGCTTATAACCTCTGGAACAAGGTTAGTGTCCTAAAACTCAAAAGGTTCCAAACTCACTCATATCTTGTTCACAGTGGATAGAGGCTAGTCTGACATATCTGGGTTCTTTACTACAACATAACAAAATCTATTACATTATACATCTTGAAGAATCAAAGCAGATACAATTGTCCGAAACCTTTTAATAATACCGTATAAAACATTATGTCACAACTACCTTGAGAAAGTTTGGGTCTCCACACTTCACTCCTGTTAAACATAAACTTATACGCAGCTCTATAACTCCATTATTGAACAACAGTGCTCAAAAAAAATGAAAAACCTGGGAGAGGGCTCAGTACACTCAGATGACAAAGGTGGCAGCAATCTCTTAAGAACATTCACTCTTTGACGACATGTATACTCACCAAAGAAAGCACCGGGAATTAATATTGAACCATCCCCCCATATCGCACTTGTGCCAAACCAACAACAACTGATTGAATATGTACCGTAACAATGCAAGCAATTGTGAAACATTGGAGGGAATCCATACATGGGAGCCGTGGTCTTCTAGCTTTATCGCCTTGGAATCCTACTGCACTACATACATCCTGTGAGACATGCCGTGCCTGTGCATGATCATATCTGTCTAGGAAGAAATAGTAATAGAAGCATTCGAATTAGACCAGTGAAAAAAGAGAAAATAGGAGAAAGAGAAGCTATATCTGAAAGGACATGACTGCATTTGTTCTAGATCATTGTATGTCTACTAGACCTAGATGGGTATATTGTGAGATATAGACTTATCTTGAGTTACAACCATATATTTTAATATTTACATTTCTCAATTTATTGATTATACAGTTATTAATTTTGGAAATATAATGGTTGTTTGGTTTTTTTCCATCACTTATTCAAGACAACATCACCCAAAATATTAGGTTAGGCCTGATAGTTACTGAGTAACACGTCAGAGATTTGTAATTCTGGTAAATAAGTGATAATTTATCCAAGTAATAATTGTATTATCATGTATGTTAGAGCATCCCTAAGCGGTCCAGAGTGACCACTTCATTAATATGTTGATATTGAAAATTAGATTTTACAATTATAATTAGGCCCAAACGTTCCTATTTAAGACTATTATTATTAATATTGTAATTATTATTATATTTTTATTTATTAAGCGTAAACAAATTATGCAGTGCTGTACAATGTAAGTGGGGCAGTTATCACACATCACAAATATACATTAATACATACAGACACATCAGGAGAAGAGAACCCTGCCCGTGAGCTCGCCATCTAGCCTTATGGTACTTTTACAATCTAAAGAGGGACTAATAGCACTCTTGTAGCAGTAATTAGGGCTGAATGGTTTCAGCATGGAAATTATCTATGTATAAATGTTTAAATAAAATGAACAGAGGGTTGGCGAGTGTGGTGGAGAAGGGTAGGTTAGTATTTGGCGTGACATGTAGTAAGCAAGTTAAAAGGGGAGGAGTAATGGCTGGAGGAGGCAAGGGGGGGGTCAGGACAAAGTAATGTGCAAATAAGTAAATACCAAACTTTGGCCAAAAAGAAACTATGTCCCTAAAATACATATTTGGTACATATACAGGGAAACATATATAATTTTACAAGATATGAATTAAGAAACTTCCTTGCAGATTTGTCAGTAATTTGCATAACTCTTGGAATATCCACATTTTTTTGTTTATTATTTTCACTGGTATTTGGCCAAGGCACCATAACAGACACTTCTTGTCTGTTAAACTAACAACTTAAAAGAGAACTATGAGAACTCTTTCTGATTAATTCCATAGATGATCTTTTTGCTGTTTTACTGTCATCCTACAACAAGTGCTGGTAATTAGCGTTATTCCACAAAAAAGAATGAAGCCAGTGACTACAGTTAATGACCAGGAACCCGGAATTGTGCATTGGGGTGGTATAGCATCACCTCATCTAACGTGTATCTTATTCTATCATAGTCTGTGATGAGTTGGCTTGGATTGCGGGAAAAGTAGCTTGATGGCCTTCTGGGTCAGAATTTCCATCTCCTTTGACTTTCAGAAGCTAGCCCTGGGGGTTAGATGCCTATTTGTATCGGGGTCTGAACCAGGCGTCAGCACTCTAGGAATTCTGCATCTTTGGTTATTTGTTACTGATTGCGGTAGAGGGATAAATTATATAGTAAATAAAGTTATTATTCAGTTTATTATTGTTTTGTTTTCTTATCTGGATCAATTAACATGTATTTAAAATCATATTAAAATTCAGAGTCATTCCCATATTTAAGTGATCAGTATGCGTACTGGGTGTTTGTTGACACGGTTCATATAGTAATTTGCATTCATCTTTTTGACTATACATTTGAGCGGTATTAATTATAGCATTATTATATATAATCAATATAATCCTCAGCACAGACAGTTCAAGAGAAACTTTAACTGTCTATGCCAAGGATTATATTGATTATAGTCTAATTTATCTATATCACATGGTGAAAAATCTTTTTTATTGTTATGCTTTGATTTATACAAATTTGATAAATTATCTTGTTAAATGTTTTGATTAAATAAAGTTGTTACTGTCATTCAAATAGAATATTATGATTGTTGCTGCTCTGCTGCTGTTCTGTGTGTTTATGCTTTCTTTTCAGTATCTACCTGGTCCTTCTGCATCAGCCAGCATCAATATGGCCTACTTCTCCTTGTTTCTTTTTGTTTCTCATTTTTAATATTCCTTGCGCTCTGGATGTTTTTTAAGTGCATTTGGACAAAGGCTGTATTTTGGAAAGTATTTTAAAGCAATGCTAATAATAATCATACGATATACAAAACAATTGTAAAGCCCTAAAGCTTAAAAGTTGTTCATTATGGGCATTTTAAGGAACAGACATATATGAAAAATAGATCTATGTATTCATGACATGGCTAACAAACAGGAATATCAAAGACCAGTAGAGTAGGGGAATTCTCTAAAATCTAACATAGCATAGAAATGAAATGTTAGGTCAAGAGGACATGATAATAAGCACAGTAGGTGGCTTGGAAACTGTATTTTAAATCATGCTGATGTTTTAAAACTCTTTGGAAAGCTTAGCGAAAATGTAGGGCAACCTTATAATCAGCATATTTTCCATGTATGTTGTTGTCTTTGGTGTCTTATCTTGGACCATTCTTCAATGTCATCCTAAAATTAGAAAATGGTGATCTTGTTTTGGAAGGAAAACTCAATTTTCAAATGATGGACCATAGCAATTAAATTTGACATTAAGGTGGATGAACCTAGTGGGAAAGATGTAATACACTAAGAATTTGGAATCTAGAATTTTAAAGGCTGGCTAAAGAAAACAAGACAGGATGCAGTTATTTTCCTCTAACAAATATAAAGTTGTATGAATAAATGCTTAATTATTTCAAATGCATGTTGTAAAATTATATATATATATATATATATATATATATATATATTTGAATTTCCTAGAATATATTTAGTATGGTGCAATACAGTAAAGGACTTGTAACATTGTTGACAAGCATTCAATATGTATGCTTATATGGTGGATCCATGGTCATTATGTATGCTTACTTACGGTATTCTGAATGCAAGTTTGCTCATCCACTGACCAATTACAGTTCATCACACTGCCCGGTTTTCTTTTCTGATAAAAAATGTAATTTTTGTAAGTCTTAGTACTGAAATCGAACTTGCAAGGTCTAGAGTCAGACATCTCAGGCATCATATTCTACCTAGTTTATGGATGTTGTTCTAGATATCTATGAATTACAATTTAGAGTATAGTTGGACAGATTCTGGAGATTAACTACAGGTACACTGATATATTTTAAAATGGCAAGCTTGTTGTAGTGCAATGCATGTTTCCATTTCCATCATAACATACAATAACTTAAGTCATAACACCTATGACGTTACTGTATTTGTGATGATTGGTTTCATCTCATGAACTCATACAGACATATGTGTAATTTATTTTGCTTAATACATATTATATATACATATGTGCGCATGCCTAGTTTAGTATGTAGTTGATGTGTAATCAACATATGCAAAAAGCTTTTTCCATTAACAGTCTTTGCTTCCTTCCATAGACTACTTTTGTATTTCCTATGAATACTCTAGTATTTTTTCCACAGGTTAATTTTCTGTATGTGTACTCAACCTGTCTTTGGGATGAATATACTGTTTTGTGACACAGCCAGCAAACATTGTTTAAATGTGTTCCAGAAATGTGGCAAATTGAGTTACAAGCTCTTCTCCTTCGATAGCAGTCTGAGCTTATATGTCACAGATATGGATAGGGAAAACCACAGATACAATAATACTAACACCATCTTAATTGAATTTCATTCTGATAGTGAATAGTATTCACAGTAGTAACACCTATGACTTTACAGTTGGTTTAATCTCATGAACGGTCATTCTGAAACTTCACATATTTGTCCTTTAAAAATATTGTAATATTGGATTCAGTAGGTTCTTGATAATATTGTACATTTCTCCTACTGTTAGGGTTTACTGGGTATCTGTCCAGGTACTTTATAATTAAAAAATGCCATACTGATATACATATACTTTCATTTCTTGATATATATATATATATATATATATATATATATATATATATATCCATAATATAGTAAATATATAGTAAATATACAAATGCATTATATACTATCTAGTTGTGTAGTTGACATATGCAAAGAGTTTTAATTTTTCATTAATATTCTTGTTTGGGTTTTTTTTTAGACTACTTTTGTGTTTCATTTTATTAATAATCTCGTATTTTGCCTCAGGTTAATTTACTGTATATGTACTCAACCTGTCTTTGGGATAAATATAATGTTATGTGACACAGCCAGCACACATTGTTTAAATGTGTTCCAGAAATGTTGCAAATTTAGTTACATGCTCTTCTGCCTCCATAGCAGTTAAAAGATATTGTAAATGTTAACCAGTCCTCTCAGTAGGTGGCCAATTAATACAGTATATCAAGTCTGGAACAAATCTCTGTACTATATACATGAAGCATATAATCTTTTATCTACTTAGGTATTATCACATTTTTGACAAATCCTAGAAACTTCAAACACTGCTCTAATGGGATGTAGTGCTAAACATGCAAACTAAAGACCAACGTTTTTAAGAACATAATCTTCTAAATTTCAAAAGGGCTACTTTGAAATGCTCTCTGATATTATCTAACGAGGGTAAGTTCATTCCTTATTACAAAATAACTTTGCACTGATTTGGACCAAAGCTTAGGTCAAAAAACTTTTCTCCTATTTACTCGTGAAGACTGGAAAGAAAACTCTAAAAATCACACAATTAAATGAGACATAAGTCAAGACATTTCCTTCCACTGGTAGTTGAAGTTAACCATTGATGACTGTTTGTTGCTGTCAAAATATCCGTTGAATGATTATGTTGTGATCCACTGCATGTCAAGTTTTAACTTTAAATGATTATGTTGTGATCCAATGGAAAATAATTTCTGCTCTTGGAGAAACGAAGACATTAGTTTATGGTATCAATGAAAGCAACTTGCTCAGTATATCTAATGTAAGAAATTTTCCGTCCATAAAGAATTGCACATTTATCCTTGAATCTCTTTGAACAAGGTACACAAATAGCACCACCATGTAGTTAGTACATGGTGTGTTCATTTTAACATTCCTAGATGAAGCAGGGCCTCTTATGGGGTCTTTTCATCAAAGGTCAGTGTGTTAGTTAAGTTTAATGATTAACTCAGTTGCTAGAACACCACAAGCAATTTGAGTATTCGCTAAAATTAGAGTTGATGTTCTGTTCATTTAATCACTTGCTATTTAAAATTAAAGCTGCAGTCCAGTTCATGGTAGTAGGCAAATTTGGTTCAGCTTGAATCAAATATGTTTTATCTACTTGCCAGTAGCTGAATTTTACCAAGTACACAGGCTGCTTGTTGACTTGTGACAGGTCAGTATATACAAATGATGTCAAGTTAAGGCCGTGGGGGGAGTACATTAATGCTTGCACACTCCACTCATGTCTACTAAGTCACAAGTTCTGCTTATTAGGTTACACTTCATTTTAAGCATGCACATTACTTTATGTTCCATTGATTAATGTAAAGTTGCTTTTTCAGGTGACAAGTCAGTCTAAAGTTCTGAGATGTTATTGTGAAGATCACAAGTGTTTTGTAATGCTATTACAATGCCTTGTATATTTTAATAATTTTGTTCCATGAGAGTAGCTGAATGATGATCTGCTATTGTTGGTGCTTAATCTAAAATATTTAATGCTTACACGAATACTGTATGTAAATTGTGTTATTTCAGCGTTGACATAAGACAAAAAACAGAATATCACTGCTAAACAAAAAAGAGTAATGTTTTAATATATGTAATGACAAAACAAATCATAAGGCAATGCAAGGCCCTGTTAAAGAAATGTGTTATTATTCTGTTATAATGGTTATGGATTGATCACCAATGTAAGGATATGCAGCACTTACTAGCTGCCCAAAATCAGATAAAATGGTATCTTTGAAACATGGGTTATCCTGCCTTAAATTCCTTAATATAAATGTCATGCAAATACAAATCCCATAAATGTATATATTTATGAGCTGTATTATAGTAGAATTTAAGCAAGCAAATATTTATTACACTATAAAACTTAGTTATCTTTGCCAGTCTACTTAATAATCCTTAATTTCATGTTTACGTGCTCAGTGGAGGTACTGACATTTTTCATACAATGTTTTTTATCTCTTTTGTTATGATTTCACTTAAATGTTTTGAGATGCTTGGATTGTTGCATTGTCCTGGTCAGGGGCGTAACTAGAAACCTCAGGGCCCCGGTGCGAGAATCTGTTAAGGGCCCCCCCCACCCCCAACCCATCTATCCCTTTCTCACGATCTACCATCTCCCTCCCTACCCCCCCATTCTCACGATCTACCCTCTCCCTCCCTACCCCCCCTTCTCAAGATCTACCCTCTCCCTCCCTACCCCCCTTCTCACGATCTACCCTCTCCCTCCCTACCCCCCCTTCTCACGATCTACCCTCTCCCTCCCTACCCCCTTCTCACGACCTACCCACTCCCTCCCTACCCCCCTTCTCACGATCTACCCACTCCCTCCCTACCCCCCTTCTCACGATCTACCCACTCCCTCCCTACCCCCCCTTCTCACGATCTACCCACTCCCTCCCTACCCCCCCTTCTCACGATCTACCCACTCCCTCCCTACCCCCCCTTCTCACGATCTACCCACTCCCTCCCTACCCCCCCTTTGTAGGTCACTTACCGTCAACTCCTGTGTTGGGAGCATGAGGCGTTTGTCTCGGGTGCCGGCGCTTCACTGCTGAGCGCCGGCATATGACGTCATATGCCGGCGCTCAGCGTGAAGCGCCGGCACCCGAGACAAACGCCTCACGCTCCCAACACTGCACTCTGGGCAGCGCTGAGGCAGGCGGCTGCGGCAGCAGCGGCGACGGCGGCAGCAGCAGCGGGGAGCGGAGGCATCCTGGATTTCTGTCAGTCAGGGGGGCCCAAGAGTTGCCGAGCGGTCGTTTTCAGCAACCGCTCGGCACCCCTTGGGCCCCCTTGACTGGCAGAACTCCAGGGCCCGGTCGCAGTCGCGACCCCTGCGACCCCGGTAGTTCCGCCACTGGTCCTGGTGCAATATTGTATTAAAACTTCTAGATGTGTTATCACTAAGGTTACACCCTTGTGATCTCTATTCCTTCCCGCCTTCACCTCTTTATGTTTAGTGACTGTGGCCAGGTTATAATATTATCCTAATCTTAGTTTACGAAATAAATTCATTACTAACATGAAGAAGAAGTAGTAACCCAACCTTTGTAGACATTTGTCCTAAATTTCATATGATGTATTTTTCTCTAGGTTTTATAGTTTTTGTGTGAAATCTCTTTACTAGTTGTAACCCCTTTTTTACCTTGCTCCGCTGTCAGGCTGGTAGTTACATATTTCAGTGACGCTGGCGACAGGAAACCTGAGCCTCCGCAATTGCTGGGAGATCGGGACATCTTCTTTCTTTACACAGAGCCTCCACTCAGTGATTTGTACTATGTTGAGTCCCCTACTTCAACAAAATACATCATATGAAATGTAGGACAAATGTCTACAAAGGTTGGCTTACTCTTTTTGTTTCTTCTACTTCTTCTTCATGTTAGTAATGAATTTATTTCGTAAACTAAGATTAGGATAATATTATAACCTGGCCACAGTCACTAAACATAAAGAGGTGAACCCACCCGCTGAGAAATGGCCCCTTTCACACAAGAAAATAATACACACAACTAAAATGCAAATTATATATAGAATATATTGAAATAAACAGGTATTATTATATAAGGACCCAGCTGCTGTGCCTATACAGTTCAGTTCCAGCAGTGGGTGCATAGTCCTGAGAATATATATAACACAGATAAACTTGCAACACCAGCTCCCCACCCCAAATGTAGGTGTTCTTCCCACCCAGATGTCCCAGTTTTGGTGCACTTTTGGGGCCTTGATGCAGGTAGCGCTACCCGGGGAGATAAGGATATATGTGTTGAAATATATATTAGGAAAGTACCTCTCCTTAGTGTCTTCAGGCAGCTCTGGGATGCTGCCCCTTTAACCTCCTGGCTGAGAGTAATAACTGTCTTCCCACACAGATGTCTGTCTGCAGCTCTGCTTTCACCTCACTGGTACAGGATGCAGGACTGGAACGCTCTGGGTACTTGCAGTCTCTCACACTCACTCAGGAAGCATACAGCACCATGCTGTATTCTCTGCACACTTGTAGTTCAACTTCAGTGTACTGCTTGGATGTCAGCAGTACACACACTAAAGGCAGCAGGACTGCTTCAGGCCTGCTTACAGGGAGGGCAGTCTGTCTCTCTTCCTTCTTCACTCCCCTGCTTAGCTGTGCTCTTCCAGAAGCTTCTTCCTCTCCTCTGGTAGGCTGAGAAACATTTCCCTAGCTCAAGAAGACTAACATATGTCCCAAAGAGATTCTGATTGGCTCACAGGAGACAAGTGACCTGGAGCTGGAAGGGAAGGTCAGAGAGGGCAGTGTTCATATTTTATTTTACACTTGTATTCAATAAATTACACTGAACTACCCCTAAATATTTAAAATGTCTTCACTTCTTTTGAAGAAAAGGGGTTATTTTAAAATACACCATAAATTCTGGAAAGAAGATTGTACTTTTAAAGTCTAAATACGGATAATGATCTTGTTTTAAGCATTGGGCTTTGCTGTGAGTGGCTCACCTCCACCATAGATTGATAGCATGCCTACTAACCACCTACCCCTAACCTATGGAACATCCCCTCAGCTTACATCCAGCCCCATCCATGGAACTGTTTCATGGGTGGCATAAAGCTCCCAGACTTGACTTTACCTCACAACATTCCAACTACTTCCTCTCCCCATTCATTTTTCACACCATGTGTTTCACCAGCCCCTTGCTGTACTCTGCGCCTGGTGTGAAGTGTGACATAGCTCACTGACTCACAGTATGTGAGACAGAGAAGACTGGAGGAGGATTCAGACAGAAAGCTGCCATTACATGGGACCAATCTCCATACTCAATTTAGCATGGACTCGATTGCATTTTACTACAAGCAAATGAATGCATGCATTCTTTGGTTATTGGAGTCTCATTTAACTCCCCCACAGCTGTCTCTAAGCAAAGCATGAAGTATTCCTCAGTAATCCTCTTGCACATGCTCAGTAGCACTACCAATTAAAATTATTGGGATTTCAGTGGAGGCTCAGCTGCCCATGATTTCAATGGGAGACCCACTCCAATGCAGCATGCTTACACTTCTTAGTTTTAATAGGGGCAGTCAGGCAAGGAGTTAAGTGAGACAGAAGTCTATTAATCACCTCTAATAACCACATACAATATAATGAACATACTCCGATGAACAAAGAATAACCTATGTGCAGCATAATGCAAAATGGCCTCCATGTATAAAAAATAAAAGTACTTTAAGGAAATATCCCCTAGCGGTCTTGAGTATGTGATGTCCTGTCATAGCGGATCAACTAAGAAGAGTCAATACTGCTTACATAGAAGCCAATTCTTTTGTACCGCCCATTTTCTTTCATTTAAATTGGTAAAAAATATTTTCTAAAAAGAAATCGGCACCAGCCCCCTCCAGCATTTAAATGGCTATCCTGTCATCCAAGATGATAATGGTGTGCACCATGTCTATTGCTCCATATAAGCCACCAGAGAGTTTATTAACTCTGTAAGTAATTACATATACTTTGAACATACTTTGCTAAATAAATATGTTACCCTATGAAGGTATATAGTGCAAATTGTTCATAGTTTGAGGTAAAATTTATTTTCAGGGTGTAAATGCTTGAACACAATTGATCATCAGCCAAGCCATGTTAATTGCATATAGATAAAATACAAAAGTCCTTAAACTCTATAGGAGATTAGCTTGTTAAGCTTGTCTGGCTCTTGTCATTAAAATTGTTAATGTGGAGTAATTTATATTACTTTAATGGAGTTTATATGATATTTTCTAAGAAATCCTTCTACAAAACGTGGATTGCCTCCATCAGGATAGATTCACATACATTATCAATACTATGTTTCACATTGCTGTAACACAGTACGGCACACCTTATTATTCACTATTTTAAATAATGTGACCTAACGCCCTAATCTAAAAAAAATGTGAAACAAGAGAAAAAATGTCACTAAGGTCAATGAAGTATCAGGTATTGAAAAATTTTACAAAGTCTTTGATTTTTTTTAACCTTCCATTTTTTTTTCTTTCTTTCATAGTTTTACACTTGCTCACTCAATCCAGATGCTACTGTTCCCATGTTCAGTAATCAATATAGTGTTAGAAGAAGTCAACTAATTGTGTTAATACTTCACTATGCCTATGCTTACGGTCAGGCCAAACCACCCTGACATGACAAGTCCTTTCAAAACAAAGTCAGTCATGCATCATTATACTCTCTGAAATTACTATTTATTTAAAATATTCCCTAGCCAACTTATGATTTTGATAAATATTAGAAATGTTATCACAAAATGGACACTGGCCAATCTTTTTAACTTGTTAAGAAAATAAATTCTAATAGCTTATAAAAATACCCTCAATCAAGTTAGGAGAAAAGTAAGTTAAAATGATACCATTTACTGGCTGAGAGTTTGATTACAAGCTTTTAACAACGAGTCGTCTTCCTAAGGCAGTAATGAAGCTAAAACAGAATTTCCTAAATACAAAAGCACAGTTCACAGGTTTGAAAAAAGATATAAAAGGAGTCCACCTTGGGGTCTGCTGGCACCAGACCTTCCACCTGTTGCCTGATGTTAAGCGGCAGTCATTTTATGGTTTTCCTGAGTTTGTTGGTGTAGGTGTGTATGGGATCCTCCTGAAGTTGGACATAATGTCTGTTATTAGAGAGTTGTCTGTGTGCTTCTTTTCTGTGATCCTTAGTGTCCATAATAACCAAAGCACCCTCTTGTCTGCTGGTTGAATTGTAATGTCCTGGTTGTTCTTAACCCCTTAAGGACAATGGGCGGTCCTAATACCCATTGAAAACAATGAATTTTGAGCCCGTACATTTACGGGCTTTGTCATTAAGGGGTTAAGTGATCCAATAGCCTTCAGTTCCTTGGTGGTTAGGTTGGCAGTCTGTTTGGTTTGTTTCTCTAATACTTCTGAGTTGACTCTGTGTCTGAAGCTCTCCATATATTGATCAAGCTTGAAGTCATATCCTGGTTTTGGAGTCAAAGTGGATTTCTTTCTAGGTATTTTATTGTATTGTTCAGAGTGTCACTGGTTGCATTGTTTGTTTTATCATGAAATAATTCCTTCTATCTGAGTATTCCTAAGAATTCCTCCAAGTGACAGCAAATTTATCTCCCAATATAATCTTACAAATTAATAATCATTTCACAAACACTGAATTACTACAACTATTTCTGTCAGCATTTGACACCTACGTGGATCTGGCACCATGGTTTTATGGCCCCTCTAACCAGGGAGTAGACTGATCAAAGATACTCTGACTGAACTGTATCTATCTATTAGATCTCTGTTTGTCTGGCCTTTTTTCAAACCTGTGCTTTTGTATTTAGGATATTCTGTTTTAGCTTCATTAATGCCTATGGAAGGGACCTAACAACTCTATCATGAAATTTTGCAATCACAATCCTGTTTTTCCACGGCTAACACATTACAAACATTTTGACTACTCAATGAAGTCAGACAGACAATTTACATTCTGATTTTGATTTTGATTAGTTTGATATCCTGCACTGCATATAACATGTTAACATGTTTAGATAGTAATTCTGATTTCTTACCCTGTGGAACTGTTTGCTTGTTTGGTACGTTGCTACTACCTACAATGTTTGTTCTAAAAGATAAAAAGGCTATCCTCACAATGTTCTTGTGAAACTTACACTTTTCCCAACTTTGCTCAACAGATCAGTTTTTTGTATCATATGTATTAATAAAGTAAGTCCAGTCATTCATGTACGTATTACTGCAGATGCACCTGTGCTAATCAAAGAACACACAGAACATTGTGAGGATATCCTGTTGTGGGCCTTGAGAAATAACATCAAAAACTTAGTATCACATAATTACTGAACTGATTATACACTTTTCATAACCTATAAATATGGGGTTCATAATTTGAAACGCTGGAAAAGTGCTACCTTCTAGAAAGGTAAGAAATGCATAACAACATAATAGCAAAAAATAAAGTATATCTACTTTACTAAAGTGTACTTTGACATTGAGGATTTTTGTTCTATGATTTTGCCCCTTGTAATAGTGCACCATTCCTTGGACTTTGCTTATTCATCAGCCCCTGTGACCTTGTTAAAGATTCAGAAAAGTTTTACATTGATCTTTTGGTTTGCTGTTCAGTTGCCTTTTACAGTTCTAGAAGGTAGCACTTTTCCAGCGTTTCAAATTATGAACCCCATATTTATAGGTTATGAAAAGTGTATAATCAATTCAGTAATTATGTGATACTAAGTTTTTGATTGGCATCACTGCTACCCTACAATACTTGTGCACTGGAAAATTAAACATAAAAATATACGAACGTAGAATTTGACTTTAAATTCCATGCATCTAGACTGCACATTTTTAATGAATTCTTATTTGGTATGAACCTTAAGAGTTCATTTTAGCAATTCTTCTGGTAAACTTTCCCTAAAATGCCCCCTGTGGAAACCTTGGAAATCTTTAATGAGCTTGGAATAATTAACACCACTGTATCAGTATATATAAGTTCATGCATTCCTATGACATTCATCCTACAAAGTCAGACTCATCTTTGGCCAGCACAAAATGTAACACCATTCTCAACATCTTTAGTTAATGACTAATGTTAAATGTTAGTTTATCTTGGCCTCACTTTACTTGTTTAACAACAGGCTTTGCCAATATAAAACAAATACGCTCATATTTTACAGTGGAGTAATATGCTTTTCTTTTGTAACCATATGCAAGTCTGTTTTTGAAATGAAAACTGAAATCCCACCAGTGAAAATATGCCAGGTTAGTATGTTTACATGACTACCAACAGTGCCAGTTTGAGAATTTTAATATCTCCTCATATTGTAAGACTGACCATTGCTCTATGACTAATATCTTTGCATTTATTTTAAAAAAAAATTTAAAAAAAATTCTGCCTCTTCATCTTATTCCCATAAAGAAACTAAATATACAACAAATGCCGATACGGGTTTCAAACTCAAAACATAAACTGAAAATGTACATGATATATGGTAAGATCTATGCTAAAAAAAATGAAAGCATGAAGTATTGAAAGTCTGATATAATTTATGCCTTTACTGTAGGTCTGCAAATAATCCTGAGCTCTATATACTTTATATTCCTTGGAGACTAAAAGGAATGTGGAACTGAAGTCAGGCTCATTGACCTATTCTGATCCCGGTGGACTTTGAGGTTAGAGGTTAAAAAAGCTTCACTCCAACAGAAAAGAAATCAACAGAGACTGTTCATTTTTTCAGCATGTTCACAGGCAGTGTTTAATGGAGAAACATATTTTTGGCAAAAACTGCAACACAGACAACCAAGCCTTTTTTTCTAGATTCTGTTATTTTTCCGATTACAGTGAAAGCAGACTTCCCTAATTGAAAACACAAAGGCCTTGAAACAGCTGATTTGTAAATCTCTTAACCTTGATGGATTCAGTGATTTCGGTTTGACAGTTTCTCTAAATTACTTCAAGACTCTTACTGAATAGAATAAAAACCTTAAAATAAATGTTCACGCTCGCAGAATAATCCTAATGGTGGAGCGCAAGTTTACCTCACAAATACAGTAGTTACTATGTCTAGGATGTAGAGTATATTGTGGATATTGTTTGAATACATTGAATATGAATATAATATCATAAATTACGTTTGTGGATAGCTACGGGGTTAAAATTGATAAGAACATGCCTACCAAAGTTTTACCAATTTCAGATAACAATCTGAGTTAATCTAATAAAATAGGCTCCAATTGATGCATTAAGCAAAGCATGAATAGGAAGGTATAGGCTATCAAGTCAAGTCCGAAATTAGCTGAGTTTTAGCTAGTTCACATGATAATATGCAAGGTTGAAAATAGCCTTAAATACATTTGAATCAAAGAGTTTGAGCCATCTTGTGACATACACATACACAACATATCTGGTAATCTCCAGATGGTACAGTATCTAAAATGTCTGCTTAGTCTTACCACATATTATAGAAATAACTACATACAGAAAAGATTATAAAAGAGAAACCCTTATGCAGTCCAGGTATTTGTAAATACGTTTACAAAAAAAATACATCATGAAGAAATTTGGAATTTACCAATAATAAAAGTAGAAAAATGTGTGCTTGTTACAGAGCACAATGTCATGGTGGTAACATATTTGATGGTACTCACTTTAACTCTCACAGCCGAGATAGAATAGGCTTCACTAGTTTGTGAACCTATTGAGACTTCAAGGTTATTACAGAAAAATGTAAAAACATCTAGGATTTACTATAACAGCCAGATTTGCAGTTCCCCCGAGCCATCCCTAAACCGACCAATATACTGTACTTAATTATATACTAATTCATAGCAATCTCAACCCAACGCCCAATCTCGACACCTGATTCCTAACCCCTCTACTATTTTGAGTTCTACTTTAAACAGTACTATGTCTCAGACCTTAAAAAATGGCATTTTAGCCCAATTTAATCTCAGCCCACAGTAGAACTAGCCTGCATCATAAATGAAAACCAAATCTCCACATTAGAAGAATAGGATTTGGAAAGGTGTATTTTGGGGTGATATGCCATTAATTGTCAAATATGTACACTATCCTTTTTGAAGTCTGCACTTAAGGTGACTTTGGTACGCATATGCTTGTCTTGCCCTAAACTACAGCCTTGAGATTAGCCTTGGGGATCCCCATAAAATAACATATATGGTCATACTAACTACCTACCATAACCCATTTGCCACAAGAACTTAGTTATTAAAAATAGTAGCAGCTCACCAAGTAGTTGTACACAATTTGTATTCATCCTTACTTTGATTCAGATTAGGAGTACTAGCTGATACCAATGGAAATACATCCCCAATCTTCATACAAAACTTGTTGTCCTTGTTGGCACCAGTAATTATAATGTCACATGGACTTTTAGGTGTATAGAAACCCTACCTCTAGCTGTTATGCTTTTGAGAAATCAGTTTTGTTTTCTAGATTGTATTTTTATATTTTTTGCATTCCACCATATAATTACCATGGTATACTGAATAATTACTGACAGATATTTTTTTTTACTAACACTAATATAAAGTATGGTAGATAGCAACTAACTGATATACCGAAAAAAAACGAATTGGCCTGTTACATTACAGCACAGTCCAGGCAAAACCATTAGGGGTATTTTTTATCCTGTCTTTACGTTATAAAAACAACAAAATTACTCTCTGGAGATTTTTTTAAAGGTGGCTTCTGCTCTCATATAATAGCCCCTTGTTAACTAGATCTGTCTTTATTTACATTGTTTAATACATTCACCGGATCCAAGATCTGAATTATCAAGTTATTTGTTTATATATATATATATTTAAGGCAGCTTTCAGAGAGTTTAGATGTTTTTAAACCAGTCCCAGTCTTGCTGTTTTTTTCAGTCACTTCAACCACTGCATTTATGCATTTTTAGCCTTCCAGTAATCTAACCACAAAGTATTCACTCTGCCAACTGCAGCAGAATTTTTAACAGTTAGTTCACTGAAAGAAGGGCCCGCACAAGGAAAGCACATCTGAGAGCGCGTCTTGGCACCTGCCTTCAGTGACTCTATGTCTTGCTCATTGTGGTCACAGCTGCACACTCTGCAGGCATGTGCTGCTTGAGGAGGGAAAAAAGGAGGGGAAAACAAAGATTTCCACTTAATCACTATTTCCGAAAGCTTGTTTTGGAAAACAAAGCTTGAGGAAGCCATCGAAGAAGAAAATTGGGAAGAAGAACACATTGTTCAGTAAGGTACAAATCACAGCAGGTACGTTGTCAAGACCATTGTAGAATGGTTAATGATCATTTTTCCTGGCTTGTTATACTTAATGAATTAAGTAAAATTGTTGCATGAGAATAATGTCTAATGTCAACCTGAGTATCTCATTGCTGTTCTTCTCTCCAAATGAACGCAGAACGTAGATCACCAGTCTTTTTCTTTCAGATTGGTGCTAAACAAAGAACAACATGGATGTGACATTAAAAACATTGTCTGTAGGCATCTCAAACCCAGCTCCACTGACGCTATTCTCTCTTTCATGCTAGGGCTAGAAATAACAACCTCAACAAAATTGGATCTGGAATCTTAAAAATGGTTTGTTATAGGGTAAGCACATATCAGTGTGGGGTTCAAGTTTCACTAGGAAGCTCATATAAGACAACTAACCTGCTAAAATATATAGGGCTACCTGGCTTGTGTAATATATTTATGCGGAATGATCTAATTATGATGGGACATGTCTCATATGGTAGACACGCCTCATTTAAGGAAAAACTAGTAATTAATTTTAAATAACAAATGTGTTGTATCCTTTTTCTAACATGTTTTTTGTCACAACCATGTAATTTGGGGGCCGGCCAGAGCAATTATCTATTTTTGCGCAAGATGACCCCCTATTTAAAACAAAAATCTTGTTTTATAAACATTTGAAATTGAAAACATTTTCAGATTCTCCTAAAGATGTGCAGATTTAAACAGATGCATTAACATTTTCTTCCAAAATAACCTTTGCTTGAGTGCTCAATGATATGAATCACCTTCCCAATCTGCCATCTGTCTCAATAGCCTTCACCATTTATTTGGTAAACTGCATTGGTGAAACAAGATATGTCTTAGAAGGAAACAAGGGAAGTAATTTCAGGAATCTGGGAAATTATGCAGAATTTTTAACAAAAGACATGTGCTGAAGCTCTGCAGATAGTACATAGTCCTAACAATAACTAATATATTCTTCAATTATTTTCTATGGGTCTAGACATAAAAATATAGAAGCTTCTTGAAGTAAATTTACTTAAAACATATCACATTTGACAGGCCTAATTTAAGATTGCATCCACTAGATGGCATAGACTTCCGTTTTCTGAAAAAAATGTAAAAAAATAAACAATGCCTCCATAAAATGAAGTCTAATTTGGGCAATAGGTAGCATATAATGGAAATAATAATTACACCTAATTACACCTAATCTATCTAATTAAATTATATAAATTCCAAAAGCTGAACACAATGCAAATTAGTATACATATTGACGGCTTATGCTGTTATACATTGTGTTATGTCAAGAAACGTTCTTGAAATAGAAATCTCTGTGAATTTGTGTCTTATTTTGTCTTAATCCATGAGCTGCTACTTAATACATACCATATAGATTATTTGGTATACATTATTGACTCCTTAATATAAAAAACACCCACCAATTGACCCCCAGATGTCATATTTATCTATATCCAGCTGCTGTACTCATTGGGTCTGCAGACAGTCCCAATAAGAAAATGCTAACCAAACTTCCAGTGTTATATTTGTAATGTTTGAGTTCTCATATATTGTATTTTTAGAAAAGTAGACTATAGAAGAAGGATATAAATGATAGAATAAACATTATTATTGTAGAGCATCTTGATCCAAGGAGAAATCTGAATTCCTTTTGAAGTCACAAAGGATTTTTTCCCCTTAAGTGGCAAAATCCGAAAAATAGCTTAATTGAGGGATTTTTTTCCCCAAAACAAGGAAGGATAGGTAGAAGGGTTGGACTTAATGGACTTAGGCCTTTTTTTCACCTAAATTACTATGCTTCTATGTAAATCAGACATGATTAATATTTTAATACATATTTATACAATTAATGTATGCAAAATTGGACAAACATTGTAAAGTACTAAATTACCCAATGTTTTTTTTTGTAGTGGTAAAGCCTGTGGGGGTTGCCTGGTTCTGCTTACTTGTCTACCTGCAACCAAAACTGTGTTTCAAATACATCACACAGGTCATAGTCTTCCTATCTTACTAGCTTCAGGAAACTAGACTATTTAAGGAAATAAAAATTTAAGGAAAATACAGAATTCACTGTTTACTTAAAAAAGAGCATTCATTGTTTAATGAGAAAAGTAAAGACTACTTCCAATACGTGAGCAATTCTAAATTTAACCATAGAATATATAAGTAAGCAAAAGAATGTATTATACGATATGTGTATAGTATGTATTTTTTTTTCTTTGTTGTGTACTATTAATACTTTACAGATGGATGTGTTTTGCAAAAACGCAGCTCCATTTAAAACAGAAATAAAAAATTACAGTGCTTTATCTCCACATGTTGTGTTTGACTGTGTGGTCTTTGAACTTCTGCTTCTGCTCCTACATATTTTCATTTACCCGCATTCCTTACAACGCTTATAAACGCTGGGTGACTTGCTTGGAGTTTGTCAGTAGGCTTTTATGTCTATGATCTTAATCTTAATCTTACATCAATCAATAAAATGGTTTCACTCAACTATAGCAAGTCTCAAAAGCAATACGTATTTAGTCTGGTTCCTGTTTTCACCGTAATCTTTGCCATATTACCACACACATTGCAGTTTCTGTAATATAATGCACAGAAGAGGGGGACTGACTACATTCAACAAATGCTTGCTTGAAAGGGCCTTTCCCAAGAATTTTAAGTATTAAATCAAGATATGTCCCATGTGAAAAAGGTAATTAAATGAATTTAAATGATGATGAAATGTGTGAGCCAAATGGCCATCAGTATAGATCTGTAGAACAAAATACTTTTTATGTCTTCAGTGTATTATAGGTCTTGCAAAGAAGCAAAGAGTTCTGAATACCAGCTAAGTAGTAGTTCAAGGTAAGTATATACCATATTTTCCATATTTTTCATATGAAAAATCATGTGCCTAATATTAATTTCAGTTTTGATTACATTATAACTATGCTTTCACTAAAAACCATTAAAAACTTGCTCCAAATCAAAATAGGGGTTTGTAGAACAAAATATATACATATGTAGTATTATGTAGTATTTTCTGCACTTCTTGATATTAATGAAATATGATACTTTTGTTGTTCAATGTCAATAATCTCATCAGAGACTTCTTTGACAGAACCGTCTCATCCACTCTGTGATTCTTCTCACTGTCCCTGAGGCAGAGGAGCATGGACCACAAAATCTGCATGTTATTCAGTAACCCAAAAGGGCAAACACGATCATGGCATAAAAAGCCTTGTTTCACACCCAACAAAACCAATATCTTATGTCATATGAAAGGGATGCAATGATGCCACCACAAAGTACCATGATGGAAACCGCAACAGATTTTTATGCTTGATATAGTACAGCTCCAGAAACAATAATTCTTCATCAAAGAAGGTCCTCTTGTTTTTGTACTGTCAACAACGACACAAAGACTGAATTCCAATGCGAGGCACATTTGTATGACCTAAAAGATGTGACGAATTGGTATAATAAAAGAATGAGAATTACTAAAAAGAGATATCATATGGAAGTAAAACAAGAGGGTTTATTCACACACACATATGACACCTCTAGGCATAAAGTTCTTGTTTCACATGATTTACAGTTCACTTTCACAGTAATGCACTAAATGCATCGTGGGAATCACAGATGTCCAGCAGAAGAAAACTCTTTTCACTTCGTAAGGTTAATTCCTTGCCCTGGAACCTTAAGATTATTGACACTATCACATTACTGGGAATAGTTTACTGAATTACTTAACATTGCTCTGTATATGTGCCACACTGACCATCTTTAGGCACCAATGTGGCTTCAAACATACTACATCTTCTAATTTCAAAACAATATTTAACTGTTTACAGTGTAACAACCCCAGTGCCAGTAGAAGTATTGCCCTTCTGCTGTCCCAGACCAGGTCCTTAAATAAATGTTCTTCTAAAATGTAGCTGATGTGCAATCTACATCCAAACAGCATTGATCACAGCATAGAAGAAAATTAGGTAAAATATTGTTTTCCCATTTGAAGAGCTAGAAGTATTTTACTTGCTCTTAAAGGAGGGTTGGCAAGGGATGGCCCTGGGCTGCTCTAGTTTAATGACTTAGTCCCATTATGTGATATTCCAAATATAGCTACTAAGTGTAACAAGGACATTAGACAGAATTTATATTTGGACAGAACTGGGGAAGGCATATTGTATATTGCTTTGTGATCCTCTTGATTGATTGAGTACACTGTAGAGATATAGATATCACCACATGTCCCCTCTATTCACCATACATTAGTGAATAATACACTATATTGCTTTGTGATCCTCTTGATTGATTGAGTAAACTGTAGAGATATAGATATCACCACATGTCCCCTCTATTCACCATAAATTAGTGAATAATACATCACATTTCTAATGCAGGTTAGGTGAAGCTCATGGTCTGCTTTACAAGGTTAATTTGGGGTTTGTCCAAGGCCCACAAGCCTAAGCATGTCCCCTTGTACTCATATCATCATTGCCAAAACAACTTTAAAGGAAGTAGGGTTGGACAGCTGACCTCTTCTAACTCAAAATCAATCATAAAAGAGTGAGTTTTACAAAGTAACAATTATCAGCTAATAATAATAATAAACAAAATCCCAGTAGGTTTTTTTTCAATGTTTTACAAGTACTTTACAAAGACATGCTATTTTGTAATTGAGGACAGAGACAGAATTGCTGTGAGGTGTCCTAGCAGAATGACTTGTTAAGCAGACACCAGTGTTTAACATTAATAAAAAATAAGGTAAACGGTATTTTTTCAGAACCAGATTTTGTGACTTTGTGCCAAAGCATTTAAATGTTTCTTTTTAATGGATACCACAATGTGGGTGGCATATGCAAAGAAGATCACAACCATGTGGTATTTGAAGATATGTGAGAGAGGAAACTATATTTCCATTACACAAGCTTCTAAAATAAATATTACCTCCACAGTAAATATGTAAGGGCAATAAATGCTATAATGTCACAAACATATTACAGAAACCGAGCTGTTATATATTGTGCTACTGTTATAATCACAATGCTATTTTTATCAGGAATTTAAAAAACATGTTATCCTATTGATATGAAGTTTGCAGTCAGTTGTGTAAAAAGACATCTGGTGCCACAAGAATTCCAACCCCATTTATATTACTATTTGTACTAAATAAATAACTCTGTGTTTTAAACATATGTACACATTGTATAAATCTATGTTAGAAATCTAACTAGAGATGGAAATAACCCAAGGCTGCCTGCATAGTCCAGGACACATCAGAAGCAATTAACAAATATTCTAAGATGCCTTAAGACCAGTTTTAGCAAGAAGCATATGACATCACAAGCGTAGGTTGAATTTTTTTCCCATTAAAGGGGATATAGGATATGCTGAAACATCGCTGTTCTAATCCAAAATTTAGCATGGAATCATTAATAATTAACATCTTTGTGGACAATGCTATTGTAAGTATTTCAGTTCTGGAATTATAGTAACAGAGACTTTGTATCTAGGGGTTGTTACGGGTTTGATGGGACAGGTGCCCACAGGATATGTGTTGTTGAATGACAGATCAGGAGTCTAAAACGGAAATTCACTTAATTACGGTTCACTACTGATTTTTCTCAAGTAATTAATATAAACAATGTATGAAATTTCAGACCACCCTTCAAAGCTAATAATTAAAAACTTAACTTTTACTCAGTCTTAATATGAAAATACCATTGACTTTCAAAAAAAACCGAAAAGTCTGCCCTTTCGTGTATCATAAACAAGATACCTAACATACCACAGTACCAGAGCCTTTTACTATGGACAGATGGATATCACAATTACGTAAACATTCTACTAGAATACAGTGGTGCCCAAACGTTTGCATGCCCTTGGAGAATTGGTAATATATGCACTATTTTTAAAGAAAAATGAGTAAGCAGGAAAAACACATTTATTTCATTTCTTATGGGATTCATATTCAATTGTAGGTTATAACAGAATGGCACAATCATAAAACAAAACATGGCAACAAAGAAAAAAATGAAAGACCCCTGTTCAAAAGTCTGCATACCATTAGTTCTTAATACTGTGTATTGCCCTCTTTAGTATCAATGACAGCACGCAGTCTCTTCTAATAGTTGTCTATGAGGCCTCAAATTCTTGCAGGTGGTATAGCTGCCCATTCGTCATGGCAAAATGCCTCCAGGTCATGCAAAGTCTTTGGTCTTCTTGCATGAACCGCACATTTGACCAGGAGACTGTGATGGCTATTCCAGAACCTTCACCTTTTTCTGCTGTAACCACTGGAGGGACCTTGTGCTTAGGGTCATTGTCGTGCTGGAAAGTCCAAGAGCGTCCTATGCGCAGTTTTCATACTGAAGAATGCAAATTGTGTGCCAGTATTTTCTGATACCATGCTGCATTCATCTTCCCACCAATTTTCACAAGATTCCCTGTGCTTTTAGAGCTCACACCCCCCAAAACATGTGAGCCACCACCATGCTTCACAGTGGGGATGGTATTGTTTTTGCTATAGGCCTTGTTGACCCCTCTCCAAACATAGCGCTTGTGGTTGTGACCATAAAGCTCTATTTTGGTCTTGTCACTCCAAATTACACTGTGCCAGACCTGTGAGGTGTGCCAAGGTGTTGTCAGGTATATTGTAACCGGGCTTTTTTGTGGCATTGGCGCAGTAAAAGCTTCTTTCTGGCAACGCAACCATGCATCTCATTTTTGTTCAAGTATCGTTGTATCGTGCTCCTTGAAACAACCACAGCATCTTTTTCCAAAGCAGCCTGTTTTTCTCCTGAGGTTACCTGTGGGTTTTTCTTTGTATCCCAAACAATTCTTCTGGCAGTTGTGGCTGAAATATTTTTTGGTCTACCTGACCTTGGTTTGGTATCAAGAGATCCCAAAACCTTCTACTTCTTAATAAGTGATTTGGATATCTTTTTATATGCTTTTCCATCTTTATAAAGTTCCATTAACTTGTTACACGGGTCTTTTGACACTTCTTTTCTGCTCACATTGCTCAGTATCTAGCCTGCTCAGTGCATCCACATGAGAGCTATCAAACTCATTGACTATTTATACACAGACACTAATTGCAATTCAAAAAGTCACCGGTGTGTGAAATTAACCTTTCATTGTAATTTTAACCTGTGTGTGTCAACTTGTGTGTCTGTAACAAGCCCAAACATTACCAAACTACTTTACCTTATTTTAGAAATACATCTCTTGCCTTATCAGTCTCTGTTATTCTCACTTCTCATCTATTCTCAAGGTCAGTTTTAGAATTCAACAGAATAACAGCAGAACTATAATAATCAGTTAGACAGTTATTTAAAAAAAAAAAACAAAGAAAACCCTATACAATTATGTTTAATAAGAAATTATTAGTCAGCCTATTTTGATTTAAAGAAAAAAATGAAATTGTTTTTTGATATTGAATAAAATCTATCAATATGGCATTACCTTGACTTTTGTGAATGTAAGTGTTTGAAATCTTCAAAATAAATAGGTCTTCAAACATGTCCGTGATAAGATCAACAACATAGTTTTTGTACCCATTGTATATGCCGTATTAGAAAAACATCTAAGTCTACAATATTTATATCAAATAATTTGAACTGACACACTCGTTGTTAGGTTTCGTTTGGAAAGAGTTTCACATATACTGTATATATGAAGTGATGGATGTTTTGTTTCTTGTGTAAACAGAACTGTATGGGTTCAATTGCTATTAATTTTAGTTCTCATCAAATTAAAATAGAAACCGGTGGATTAAAGCATGGAAGAAATATATTCATGCAGCAACGAAAATGTGCCTGATGTTGATGGAAAACATTTTTGAATTTCATTATTGAACATACTGTTCAAAAACAGTTGATTTCATTGAAGACAATGTTCCATATTATTGGCACAGAGTGTAATTGTCAACAAAAGGTTTCCACTGTGGAAGGAATTAGTAATGATGTGCATTGTAAAGTCTTCTCTGCTAATAGTTAGTGATATTGTGACAAATTAATCAAATTAACATGTTCAGTGAACACATGGTAAAACATATGATGCCTCATATTTGTTAACATTAACCCAAATGTATTTTTTTTGTTTGATACATTTCTATATGTAGGTTACACTTGGCTCCATGCCAATCGCCTGAAACCAGCTAATGGCCAAACTCTGTATCTCTGTATCATGCAGAACATAAACTATATGGACAAAAATATTAGGACACCTGACCATTACACCAATAGGGACTTTTATCACATCACATTCTAAATACATAGGCATTAATATGTAGTTGGTCTGCCCTTTGTAGCTATATCAGCTACCACTCTTCTGAGAAGGGTTTCTACAAGGTTTTGGAGTGTGGGAATTTTTCCCATTCATCCAGTAGAGTATTTGTGAGGTCAGGCACTGATGTTGGATGAGAAGGTCTAGTAGAGTATTTGTGAGGTCAGGCACTGATGTTGGATGAGAAGGTCTGGCTCACAATCTTCATTCTGGTTCATCCCAAATGTTTCGGGGTTGAGCTCAGGGCTCTGTGTGGGCCGGTCAAGTTTTTCCACCCCAAACTCATCCAACCATGTATTTAAGGACCTTACTTTGTGCACTGGGGCACAGTCATGCGGAAATAGAAAAAGGCCTTCCCCAAACTGTTCCCACCAAGTTGAAAGCATAGCATTGTCCAAATGTCTTGATATGTGGAAGGGGACATACCAAGGCATTTTGGACAATGCTATGCTTCCAAATCTTATAGAAAGTCTTCCCAGAAAAGTGCAAGCTGTTACAGCTGCACTGGGGGACCTACCAAATATTGATGTGTACGCATTTAGAATGTATTGTCATAAAAGTCCCTGTTGGTGTAATGGTCCGATGTCACAAGCCTAAACTCAATGATTGTTGTGTAAGGAAAGGGATTCTAGTGCAAAGTCTGAAACTGTTCTCCAGCAGCCAGTTACCTTTTCTAGCCGATTGGACTATTCTATTAGTTGTTTTCGCTCTACTTTAGTTTGCACCATAATCACCTTTTAAATACAAAAGTTAGTGTGTCCTGAATAATGATGAATGTTTTGTAACACTATGAAGTATAAATATATTAGTAGAACTAAAGCAAGAAATTCTTGTGATCTGGATATATCCTTGCCTTTCCATACTCAAGAATGAGTGGGACGAGGTCATTTTACAGAAACCTCTTGTATTCTTTATCATGTTAAGGTATCTTTTATTCATTCAATATTTAGACCACATAAATAGCTTTTGTTTCAATACTTCTGTAAAAAAAAAAAAAAACAGTTACACAAAGGAGACCTGATGGGCATTCTCCTGTCGGTTTAGGCAGTCTCATCAGAGGTATTAGTTTTGTAGAATGGGCTGAGTTTGTAGTACATGGTTCAGTTCCCCGGTCACGGCTAAGGCTGGGTGTATCCCTTCACTTCTCTGCATCCCCAGTTCACAGTTAAATAGATTTAAAGAGAATATCGGTTAAACTGTCACACTGTATCTGCATTTTGTCATATCAGTGTTTTGCTAAAAATAAAAGTAGTGTGGCAAAGGATTTTGAACTTTATTATAAATATATTAGAACGATGACCTACGAATCTCCATTAATGTTGTTTAGTCAATTACTCTGTGTAAAATACACACTGATAAGTAAATAGCGTACTAGTGACAATGAGGTTCATACTTTTACATGTAGTTACACTTTTTTGCAATATAAATTGAATTCCACAAAGCCAGATGTCTTAAGAGGGGAATCAACCTCTTCATTTTGGAAACCAATCAATAGTTCTGGAGGGAAAATAATCAAAGAGTATTATTTTGTATGAGAAAAATGTGCTAACTAAGCAAGAAGATATTGTTATCATCATGGGTGGCCTGATAATTGTTACACAAAATATTGATATGTGTAGTTTTAGGTGAACTTTAGTGTGAATGTGGTTTCTTGCTTTGTACTTTTTTAGATCCAAGAACCTGTGGTTAGCCAAGCTAGCTTACGTCTGCCATAAAATTCTAGAATTTGGTTTAAACTTGCAGTACTATTCTGTTTGTGGTTCATCTCTGTCAACCTATTGTATTTATTTTAAATTTGAATCAACCTATATTTTGCCATAGCAATGTCTGATTATTTCTATTCATTTGTTGATAAGTATACATTACATGGTTAATAATAACTAAGCGCATCTCTCTTTACTAGAAGTTTGATAAGTAATTAGCCTCATCAATTACTTTTTAGCTTGTGTAAGCTTATTTTAGTACATTTATGTACTGTACATTCCTCAGTAACAATTTTGCAATGTCTTTCTACAGTAGACGCTGTTGTTAGCCATGCATAACTCCTCTGCTCATTGTAGTCGTTTAACTTGCCATCTCACTTAATGGTTGACATTAACCTCATTAGCTTCCAACCCATTTATTATGGTAGCATGTGATGCTTTGACAAATTAACCTAATTTCAAAAATATGGCAACACTTATCTAACCCAAATTAATTCTAAGCTGAACCAGTTACCTTTTTCTATTCCTCAAATAATCGTGTTCCCATTAACATTTCTCAAAATATAAAAAACACTGAACTGCAAAAAAAATACACTTACATATTACAACTATTTTAATGGTCAACTATTCTTTATAGAAAATATATATTTTTACTAATGTCAAGGTTTGATAGAATGGATAAGACAATTATTTCATTCTATTAAGTTATATATATATATATATATATATATATATATATATATATATATAGGTTTATATATATTTACCACTTATAGATGCTTCAAGGAGAGGTACAATGAGTGTAATGATAAGTACCGTAGGTACAAATATATTAGCAAAGGAGGTCACTGTCCTGAAGAGTTTGCAGGCGTAATAGTGAGTGTTTGGACATATACAGGTAGTGATGTACCGTATTGGCCCGAATATAGGCCGCACTTTTTTCCCCCACTTTAAGACTTTAAAGTGGGGGTGCGGCCTATATTCGGGGTCTAGCGCCCGACGCCCGGGACATGCAGTCCCGGGCGCCGGGCAGGCAGCGGGGTTAGGATACAGATCCTCCGCAGCGGTGCAGGGGATCTGCATCCTACTGTCTGATAAGCTCAGACAGCCTCCCCTGCCAGCACTTCCCACGGGGGGAGTACCGGCGCGGGAGGTTGTCTAAGCGCATCGCACGGACGTTCACCGGCAGCGGCGATGCGCCGTTGCCGGTGAACGTCCGCAAAATGCATTTTAACCCCCCCGACTTACCATGGCAGACTCCCGGGTGTCTTGCAGGGCCGGCGCAAGACACCTACGCAATACGCGTATACAACTTCCGGTGCCGGTACTTCCGCTGAGTGCCGGCACCGGGAGTTGTATACACGATGTGCATAGATGTCCCCCTCCAGCCCCTTAAGACACCCGGGAGTCTACTCTGGTAAGTTGGGGGGGAGGACAGAGTGGCAGCATATCGCGGGGGGGGGACAGAGTGGCAGCGTATCTCGGGGGGGGGGGGAGGACAGAGTGGCAGCATATCTCGGGGGGGGAGAGGACAGAGTGGCAGCATATCTCGGGGGGGGGGAGAGGACAGAGTGGCAGCATATCTCGGGGGGGGAGGACAGAGTGGCAGCATATCTCAGGGGAGGGAGGACAGTGGCAGCATATCTCGGGGGGGACAGAGTGGCAGCATGTTTTTTCTTTAAAAAAGCACCAAACTTTTAGGGTGCGGCCTATATACGGGGGCGGCCTATATCCGAGCCAATACGGTATTTACCTTTGGCACTGCCGTAGGCCTAACCCAGGGCAGTGCCGCCTGCCGCCCCCTCCATACCATTTTCCTTCCTACTGGGAATTGTGATATGACATATTATCCCAGCGTCCCACTTTTTAAAGAAGCTGTGGTGCAAAAGGTAACTATGGGTGACTGTGTCGACTCAAGTTATTGCAGTGCTACAAATTCTTAGTTCGCTTTGTTAGTGGTATAGTTTTAAGTTGAGGGTTGGCAAATGTCCGGCAAAAACAAGAGAAGCAATGACGGAATGAGGTGAAATGGGACAAACAAAGTAAGTACTTATATTTTTCTGTAGATGTTTCATTTAATAGCTGGAGGTGAACTACATTCAAAATACATGTTTTTCATAACTGACTGGTTCCTTCTATGTGTGATCTTATTTACATCATACAAGTTTTGCTCATTCCAAAATGATAATTATTATTGGATGAAAAATCTCTTTCAAATGAAAACAGAGAGAGCCAAGCACCACTCATGCCAAAAACACTTAGAAACAGTTCATTGTGTGGAAAGTACACTATTAACAGAACCAAGCAAGTAACTTCAATATTTCCTTTTATATAATTACTGCTTTGTGCATCTGTCAACAATTCTGCACATAGCTACAGGTAGCATGATGAGCTAAAACAAAACTTTTGTTAAAAGCACGAGTCTAAATTTAGGCTATGAGAAAGGCAAAACTAGTGCAATGGCTTAAAATGCATAAATTTGATCTTGTTGTCATTAATAACATGCGGCTCCCATCCTTTGGAAAGCTTTTAAAACCAAGGGCAATTGTAGGCATGCTGAAGAGGGCACATAGCCAAATAAACAAAATATTATACCCCAAAAACATACTTCTCACACATTTCACACACATCTCCAGTTAAAGGATTGACTGAAAATCTCCAGTTGAAGCACTGCTTCCCTGGGACTCACCTCTTTTTCTGGGGAAGGTTAGCAGTATTTAGCCATTTCTACTATCTTCCCAGTTCTCCCACTCACATTCAATGTTATTTGGGGCCAGCCCTTCCGCTCCCACAGCTAACTACTTTATGAGAACAAAATTAAACTATCCTCACTTATTACCAATGCTATTATGTATAATACAATGTTTGCTGAGCCAAAGTATGGCGTGAGAGCCCTCTATTATTTTATTATTTAATTATGAAATTATTTATTACATGTTATAATCATTATAAGATTATTATATTATTTTATATACATTATTTATAAATTAAAACTTTCATTGAAAGAACATATTAAGCCATTTTCAAAATCAATCAACCAAGTCCTAAAGGTCATCAAATCATCACTGCGGTATATGTACATTTTTAAATTCGTTCTCTTCTCCAATTGTCTACATGTCACATTTAGATCTTTTTTGTGAAAATAAAAATAAATAAAACTGTGGCATGTGGTCACTATAAACTAAAAGTATTTCCACCAAATAGGATCAGATAACAGACGCAAATAATAGTGTATCAAACAAATAATAATTATATTTCTATTGAAATATGTGAGGTAATAGCAAAAAGATTGCACCAGAAGTATTAAATATGTATTTAATACTATTTGTTAGTCTGAGAAAGGTGAGAAAACATTTTGAAGTAAGTAGCAAATATTTTCAAAAAAATCATTTTAAAG
The DNA here is from genome assembly GCF_027358695.1 of Spea bombifrons. NCBI lineage: Eukaryota > Metazoa > Chordata > Amphibia > Anura > Pelobatidae > Spea > Spea bombifrons. The sequence goes on along the minus strand of NC_071087.1, from coordinate 37,198,684 downwards.
TAATGGATATACTGTATGTTTTCAGACATACACTTTAAACATAAACAACCCAAAATCAGTTTTGCATAACACTCATTCTCCTGCTAAATTTATTTTCCCTTCAGAGTATACTAAAATAGATTTTATTGTTTAATATAATATATATAACATTTTATTGTTTAATATATATTTATAGCAAGCCAAATATTTCATTTTCTACATAATGTGCATTATATATATATATGTATATATATATATATATATATATAATTATTAGTGTTAATTAATGTCAGACTTTTTTCTTAAAAAAAAAAAGATAAAATCTATTTGCAATCAAAGTGCATTGTTTTCCATTCCTAATCTCAAACCAAACTCAAATGACTGCAATACATGTAGGGGAAAATGCATTTAAGTATTTTTTATTCCCAAAAAATAATCTAAGAAACGTTCACATTCCAAAGTGCTGTAACATAGTAACAAAAAAAACAATATACTGGTTTGAAGCACATGATACGTTTATAAGCCAAATTCCCCAAACAATATCATGGTCCTTAGACTGTTCATAGAAGATGTTTTGGAAAGGAATTATCAATTGTTAGAGACCACCCCTGAAGATTAGTTAATTAAAACAAATCCCCAGAGAGGCTCTATTTATCATTTGGTACCATGTTTGGCAGAAAACTAGCCATAACAAAAGTATGTAAATGAAACTTAGGCTGGTGATTAAGAGATCACAACATGTTTCTTCTAAGATTTTAAAAGTGATAATATCCTATCAGGACCAATGACATTTAAAATATATTATAGATGTGCACACAGCAAAGGAAAACAAGATAAACATCAGAAAATACAATTATAGCATCAATAATTAGGTAATTATGTCAATAAATGGAATTTTCCTCAATCTTTAGTTTTTATCATTTCATTTCATTTTGTTTTTTTGGATTTTAATGTGATTCTTGTAGAATTCTTATTTGTTTCAATATGACATAACCTGGTGAATTGTAATTTAAAAGACTATATACTAAAAGAACATATTTCTATAATGTGTAGGGACTTTTGTTGAAAACAAAAATGTTGGAGACTATTACTATTTACATTGACTAAATTCTAAAAAATGTGATCATTAAGAAGAAAATCAAGCAATCCATGATACCTAGCTATGTGCATATTTATATTAGTATTTTAATAACCATGCACAAATGAGGTCAATCTTAATGAAGTCGTATTGACAATAATAAGACTGATTGTTCTAGATAATCAAGTTGATTTATAATGCATACCTCCCAACAGTCCTGTTTCTGAACTACAGTCCATATTCTTGGGCACTATTGCTGAGACTAATGCCCTAAAATGTCTTTAATGTATAGAAGCACTTATACAGAACTTTTTATGACCATTTCTTGGCATATATGTTTTTGTAGTGAATTTTGAAATACATTACTCCATTCTCAATAAAAATGAAATTAACAAAAATATTTCTTAAAACTGCATTAAATCATTGTTGATACACGTTTAGAAAAATAAAACTAATTGACCTTTTTTATATATAACTCTATTATGCAATATTTTAAATGTTATTCCATATGTCTTAAATTATGCCTCATATACGTTAAGACAGGTTGCTAGAGTAAAATAATTAGATTTTTGTATATATGCATCTTTAAGGTCTCTATGTAGCCATATGACAAGTATGGTTTATTCAGTGATGAATAATATGAGGTCTATTCACAAAGTGTCGAGTAGAGACTTGAGTTTAGTGGCTCTGTTGGCTGTTAAGCAAAGTGAACTTGACTTTCTGTTCAACCACAGTTCAAGTTGACCCAAGTCTACTCAAATGCCAACTCACAGCAAGGTGCCATGAAAAACAAAACAACTTGCTATTCACAGTAACTCAACTTTACCTATGTTGTCATTCGAGTTGTAAATAGCTCCAACTCGACTAACATCAACTCCTTCGGAGTCGAGTCGACCCAGAACCCGATTCAACTGCCAAACTCAACAACCTACTGTTGTGAGGATATAATCCAAAGGAAATAATTTGTGTTATAACAAATATGAAATCCAAATATTTGCACAACCTTGAATCTTCAGTGCTACGTTTTTTTTAATTCCCAGATACAGTATATTCCCTCATCTGGCATCCAATAGATTAAGCTATCCTCTTGCTGATATCACACACATGTCCTATGAAAACAAATGAGTTCTACTGTTGAACACAACAAACAAAATGGTTAGCAGATGCATCGTTCAGACTAAATTGCTAGTCAGCATTAACGATCTGCTTGTTTGTATGCACAGCAATTGGTGTAATTAAAACATGATGTTTTCGTTGTTCATCCTGTGCATAAAGAATGTCAGGAAATGTTCAGACCAGGGTATTCCTAGAGAGTAGAATCCCTTTAAAAATGGGAGAATCTTGTGAAGTCTTTGGGTGATTCCTGCATGATCATAGTTGATCTAAAAACTAACATACAATCAGAAATTTTCAAGTCTTAGAATATTTCTCGATATTTAGTACTATACCGATGTGCATTACCTTACAGTCAGTGAATCTTAGTTCACCTCTCACTATAACGTCATTATTTAATCATGTCTGGTTAAGTTGATTAGCAATAAAGAAGTAGCAATGAGGAGACTTGTTTTCAGCTTGAATTGTGCTTTCAGTTTTTGACATTGAAATGCATCCACTTTCTCCACTGGCCTCTGTGTCAGTTCACTTCTCTGTTCCCTAAACTCAGTTTGACTACATCCTTTACCATTAAAATACAACCACACAGAAGAATAACAAACAATTGTATAAGGTGTTGTACTAAATACGGAGTAGTTTTCTTATGTGCACCATTACATTATTGTGTCATTCAATAAATGCCTGATTAGCCCAAATTCAAAATGAAGTTATCTTGGATGTAGACAGATAAAAGAGTTTATAATGTTTCATCCAGTACTACGAAACTCCAGAAACACTATAAAGTCTTTATTAAAAAAAAAGACCATTACCAAGACAGCTCTGATCAGTTACTATTGACCAGATTAATTGTAGTAATGTTCCAAAAGGAACATTCATATGATTGGCAGCATACTGTATATCCTTCTGTAGCATTTGCCACGTACACATTAGTATAATCATGCTTCAGTTTTGATATTCCTTGAGCATTTCTTACTGCGTCATGCGCCGACATTCTCATTAATTCTTCAAAAATGATTACCCAGAAAAATATAGCATTCTAAAATCCTGTGTTTAGCCTGCAGCATCAGCTGGGTTTACTACCCTAGGAATCTGAACAAGTTTACATATTTACAGTCCTAACCCATTAACAAACAGTTATCTTTGTAACTGTCATCACCTTGGCCTCCCAGTGCTACACATTCTTAAGCCCATCTGTTGTTCCTTCCTCGCTTTAATGTACCATTCCCTGAAAGTCTCAGTTACATATGCACTTCTGAGACCCCCAGGTGATGCAGAGATCTGGTTTCAGCTGAACAAAGAACTTTGATTTTACATTTCTAATGTTACGTCGTAATACAGGTCTACAATAAATGGGGTCTACATGAATGCGATGAACACAAACATGTCTTTTCACAGATATCGAGAGCAGTACATTTTCCAAACGTTTGTGTTATTTAGGATATTTTCTTTCTTCAAACATCAACTGGTTTCTTTCTTGAAAACTGTGTTGAAAAATGCTCCACTATTTATCCAAAGAATAGTATCCCAAGTCATTGAATGAATTTAGTCTTTCCTTTTTTTATTGACACCGATCTGGCTTTACAACAAGGTGTATTAAACAGATCATAATCATTTTTAAGACATGAAATTAGTTTTTTTTCCACTTTTAAGACATGTGAAAGAAAACAGAATGTTGCAAGAAAATTATTGATAATTTATACTTGACTGCTTAGGTCTATAACTTGAGTCTACCAATTTGAGCCCCCACACCAACCCAAAGAACTACAGAAACTTGTGGGTAAGGGAATCGGCCACAGCTTTATCAAACATTTGAACATTTGATAACCTGCTCTCTGTAAGGGTCAAACCCAACAGGCAGATGTTCACATAAATTAACCAATAGCCCCAGGTGCCATCAACCATGATCCTTCGCTGGAATGGTTAATCACATGAACAACATTCATATTGTCCATCTTAAAATAGATGTCCCTTAAAATAGGTACCAACTGAACCCAACAGATCTACCATCACATTACTATTGTGCCAGCATGTTTTCTCATATAAGTATCAAGGTGCACCTAACTATATAATTCTTGATAATTGCAATACATGAAATGTATTAATACAGCACAAGCATGATTCCATAGCATTATTAAAATAGCAATTGAAAATTAACAATAACATTGAAATTCACACTATGCTATTTGACAATATGATCAACAATTCATGTTGGTATACAAAAAGAAAGCTTTGGGGAGCCTTTTATTCTGTTCAAACTCAGTGCCTCCAGCATGGCCTGGGGCAAGTAGAAGTCCATGCCTTTGGTGTCAATCTCAATGTCCAAAAAAGACAGCACAAAGCATAATGCCTCCATCTTGTCCTCTGCCAGTGAAACCATGAAGTCCTGGTCTGCATCCTGATTGTCAATAGACATGCACTTCAGTACCCGCTAGTCCCAGTAAAATATTGTTGTTAGTGTAGTGGAGCTGGGACACAGTGCCAGCCATCTGAACAACCACCTATTTAAAGAACAAAGCAAAAATGTTAAAATAATAGCATGCAATAGCACATCCCATAGAAACCCAACAAATGGAAGCGGTCTGGGTAGATGGAAAGCAGACAAAAGCAGATTCAATGTCTGACATAGCTAGCAGACATACTTACATCCCCACACAGACCAACTCCAGCATTCTATCTGAGATAGATTTGGAGTGATATTTGATGATATCTTCTGGTTAAAGAGATACCTTGCAGATAGACTGGGTAGCTTACTTGCACATATAATAAAGTGTAATTTTTTCATTATGACCCAGTTAAAAAGCAGCAAAAAACAGCAATTCCATGTAAGAAAAGAACACTGAATTTTATGTTTAGGATGTTGGTTTATGATCTGTAAACCCCTACTTATTCAATAATAAAACTCTTACTCTACTACGATAATAATACGATTCAAATTAACAATATCTGTAGCTTTAAATGCGACTCATAAATAAAATGATTATAACATGCATTATATATACACACACAGTATATGACCAAAAGTAAGTGGGCACCACACTTAATTATTGAGTTTAGGTGTTTCAGGCATACTGTGCTAACATGTGTAAAAAAATCCATCACATAGAAAGCCATTTCCATAGACAAACACTGACAGTAGAATGGGTGGTACTGAAAAGTGACTTTAAACATGGCAATGTCATAGGATGCCACCCTTGGTGAAATGTTTGCCTTGCTAGATCTGCCCAGATCCACTGTGCTATCATTGTGAAGTAGAGGCATCTAGAAGGAACAACTGCTCGGTCAGGAAGGAGTAGACCACGCACACTCACAGACCGGAGCTGCTAAGTGATAAAGTGTGTAGCCTGTCTTCTGGAGGCACCATCAGCACAAGACATGGATTTCCATGGCCCAGCACTTGAGTCACTGTTCAGTATGCACAATGCCAATCATTGGCTGGAGTGGTGTAAAACACAACACCACTGGACTCTGGAGCACTGGAAATGTGTGCTCTGAACTTTCTGAAGTGATAAATCATACTTCATACTTCTGGAATTCAGGTGAACGCTACCTACCGGAATGCAAAGTGCCTACTGTAAACTTTGTTCAAGGAGAGGTAATAGTCTGGGGCTGGTGTTCAGAGTTTGAGGTAGGTCCCTTAGTTCCAGTTAAGGGTAATGTTAACATTACAGCATACAAAGACATTTTAGACAATTGTGTACTAACAACTTGGTAGCCCCAGTTTGGGGAAGGCCCTTTCCCCCGTCTACAAATCAAGGTCCATAAAAAATATGGTTTGACAAGTTTGGTGTGGCCTGCACAGAGCCCTGTGGGATGGATTGGAATGCTGATTATCAGCCAGATCTTCTACTCTGTGTCTGACCTCACAAATGCTCTTTTGGCTCAATGGGCAGAAATTCCCACAGACACACTCCACAATCTCGTGAAAGTCCTTGTTTTTAAAAGAGTGGAGGATATTATTGCCACAAGCGGGGGCAGGGCAACTCCATATTAATGCCCATGGAAAACATGTGTTATGTCCTGATGAAAGTCTGTAATAAACAAGACTGAAACGTTGACTTAAAAACCGAAGTTGTTTGTGTGGTCATTTGCAAAGTCCCTGGAGTGCCGGTAATTATTTTTGGACTTTATATTATTTACTGCTGCAGTTATTTGGCACCGGGCAGAAATTTGGCATTTGGAGTGCAATTGTTAATTTTGGATTTTATATATATATATATATATATACTAAAATCTTTATCCCATGTTAATGTGAAACAAATTAATGTTTGATGACCTTTCTTTTGCTGTTTTCAAGAAAACAAATATGGTGGTAAAAAAAAGTATGTTTTTCCATCATATCAGATGGAAGGTTTGTGCTTATTTGATAATGATATAATTTTTCATAATCTTCACCACACACATTGTTCTGTGTCTGCGTTCTCACAAGTAAAATAAATAGCACAACTGTTAACTAACTGTTTATTGTACTGAGAATTGTAATTTTTGCTTACTGTGTAATCTGTAATATAACTGGGACATACATTATAGTCCCAAAGAGCTTGCAACTTGATAGCCAAGACCCATTTTTGTGTGTTTATTTGTTACCTATCCGGTACAGATTTACTGGAGTATTGATTCAGCTGACCTCCCACTTGGATAGGCTCCCTCTAGTGTGAAACAGAGAGAACCAAATAAAACACTAATAAAAGTTTTGGTAAACAATATAAAATATATATAACACAATGGTGTATTTTAACTTATGTTAAAAAATATATGTGTGTAATCATATGTAATCATAATGATGTTTAATCTTAAAATGGAATAATATAAATTAAAAGAAAAAAAAATAATATATATAGTTAAAAGTAAAGTAAAGTGAATAGATATTTTCGCACTGCCTTCATAGCGAATATCTCCATGTAATTATTTTATTGCAATATTTTGTTTTTTCCAGGATAATATGTAACACGTTACTCAGTGACACATAACGTTAACTGCTTGATTAGATGCTAATTAGAAAAATTATAACCCTATCAGGATTTTGGCACTGGAGAGCTGAGTGGGACATAACAGCTATGGAGATCAAACATAAAGGTTCCAATCGAGCGCTAGCTGATCCTTCACAAAATTACTGAGAGCCAATTAGGTGCATATTCACTAATGTTTTCTCAAAATGTAAACTGATTTGTGAATACATAAAAATGCAGACAGTTTTACACTCAGATAGTGTGCTTTATTAACTTGCTTAGTAAGTATGGGCTATTATGATCGCAGGAAAAAAGCTAGAGGTATACATTTTGCAAACACTGCTGAAAGGGATTCATTCAACTGTTTTTTTTAACATTCTAAATTATCTTTCAAACTGCACCTTTGAAAAATAAATTCCAAGCATTTATGTGTACGGTATGTAGTCACATGATAACACTTTCAAACGTTAACACTATCATTAGATTAATTACATTGAGTTGCATACTCATTTGGGGTTGGGATTAAATAAAGTGCAATATACAGTATACTTCTTAGTAACCCATGATACCTTTGTTATATCATTTTGTTTTTTCCCAAATATAATAAATACTGTAAAAGGTAAAACCAAGGAGTGGAGGCTTGTTTCAGCCAGGTGTTCAGCATGACCCTTTTCACATATATTAACTCATCTGCAGCTTAGAAAACATCTTGCAAGTTCTCACCCAACCCAGCCTCTGTGGTTATGAGAAAAAACAAAGGGTTTCACCTACATATGTGCACCCAGTTTCTAAGTATTTGTCTATTGTCACTCTAAAAATATACACCTTTGTAACCACCATTTCCTCAACTTGTTCTGTTTTACCTCGTCAACAAACAGAAAGTGCATTATGACCCCCTGCCTAATATTGTGTAGGTTTTGACGCCAAAACAGCCCTGACCCGTCGAGACATGGACTCCACTAGACCTCTGAAGGTGTGCTATGGTATCTGGTACCAAGAAGTTAGCAGCAGATCCTTTATGTCCTGTAAGTTGTGAGTTGGGGCCTCCATGGATGCATCCTGCTACCATGTGTTCTCCAAGTAAGCGACCAGGCCACCTTCTTCCATTGCTCCGTGGTCCAGTTTTGTTGCCCATTGTAGGCGCTTTCGGCAGTGGACAGAGGTCAGCATGGGCACCCTGATTGGCCCCATACGCAACAACCTGCAATGCACTGTGTGTTTTGACACCTTTCTATCAGGACCAGCATTAACTTTTTAACCAATTTGAGCTACAGTAGCTCATCTGTTGGATCTGACCACTTGGACCAGCCTTCTCCCCCCACGCGTTGGCCACCCATGATCCTGTCTCTGGTTCAATGTTTTTACTTCCTTGAAATATATATATATATATATATATATATATATATATATATATATATTTAGCATCACTGGGTTCATCACCAGGTCCATAGTTATATAATAAAGTGGTGGGAGGTGAGTGCTATAAATATTTTTGGTCTTAATGTCATTGTTCATTCATCTCCTCATTTAAATTTCTAGTGGTGTACCATGACCACAGCCACTGGTGCCTATAACACAGATACAAGGATCTTGTATGTCACACTTGAGGCTAGGACACTGGTCCATGGTCGAGATCTGAGGTAGATACACAGAGGGGGTACAGTGCCCACCCCTCTTTGACTCACAGCGTGGCTGCATTCCCAGTGGCCACTGGATTTCTAGTATTTTAGTCAAGGCAATGTTAGTTGCAACACAAATTTTACTTTGTTGAATTTGCAAAAAATAATATATTCCTCTATTTCCTAAATTGATTAATTTAGGACCTCTAAATCTACTTTGTTGTCTACTTGCTAAATGCTCACTCCGTTCTGATTCTATGTCTATTGTTTCTCGTTGTTAAACAAAACAAGCAATCTAAGTAGTATCTCTAGCAATGAATCAGTAGCTTATACTCATTTTTTACCAATATGGTACACCCACTTGTACAAAAGCTTATACAATATACAAGCTATTATTTCAATTAACTATCCATTTCAGATATGCTTGTTTCATTATGATAAAATAATATATTTCTCAATAAAATCTTCTGTACTTTTGATCATTAAATTGAATATATTGTGACTTATATAAAATGTATTCTCAACTCTATCATTATAATTTGCTCCTATTTTGCTTGACTATATCAAATTGGTCTACTTTAGGTGAATTAGCAATTTAAATCAATTTTTCCTCATTATAAAGAAGGAAATTCCCTATTAACAAAAATATTTTAACATAACATTATTATTTGCATTCATCACATTTAAAAGCAAAAAGGAAATACCTAATCATGGTTCAGTGACAAACACTCAAGGGTCACTTGCTGTCATAATTTCCTCTGCCTATTATTCACCATTTCGCCATACGAGTACTGTTTTGTTGTAAAATTATCAAAACAAGAAGGTGGAGAGTTGGAATAGGAAGCAGCTATAGCAGGCGAGTCATTGAACCATAACTAACAGCGACTGTGAACCATTATTAAAGCCAATGTTAACCCCCTTCCTTATTATCCTAGGCTTAACTATTTTCCTTTACATTAGAAGTCGGACAAAAAAGGTAACAAATAAGTATATATGAATGAGGGAGTATCTGAACAACATTTCAATATTGATTACAGAAATTTCAGGCAATATAAAATCAGATCAAGATCGACATGAAAAAACTTTATTTAAGAGCCCATGTTCATTATTCATGGCCATGTGAGCTTTATCCTAATAAAAAGCATTGGAGATAAATCCATACATTTTTGCTAATTTCATGTGTTTGTGGAAATCTCTGATAACAAGGAGGGCCCCCCAACCAAACAAATTAAAATGAATGGCAAAACCTTCAAAATGTGTTTGCCTACTGGAGTCATCTCTCCCCCTTCTTCTCACACGTTTTCTGGGAGGGTTGAAGATGTTACTTTTGTTGGGGGGCGGGCATGCTTAAACAAGCTGTGTTTGGCATCTTGTCAATGTTCCCAGAAAATGTGTTTGGGATTCAAAGTGGGTATGGTGTTAAGCATTCATGATTCCAATAAATCTCACAGGTGTTGCTTATTAACTACTAGCGAATGCTAGATTTTACCCCAGTTATACATTTATTTTTTTACTGTTCCATTTTCACATAGACCACTATTAAACAATATAACCCAAAGTAACTGATAGGCTGATAATGAACACATTTAGGTTAAATGTGGTCAGAGACACTTTTTAAGTGTTATATTCCAATGTTTCTGGTCATGAACCAATGTTGATACCAGTACTGGACTTTCCTTTAGGGTAACCTGGAAAATTGGGTTGAAACTTACAGCTACCATTATTGTCACTCTTGTGGTAGGTCATGTCCTTCAGTGTTTGGTGATCTGCCATACCGTCTATAGACAGCCACAAACTGCATATTATTGAGCCACACATACATTGTTAAGTGGCTGTTGGACACTTTGCTCCCATATATTCTGCAATTACTATGTCTCAGTTTGGCAGGACTGACCAATATTTTCTAGACTTCTGACCTGCCCAAAACATAATAAGTCATGTTCAAGAAGCCACTGAATAGATAACTCATGTCAATTGACTGATGTTAATTAAGCTCAGACCATGGGGGGGGCAGCTGCACTAGTGCTTTATTATATTTCATTTTTTTCAAGTTTAATATTAACCCCTTTTTTAGGGTTTGTTTTTTTACACTTAAAGAACCTAGGCTTTTTACCACTTTTGTTATCTTGTTTGGAAGCATAATTTCCATCTCTCTGATTTAGTTTAACCACATATTATATTTTTTCATACATACATTTATACATACAGAATACATATAGATAGATAGATGTTTGTGGACAAGAAATGTTTAAAACTGAATCATGTACATCCAAATTAATTTTTTAAAATGTTTTTTCACTTGAGACAGAGAGGGGCAGCGATGCTGTAAACGGTCCTTTTAAGATATATATTAAGACCCAATAGGGTTAAAACTATGGTACTTCTTTGGACCTCCACTTACAGTAAGGATTTCTTACAGTAAGGATTTCTTACATTTCTTACAGGTCAAAAAGGCACATAAAAAAGTATCGGTAAAGCCCTGCCTTTAAGATACCCCTCCAATCATACCTCTTTGAGGTGTCTCTTTTTGACCATTTAAAACTCATTTAGTGCTGTTTGGCATGTCCTTGAGCTTGTAGAACTAAGCATATTTGTTTTGTGTTTTGTCTGATCAGTCATAAGATCATCTTTATGATTTAAGGGTTTAAGTAAATGAACGCTTACAGAATGTAAATTGTTTCCTTTTATTCATTTTGTAAGACAGCTGATATATATATATATATATATATCCATATATTAACATAGCCATCATCAATAATTGGCCTTCATCGGATATATATCACATTTAGCACCCAACTTTTCCAGGTCGGACTTGAAACTTTTTGCTTTGATACCATAAGCCACTGTTTACTACTGCCCAAGAGTTGATTGGAGGTCGCAAGTAATGGGCTTATTTTACTGTAATAGTAGGGAACAGGAGTGCTTTAGGTGAATATAGGGAGCTTTTCTTTATAATACAATAGTATTTTTAATGCCCGGAAGGATTAGAGTAGTGCTCATATATACAAATGGATGGAATTCCATTCATTTTGTAGGAAGTAGTTGAATAGTCTCATCAACAATAACTGGAAACCACAGAATGAACACCTGAAGGGATAAGGGGTAAGGAGGAAGAGGTATTGAATGTTGCAGGTTAAGTGGTGTGAGTCATTAAAAATGCATTATGAAAGGAACTACTGGAAACTTGAATGGAGATCCTTGAGGCAAGTAATTTCTCCTCCCCACCTGTGGTTTATAAACCATATGCAGGGCCACAATTGAGGAGAAGGCATTTGTGTGCTCATAATATTTTAGTAGGTAAGTGTTAAAAGTTGTGCAGATGTACAAACATAGGATTGCACTATATAACTGTTTATATGACCCTAGCCACAGTGAAGAAATGCCCCATGGGCAAAGAAGATCCGATTGATATGATTTTCTTGACATTAAACAATGATTGATCAAAAATGTAACTTATCCATATGTGAATACAGATGTGTGATTGTAAAACTATCTTCCCTAAATATGTTATTCATTGGCAAGCTGTAAAGCCACCCTAGTGACTGGGTTATTTATATATTACCAATGATTATAAAGAAATATATTCTGCTATTTAACTATTTCATGTGTATTTGCAAGTAGTCTGAATTTACTAGAGCATTATAAATACCATGCAAGGTCAGATTAAGAGCTTTGGCCCTAGGAACACTTATACAAAAGTATAGTTGGTCCCCTATTTTCTTGGGTCCAATCTACGACAATAGTCCTTCTTCTCCCCTTCTTTCTATATTGTGTTTAGACTGCAAGTTTTCAGGCTATGTCTTGCTTGGCTTGTCTGTGTCTCTAGGACTGAGCCTTCCAATATCCTAACTCACCATGTAAAGCACAGTGAAACTGTATAAATACATTGTAAGTTTATATATATATATATATATATATATATATATATATATATATATATATATATATATACGCCTCCTTTGTATTTATTGTACCTGCTTTCTTCTGAATGTATAATATATTTAATATACCTTAATCCCGATTAAGGTATATTAAATATATTTAATGATAGTGATAAGATAGGGCCGCAGTAACCATATTAAATGTTAAATATGATTGTGTAAGAAAAAGGTGAATGGTTTGGAACTGCAGTGATTTTTCATGTAGATAAAAATGTTGACCAAGGTTATACATTTTTGCTCTTTTGCCATAATAGCCATTATTATTTGTAGAGTGCAGCTAAATTGAGGAATAAAGGGGTTGAAAGGGTGATAGTTTCATGCATGCTGACTAATTCTCACCAATGCAGACTGCTCAAGCAGTTTTATGTCTTATAATGTTCTGGTACATGCTGTTTATTTAATTCTTTGGATAAGTTTGATGACTTAACTTTGAGTTATCGTAGGTTTTATTTTTCCTCCTTCCATAAAAGACGTGGTTGTATAGATGTGTTTTTTGTATTTGACTGTACTAAACTCTGCATAAGGTCATACTGGGGTACTTGGACACGGTGAGTGTCTAAGCTCCAGTGTACTTCTGTTTCTCATTGCAAGTGCAGTCACAGATATATAAATGAAATGCCAAGTGCGTCTGCAAAGCCTAGGACAAAACAATGCCTTTTTATGCCACATTTATGCTGTCATCACAAGAGCAAACTCAGGATAGGTTGTTTAATATAACAGTGAATTCCCCATTGCACACTAGTTTTTTCTTGCTTAACAAGGTACTGTTTATGTATGCATTTATTACTCATTCATTTCTGTGCTGCTGACATGTATATTCCTAACAATGTATCACTGATTCATTCTACTAAGTGATAAGACTACTTTATCGTAATTACTTCTTTATATTTACAACTTTAAAAACAGTATACTGATATTTTTTTACACTATTGTGTAATGTTACTAGTATTGCTGCCGGTACATACTGTAAGGACAGATCCTGGTACGGACATTGAGATCACATATGTCTTCAAATGGTGGAATAGATACACGTAGATCACGTTTTAACCTGAGGTCACAAACCGGGAGCAGAGCTAACCAATATGCAATACCCAAGGATGATGCTAAACTGAGACCAGGAAAACAGAAGACCAGACAGATACGCACTGGAAATCTAATAGTAATAGTAGTAATAGCAATATTCCTTGAAAATGACATAAAAAGTATAGTGAACTCTAATAAGTGATAATTAAATAGTAAAAGGACACACATTCTTGGGTCACTAGGTTAGCACTTATTATATATTCTCTTGTGGAAAATTATCTAATTATCTTTGAGTGGCCTGATTGGTACCACATTGTTGTGAGATAGTATCTAATTATTTTTGTGGGATCTGTTTGAGAACTGGAAAAATGAAAAATGGACTGTCTGTAGTGACCAATCAGAGCCCTAATGAAGCCTCTCATTATGTAGTCTTTCACAGGGTACCTCTTATCAGCATATGCTGGTATTTACTAGGGCTGTAGATCAGCTGTGTTTCACTTATAATACTCCAATTATATGTAACAGAGGGAATGACTTCTGTGAGAGCGGTAGATTAGGGCATGAGTTATATATATATATATATATATATATATATATATATATATATATATATATATATATATATATATATATATATATATATATATATAATTTATTTATTCTTGTGTCAATTATTTATACAGTAGCTTAGTGTTTCTAGTACCTCTTATGGTGTGATGGTTCTTATCTGTCATCAGTTTCTATGTTTCTGTTTCATTGTTGAAAAGTTATGGAAAAAGGCATAAAGAAAGGTTTACCGGTCAATGAACAGTGGATAGTGATGGGATGATTGATCTCTTTCTTTATGTTCCGTGGAGAATTTGTAAAAAAAAAAAAAAAAAAAAAAACATTCTATACCTTAAATTGTAATATGGAATGTCACATATAAAACCTATACATCCATACAAATAGCTAAGCAATGCAAAAATTGCATCCACGAGTTGTATAGTTCCAATTTCTGCAGCATAGTGTAATGGTATACGGATATATCTTGTGATATTTGTGATCAGCTTTAGGGGATCAGCACTGGGACCCATACTTTTAACAGTTTTATTACCAATATTGCAAAAGGTTTGCATCAAGGTGGGACAAACCAAATGGCAAATGGTTTAAGTAACTTTTTACTTAAAAAATCCTAGTCTAAGCCATTATTAGTGTGAATTCAGACATGGAATTCCATGCAAATAATTTATTTTTTGGGGACGAGAAAACTCATTGATAATAATAGACTACTCAAGTCTGCTCAATTCTACTTTTTATTAATCGAGTCATTTAAAAATTGAATATTTTCTTTCACGACTTGCGCAAAAACGTAAAGTATAAATAGAGGGGTATAATTTAATCCATGACAAACATCAATTTAAAAGAAAACCAATGTCTTCATACAATATTCTTCTTCCAAATTTAGGATTCAGTGAACGTGTAGTCTCATTGTATATAGCCATGTGTTCTTCAAATGTTATGAGGCAAACACAGTGCCATTTGCTGAGAATTATATACCGCAATCCTCTAGGTGACTTTGTCCAAGATTTCACTTCATGAGTCAGATAAAACATATTGGTGTCTAAAGTTTAAAGAAAAAAATATGTTAACTAAATCAACAAAAAAACAAAAGTTGCATATTTTAACTCTTACCTCTCCAGCAGGTGCCTGGTTTACATGGCCACATTTGGAAACATGGTTTTATTTATATATATATATATATATATATATATATATATATATATATATATATATATATATATCACCTATACATTCATTATTTTATAAAGCTTCTTGGTTGCCATTATTCTTAATTTTTCATTTACGTTTTAAGAAACTAATATTACAGAGGTTTAAAAACTAATATTTCAAAATCCTATATATGCAAAACCAATTTTTTAAAATTGATCTCGTCTTGTGATTAGATTTATGTATATTTGGCAAATATGTGAATTAAGGTAAAGGGAAAAACAATGTAATTTGTAAGATATGTTAAAATAATGTTTCTTTATGAAGTTGTGCAGGACTTAAATCAATTCCTTCTTTCATGTATCTCGTTATTTTAATATAAGAATTTTATATTATTTTCTTTAAGACGGTTTCAAAGCTTGTCTACTTCAGTTTAATTTGAAACTGAACAAATACGGATCAAAATAACATATTTCAAAATACTATTTAGAATTAATTTTCTGTTCATGTGGCAAAACATAATGGCCACTTGTATTACTGTTTGAAGTGCAAATAAAACTATATTCCAATAGCTCTAATACAGTGATATCAAACGCTATACATTTTGGTATCTGATAAGCAGCATAAAAGCTCAGTACATTGTAAAATACTTATTTAAGCCGACTAATTTGACAACATTAGTAGAATATGTTATGTTAGATGCTTTATACTTTTTATATTCTGCAACTTATAAATGTTGTAATGTCTAATTGATAAACAAAGGTAGCCCATTTGACTTAGGTTATGCTCACGTGTTCAAAATGTTCAAAATGATTAGTATCAGAGAAAACACCCAGTCCTTTAGGTGCATATACGGTCTATTCAGTCATAATAATCTAAGATTTAAAGCCCTTATGTCAGTAAAGAATGTTGTGTTTACCTTCAATTGCCTCCTGGAGCTTTGCTGACTTAAAAGACCACATTCCTTCATCATATTCCACCTTTAAAGACCAAAATAATATGGACATTAATACAGGCAGAAAACATAAGCAAGACAAACAGAGAGAGGGAGCAGAAATGAGACACAGAAATGAAGTGAGACAGAGTGACACAGACACAGTGGAGAAAGCATGAGCGAGAAAGAGACACAGTGGGGAATCGTGAGGCAGACACA
The DNA here is from genome assembly GCF_027358695.1 of Spea bombifrons. Taxonomy (NCBI): domain Eukaryota; kingdom Metazoa; phylum Chordata; class Amphibia; order Anura; family Pelobatidae; genus Spea; species Spea bombifrons. Next base: position 37,182,122 of record NC_071087.1, on the reverse strand, counting down.
CAGATGCAGTGGGAAAGCATGACCGAGAAAGAGACACAGTAGGGAAGTGTGAGACAGACAGTGAGAAAACACAAGAGAGCCAGACAGAGTAGGGAAGCATGAGTGAGACTGCCAGATATAGTGGAAATAGGTGTCACAGATAGAGTGGGAAGGCATGAGTGGGGTAGACAGACACAGTGTGGCAGTGTGTGACAGACAGACACAGTGGGGAATCTTGGGTGAGGCATACAGAGTAGGAAAGTGTAGGTGGGACAAACACTGGGAGAATGTGACACAGACGGAGTGCGGAAGTATGAGTGAGACAGACACAGTGGACAAGTGTAAGCGAGTCTAACAGAAACAGTGAAGGAAGACAGAGATACGAAAGGGGGGGAGCATGAGTGAAACAGGCGAAGTGAGAAAGTATCAGTGAGACAGACAGATACCGTCGAGAGGTACTCACAGACAGACCAGAAAAGCAAGATGAGAAAGATAGACCTTGGGAAAGTTAGATGGACAAACAATGTGGAAAACAGACAGACAGAGGAATGCGAGAGTGAGATATACACGGTGAAATTAGAACAATGTAAAAGAAACGAGTTAAAGGGAATAAACAATATGTGTTTCGACTCTTTCAGACGAGGTAGGTTAGGAGGGTAATTCATTTTTGAGAAGGTGATGACGATTAAGTTTGCTAACGACGTGTGTTCTGAGAATAGTGCCACATAAAAGGCAAAATAAGAGTAAAAATGCTTCATGCGCTTTGCTCTATCTCTCGTCCCCAACACCCACGATTCAAGAAGTCATACAGGTTCTGCAAAGAAAAATAGAAATAGAAATAGACTTATCTTAATGTATCATCTGCACAGATCTTCCACGGCAATATTTTTTTTCAGAAAATAACGAAAACATATCAGTTCTCTTCTTATCCGCATGGTGGATTTAAGTGATCATCTCTGTTAATATTTAAAACTAACGTTACCGACCGTGACCGCGCTGTATAGCTATTGCCTGTCATATGCAGGATTCCAGCAGCACTGCACTGTCTGCTCTGTCCCACTGATTTGAGTCTCCCGCTCTGCTGCTTTCTACAGCTCTGTACCATGTGACCACGGGAGTCACATTACCTGCTGACGTCACAGAGGTCCATCTGCAGGATTGGAACTAGCTGCTACCCAAGCAGAAATCCCAAGCAGCAGCATCCACAGGCAGCATTAAAAAGGGAGAGCGAGAACATCTCTGTGCCACTGCTCAGCAGCAACATCCAGCGGCAGATAACTCTGAACAGGTTCAAAACTCACCTGTGCCACTAGTCGTCCTCATAGTAATACTTCACCAAACTTTTTACAGCCTTGCATCTTTTTTTTTCTGAGATTTTCTTTCAAACATTGTGGCATCCCAGGAGAGATTTCTGTTAAATCTCGAGAAGCTCTCGACTGTCTAATACTTGTTATTGGACCTTTGAGAGGCAATGCAAAAGATGCTGGTGCTTCAATGGTTGCTGATTTGGGGAATAGCACTTCTGGTCCTTGAGTGTGATGCTAAGTTTGGAGAGAAGAGTGAAGCAGGTACAAGAAGAAGAAGGTGTCTGAATGGGAGCCCCCCAAAACGTGTGAAGAAGAAGCACAGGAAGTTGCAGACTCTAGATCTTGGGGTAGCTGGAGATGGATGTATAGGTTTGTACCCCCGTCTATCCTGTTGCACCAAACCTGACAACACGGGACTGCAGATTGATCCAAAGGTAAGAAGCATGCGTCTTTAGGTGTATTATCACAAAGTGTAGGTGTATTATCACAAAGTAGGGTTCACCCTTCTCTGGCATTCAAATGGTTAAACTATAGATAACATTATTTCAGTGTGTACGCGAAACAAACCTATATCAGACGCAGAGATTCTTCTATAGCTCCATGTGCACTCCCTCTCCTGTTGTTTATAGCAAGCAAATCTCTACACGTGGGTACTGGTGAATGGAGAGACAACCTGTCCAGCTCCTCTGGACTTCAACTCTCAGCATGCTCAGCGCCTGTTGGATAAACATAAGAAACTGAAAATCGAACTCCCATGATTGAGCACACCTAACAAAGTGTGCTTGTTATTGAATACTATGAATTTCCCCTCGTTCAAACGAAAGTACAAAATGCGTATTCTAGAGGTGTACAAAACATTAAGTTACTGGAAAATATGGCAGACCCCAGAACTATTAGCAACAGTGTATAACACAATGTATACAGAGTTTCCCCGCTAACAACTTCTACAATTTTGTACACACCTCCATAACGAAAAGTTGCTAGTCTTGTGGGACAAATATGACTATTATAATATTGCTGGAGCCTTTCCGCGATTGCCTTATTGTAAAAGCAGCATTTTGCATGTTACTAATGTCACTCGGTGGTATAGGTTGTAATGCACAAGTTCTGCGAGAACAGCTTTTGGCTCTGAAATGTTGTACGTCTCTGGCTCTGACTGTGTTTGTGTGTGGTGTGTAGACTGGAATCATTCATTTCCTCACACAGCATCTATCCGCACTTGGCATTTTGAAGTGCTTTTGAAGATTTGCACAAATGACTATAAAATCACAACTTGCAACAGTTCCCAATCCTGTTATGTGTATAGCTAAAGAAACCAACCAGGCTAGGTCACTAACCTCAAACACTTCAGCTGCCAGGACTCAAACATTTGTATCTGATCTGCTGGAAAAAAAAGTTCTGTGCCTTGTGGTTTTCAATTCATTACTTTTTTCACCAAATCAACAGGTGCCCTCAAAGATAAACCATCCATGTGCTGTTATTGTACCATGTTAATACATATCATACAGAGGTACCACGGCACAAACGAAGGTCCCCTTTCTGTGGACTACAACTCCCATCATGCTCAGCTGATATTAGGATGGTCATTGAGGGTGTTGAATGGTATGTTTTGGGATGTTTGGGATGTTTTTGGTACAAATAGTTAATGATGTGCTGGCATGTCTAAGTTTGTCCACATCTGTGATACTTGTGTTAACACATGTGTACCTTTAACTAAATGTAAAAATATTTGGGAGAGGATGCGTTGTGCATGTTTATTTACGGTTTATGTACACATGCTGGCGTTCCACATGTATGTATACATCAGTATAAACACACTAAATTGTATACATAGGTAAACACAATTATGTTTGTGTAATCTGTGGGCTAATTTCTAAAATATAGGGTTATTTGCAGAAAGATGAGTGGTATGATATATACACTAAAGGCATTATTTATGGGTGCCCTCACATACACCAATATATGTATATATATATATGTTTGTGCAGACATCTATAAATACTGTTTTTAGTGTGTAAGGAAGTAAACCTGTGTTTATGAAAATTATACACAAATATTTGTGGACACCAACCTTGCAGTCCTCAAGGACTGACAAAAGTTTAACTGAAACTCATACTGCAGCATACACACCAGAGTTAAACGAGACACGGACACTGCATTATGTGATCCTCAGTCTAAGAAACTGAACGTATGGCCAAGTTTGGGAGTGGTGGATCAGTGTGCAGTCTGAGTGTTGTCAGGGCTGGACATCATTGTATATATTGGAAGCCACAAGCTGGATGGTTACTTTGGGCTTAGCTGTTGTCATGGTGATTACATCCGATGCTGTACTTCAACTTCTCTGTGTCTATATACCATGAACAGAAACATCCTTGCAAACAAGTCTCATGTTACAGACCACACAGAAAACTGAAAGGCTTCTTAACCCAATGCCAGATTTTAAAGTCAAAAAAGATGCTGGTGGACATGTTTATCTTGACACCTTCATGACTTCCTTCACCTTCTGCAAAGTTTGCAACACCTTGGCTGCTGGGACGAGGAGCTTTAACACAATGAGCAAAGTTATTTAAGCAGTATGATACTGTCTCCAAGGGCAATAAAAACGCGTTTAATTCCCCAACCTCCTGTATTAACAGCTCAGTGTTTAAGGCTGTTTATAATAATTTGATTCCACTAGATATATGGGTTACATAGCCTGGTGATATAAATGCTCTGCATTTATATTATTAAATGTGACATATTAAAACTGAATGTAGTTTTTTTTCTGGGATATGGCCACACCACCCCAATCTTTGTTGTTGGTCTACAAGCACTATTACCTTAAGCCAGAGAGACTGATCCACGTTGAAGATACAGGTTCCTTATCCCTTATTTGAAAATCCCTTATCAGAAATTATCCAAAATCTGAATTTTTTTCCGGATAAGTGCAGTTCACATAAGGGATACTCATGCCTGGGGGGGGGGGCTGGAAAGCTCCTGTTGCTGGTGTCTGACCTCTCCTGTAGTCCCGTCAGCTCCACTGCCATGACACTGTGTGCGGCGCAACTGGCCAGAGGGTGGAGAACAGGGATAATATATCCCCACCCACCATACACCGGCACACCAGATTCGTTACCCGAAATAACTCATTTTCCGATATACTTCTGGTCCCAAGCATTTTGGATAAGGGATACTCAACCTGTCCCACTTCAAAACTAGCTAAAATGCTACAGGTAGATAACCAACATTGAATGGAAAGTTATGTAGTTATTGCTGAACGCAATTATCCATGAAAGAAATGCCTTACACGCAGTTAAGCGGGATCATTGGATACATAATGCAACAATGCAACAATTTCTGTAATGGAGACCTAATATTTAATGATAACTCAGAGTGACCCACAAACTTTAATTGTACCAGAATCCCATGTTCATGAAAGAGGTTGAAGAGTTTTGTTCTTCACAATCTGATATCCAAGGTCCTTGAAGGCACCTCAAACATAACATATTAAGGAAAATGGTTATATGTACTTATGGCAATACTTTAGTGTATTGTATAACTGTTTGTTGATGAACATCTTTTTTGTGACCGAAGAAGTATGAAATATAACCTTCAAGATTATCATTGTGAAGTACAAAATATATAATTTTAGTCTACATGGCATTTCTATATATACACTCTCAAAGTGTCAAAGTAAAGGAGAACATTTCCAGAACTATTCTTGATATATTTTAAAAGCTGTTTAATACTGTGACTGACCGGTACCAGAAGGACCTTGAATGCTGAATGTGTTAGTGTATTGTACATTTATCTAGATGCCCTGAAATGGGCTTAACAAATCATATAATTAAGAGTCAGTGCACGCAAAATAAACCATCAGGTGTCCTTTTTTTTAACACTGGTTATAGTTTAATTAAGAATTTCTTGGTGGCAAATGTGTTGTTGTCAAGTTCCGAGAGATTCTTGGAAAACTCATGTTTTAGCCTTTCTAGGCCAGGCATAGTAATGAAAAATGCCCATTGCTTGAATAGAATTTTTATGCTTGGTTCATGGTAGATTTCATTCTATTCTCATGTAAACAACTTCTACAAATCAACATATGTGTCTGGGTGGTATCTCTCACTTTGTTTTGTAACAAAAAGCCATATTGCATCATTTAATTTGCTCAAGTCATGCAAATAGGACAAAATCAATAGGACAAAAAGGGGTCGACTTCTCCTCCTCCCCACTAAACTGCCTGCCCACACACAGAGTCTTGTTGCTTATGGCAAAAGAATAACAACACCATTGTGTTTGTTAGTTGGTTCCCTAATGGGTGAAACTGGAGAACATCATTCTCCTTCAGTCTCTGCACTCTGTCCAAATGCTCTTGCCTTTTCAGGGAGTATTGCTTTAGCCCCATTTCTCATCCCAGATGAGTGAGAACTATCCTGCTGCAGGTTTTTAGTGGGTTTAGATCCTTTATTTGTCTTGTGAACGAGAGTAGTTTACCATTCCAGGCATGGATGTTTATAGTGTTCCAAAACTCCGAGGGTTAGCCAGTAATCTGATTAACACAGATGGTTTTATCCGTAGTGTTAGGATTGATTTGTTTTCAATTTAAAAAAATGTTCTTTTTTATTATTTGAATAATCTCTTGACAAATTTGCAGCATTTAAGTGTATATTTTCTTTGCAAATGGTTTAAGATTCCAAAGGAGTACTTAGCGCTGGTAGTATTATTCTATACCTAAAAGCATGATGCATATTGTAACTGAGCAGATACACCCACCTCCAAAACTGCCTTTTGTGCAGGTCTTTAGATAAAAAGACCAGTAACCACCAGAAATTTATTTGGGAAAATTGGAAGTTGGCAGAATTACCTTGCCATTAATTGGTGAAATATATATCAGCTTTCTTACGTGTAGTAAGAAAATCAGAGCCTGATTTAAACAAATTCAGCAAACTTTGCAGCTCAAAGGTGTAACAGCAATGTTTCTACACAGATGGAAACAGCATCTTGCAAACTCAGAATATGTGCCTTGGACCTATTTTATCCACACGTTTATCAATTTACACACAGGGGAGCATATCGATAAAGCCAGAGTTACTTCTCTGTGTGCTCAACGTCTTAAAATGTCATGTATGTCTATATGTATTATCCTATAATTAAATCTTTCTAGTTGAAAATAGTATAGTAACTTGGGTGACATACCGAGATGATGTAAGGGAGGAGATATATGTCTTAGCTCAATGGTCAAAAAAAGATGGATTGCCTGCTTCCCAAAGACGATATGCTCTACCAGTCTCGAAAAGCACTATATACCTTACGAGGATTCACAACCAAGCATCTGAAGAACAAGGCCCATAGATATAGTTCTCAAGTGTGTCCTTGTTTGCTTTTCTAATTTAGATACAAAAGCCTTTGTAAATCTCATCCAACAAAACAAATAGTGTCCCCCAGGGTTCTTTGTAACAACTGCCTTGGTATTATGATAGAGATACATACCAAATTAAAAGTGAACTCTTTAATGACTTAAATGGCAAGCCCATGTTTAAGACAAATTGCAACATAACATCTACTTATGAAAGAGTTTTATGATCACACTACATCGCTTAGATATTTCTGCCTTAATCATTATTTAAAGGGACATCCTTTTCCTTCTCTATTTAAAGAAAATGCGTAATGACTTTCCATGTTTGTGGAAAAGGATGCAGAAAGTAGCATCGTTTAAGAATTTCTTAGAGGATATTGGTTCTTTATTGGATCCAAACTATCCAGTTTAATTGTTTGGAGCTACATGGAGGAGACGTGTTAGATATTTTCCTTAGATGACTGGTTGTTATATTATAGCTGCCATGGGTTGTATATTTTATGGTACTCTTTTTTGTCTTGTTGGCAGCATTCAACCTACGGGCAAACGCAGCAAAGTGGCTCAGCAGTATAGCAACTAAAAACACAATTGGTAGCTCACATTCTCAGTGTGTTCTGTTCCATACTCTCCAGTGCACAGTCATCAAAAAGGGATTGCATTGCTAGCGCATAGGAGGCGCAAATATACCGTAATATTCACTCCAGATTTCAATTCTTTAAATCAGAGCAATACAGGTGCTTCCTCCCCCAATTGTAATCATTTAGTGCTGCGGGAATTCCATCCTTCCTCGTTCACAAGTAGCTCGGCAGTGGCGCATTATGGCCTAGGCCAATTAGGCCTTGGCCTAGGTTGGGCGGTCCAGAGTGCGGTAGCCCCTCTGCCGCATAGCAGGGAGGCACAGCCTCCATAGTTCTATTCTACCCTGCCTTGCATGCTCTTAAAAGGCAGAGCCGCAGTTACAACATCATATTCTGGTGATCAGAAGTAAGAACGATGGCACGAAGGGGCAGCTGGTGATACTGCATTGGGTTTGGCCTAGGGCAGTGCCAAAGGTAAATACGGCACTGTAGTGGGGATATCCAAAGATTGCGGCGTGTTTGCCCTCGAGCACTCAAGGTATGATCTATGTAAATGTGTAATTGAGCAGACTATGGGCAGAATGGTTCTTATCTGCTGTCACTTTCTGTGTTTCTATGTTTATTTTATCTCTTGATGATCTTAATGAGCAATATGTGGTTTAGGGGGCAAGGCTAAATGTATAAACACTAGCGGGAATACATTGCATACAGTTTCAACTGATTAACAGAAAAAAACTGTTATTAGAAACCAAAATATCAATATTTATCTAGAACATGCGCTTACACACTTTACTAAGGATAAACCTTTAAACCTTACAAATTGATATCCATGTGGCAGAGAATTTTGTTCTTCAAAATACTATATTTAATAGGTATCACGTTAATCCACTGGATTAACAATATACCTTTTAGTAATGAATACTCATTAAACACTAACCATGCAAGCTACGACGTGTGGGTCCTTGATATAGTTTTCATAGAATAGTTTGGTTAACCGAACTGTTGTTGGTTTCTGCAAATGCAGGCTAACACAGGAAATAACTTTCAATTTACACATCAGATTACAGAGTTTGTCAAAAATAACGGTTATTTTATAGCAATGATGTGCCAAGTACTATATATATATATATATAGATATATATATAATGAGAGATTTTGGATGAACTAAAACCATATGGACTTTGCAAAGTATAATCCTTTCAGCATTTTTCGTGCTATATATGCCCTCTAAAACATCATTTTCCAGAGCGCAATTAAAATAATTAAAACGCTGACGTCACTGATCTTTCAATAAACGTCTCCTTGATCTTTGGGAATGGCTGCAATGAGATTAGTGGATATTTTGAAATGAAGTGAGAAATACAGATACATCCTAGTCCCCATGGAGAAAACACACATTTTCAAGTGCAGTCCAGCAATTCACATGTTAAGTAGAGCCCTAAGGCGTTATAATTGACTTCACAAAGAGTATTAGTTTATTGAAACCAAACCTGGAATGATGACTCTATCAATCTTCCAGAAAGGTAATTCCACCACAGACCTCACACAGAACAAAATGTTTGACTCCTGCTGTGTTGGAACAGCATGAGACACGCACGAAAAAAGAATACTGCAGTTGAATGTAGACAATTTATTGAACCCCATTCCAGATCTCACATTCATACAGTATTTTTTATCTGCCCGCAACACCCATTAATAATATTTCTTGACAGTTCAATAGAATGTATTGTAGTCTGCCAAGAACTGAGGTATCTATACCAATTAGATTTTCTTTTCCACTGTGTGCATTTTAAGTGCTTCTTGTTACTACTAAGGGTGCAGTTCTGGCTACTTCACATTTCTTTTACATGTGATGTTAAATGAAACCACCCAGAGGTCTACCAAATAAAAAAACAACCCTTTGCTTCTTTGTAATAGAGTCTTGCCGGCCCCAGCATCCCGGTATACACCAGAGTGGCTGTTATCAAGTTAACTGTTTGGAGAACTTGTCAAACTGTTCTTAGTTCATGCTATCATACTTTTTTTTTGTATGAATAATAAGAGTACTCTCTTTAACTGAAAAAAATATTAACTTGTGATTGTGATATGCTAACCTGAAAATATCACATATTTTATCTTTCAACTAAAAAGTCACAAATGCTTGCTGAAATGTCCTAGTTGTTACAATAGTTCCTATATATATATATATATATATATATATATATATATATGTAGTGGTGTTGCATTGAGAAGACCTTAATGTTATGTTTTAAGTACCTATATAAAGTTTGTGTTTATTGGTAAAAGACTAGTTATTATTAGAAGAGACAATGTTATATCCTGTTGGGGAAAACTTAATAAAAAGGCACAGCAAGAGTTAAGTCGTCCACCCAGCAGCACTTCGCCAAGCAGAACAAGGTGGTTAGACAGAACTAACTCACGTTGGCACTAGAAGAACCCCTATTGAGAAAATTCCACAGTAGGAATTTCAGGAATAGGATTGAACACTAATCTAAACCATGCATATTTCCCCACCTGCATATTGTTTCTACTAATACTTTTTGACATTAGAATTTTGTAGCCCAAGTATGCATGTTGTGTTAGGCCAACCCAGATATATACCAAGGTATAGCAAAAAGTGAACCTTATCTACTTGGATAATTGCACGAAGTCCTGGCTGAGCATTGCGAGGTTGAAAGTGCCAGATGTTTCTTCTTTACTACATACCAGATATAGCGCTCCGGTGAAACGGATGGATGCAGTCAACACACAGTTTTACAAGGTGTCTTATTTGTTTAGCCATGCTCAAGATTTCTGTTTTCGTTCGGTGTATGCAGCATCAGTCATATGTTTATTTATCTCTGGTTTGTGACCTGCAGATATTTTCGGTTACCAACAACACTGAGTGTGCAAAGCTTCTGGAAGAAATCAGATGTGCGTACTGTTCGCCACATGCTCAGCATCTCTTCCATCCATCAGAGAGAACCGACACATCCGAGAGGCAGCTTGTACTTCCGACCTTGTGTAAAGACTATTGCAAAGAATTCTATTACACTTGCAGAGGACAGATACCAGGTATTGTAAATGACTGTGGTAGGAAAATTCCGCAGTGCTGCAAGTTTTCAATAGTTTATTACATATACTATTATTATACTATGGCAAGATATGGATATTCGTCATCAGTATCTATTTTGTTTTCCAGACGTACATAAATCTGTGTTTCAAGTCACATACAATTAGTTTTTTTATGTATATGTGTCATCTATTTGAAAAAACACAATTTTATATATCAAAGGTGTCCGATGCTCAACTTGCATATATTGTAATTACCCTAAGAATTCATATTTCTTCATTAGGCATATATGGCTGTGTTCTACACATAACTCTTATCACAAATAATTGATTTTAAAAATAAGGTAAAAGCAGGGATATATTGGCCCATATTTATCTCTGGCATTGAATTCCACTAATAAGCCATTGTATGGGTACATCCAAGTACTGATATACACACACCAGGCCAAATTGTATTTCACATCTATTGTGACATAAAGCAGTTCAATTGACTTTGCATTTGTGTCTGATTTTGTGTCTGGAGACTGGTCAAGGGTGAGACCATGGGCATGGTTTCCAGGCAGTAACTAAAATTAAGATAAAGAGGAGAGAGAAAAAAAAAAGATAAGAAAGGATCATAGAAAGGAGAAAGAAAGGAGAGGAGAGAGAGTAGAGAGAGTGGGGAGTAGAGAAAGGAGAGAGAAATGACATGTCAGAAAACGGAAGAGAGAGAAGAGGAAGTAAAGAAAGGAGAGGGAAATGACATGACAGAAAAAGGGAGAAAGAAGAGGAAATAAAGATTACTGAAGGAGGGAAAATTGAGAGAGGAGAAATAGGAGACAAAAAAGAGAGAAAGAAAAATAGAGAGATGGATGGAGAGCTAAAAGCTAAAGGATAAAAAAGTACTTTCTCATTGGTAACTTAGATGTGCCAAACTTTAATTAAACAGACTTGCCAATTGTTTAATATGTTTTATTAGGAAATCCCTGCATTCTCCTTGTGCCCAACAGAATATTCCCATGAAAACCGGTCTAAAGTCCTTTATGACAATTGTGATCAATGCAGAAGCATGTTGCTACAATGAAGCAATCATTTCCATATTTAAAAACATGACTTGAAAGGCAGTGTATGATTGATTACGCTTAACCCAAGCCTAGCCTGCCCTACGGACCCCTCAAATTAAGCCCGGTAGCCTTTTATACCTCACACTTACCATAATTGCAGATCAAGCAGCCGATCCAATGCTTTAGTTGATGGCCACATGCTGCAGTAGTCTAGGGGAAAATGAAGGATTGTAGCGTGTGGCGCCTTGCACCATGCTGACCCGTGCACACATGTCATTTCTTGGCTGTTGGTCTTAAAGTCCCAGCGCAAATGTTTACACCAGTACATTGTTGGGGAAACTAGCAATCATTTCTACTTAAATGCCCTCACACCTTCAGTATGTAGTTCCATTCCTGCTTAAGTATAAATGCATGTCAGATTCAGGCCTATATACAATATTGCATAACATCACTAAGATGTTTTTCTTCCCCTACAAAGTTCCATGTGTTTCTATTGTTGTTTGTATTTTGTAGGCCAAGTTGTTCGTATCTGCATATGTTTTTCTTTGAAAACATTTTAATGAAGTAATTGCTTTGTGGGCATTTGACCATGCTGAGTTGCCATGTACATTACCGCTATTTACATATGTAAATATTATTACTGTCTTTATAAACTGTAGTTCACAAGGTTTTTAAAACCAGCGGGTAAAGCACATTCCTAAAAGCTAAGAAAAATATGTCTGACTTGTCATGGTTGTTTTAGTGTTGATCGCAGATTTGTCATTGTAGATGTTTGACCTATCTGCTTAAAACATCAGGACATAATCAGGAAGGCATCATACTACTTATGGCTTTGTGTGGTTCTTCGGTGTGCAGCAAATTCATAGCAAAAAAAAGGAAAAAAATGCAGAAAAAGGGTCCATGCATCGTACTGCATGTAGGATGTATGTGGAAAGTACAATCATCTACAGGGCTGAACCAGGACCAAAAATAGGACATGAATTTTAATTTTTTTTTAGAACTAGGGCTAATTTACACTACAGGGCCAAAATGTTTTAATGTTTTTGCTATGTATGTTTTCCACTCTAATTTTTGTTTTTAGATTTTGAAGGACCACAAACCAATGTTTTAATACTTTTGGATTTGTATGCGCAATGGGTTTTTTTTATATAAATTTCTACTTGAATTACATTTTTCACTTTTCAAATGATTTTTTCAACCTATTTTTGTACTGCTCTTTATAAGACATTGGTGCTAGACATATAATACTCTGTAGACCCCAGCAATCTCTGTTGTAACCAGAGGGGACCCCTGATGATGTCATGGTAACATCAATTGAGTCTATTTCTTATTTTTAATAATAATAAATATGATTATTAGTGATATTATTACATGTATTTACCGTATATAGGCCGCACCCTAAAAGTTTGGTGCTTTTTTAAAGAAAAAGTTTTTTTCTTTAAAAAAGCACCAAAAAAACATGCTGCCACTCTGTCCCCCCCCGAGATATGCTGCCACTCTGTCCCCCCCGAGATATGCTACCACTGTCCTCCCTCCCCGAGATATGCTACCACTGTCCTCCCTACCCGAGATATACTACCACTGTCCTCCTCTACACAATACATCTACGCAATACAACTTGTATACGCGTATTGCGTAGATGTCCCCCGCCGGCCCCGCAAGACACCCGGGAGTCTGCTCCGGTAAGTCAGGGGGGGGCAGACAACCTCCCGTGCCGGCACCATTCCCCCCCCCCGTGGGAAGTGCTGGCAGGGAGGCTGTCTGAGCATTTCGGGGTGTAGGATGCAGGTCCCTTGCACCGCTGCGGGGGATCTGTATCCTAACCCCGCTGCCTGCCCGGCGCCCGGGACTGCATGTCCCGGCCGTCGGGCGCTAGACCCCGAAAATATAGGCCGCACCCCCACTTTAAAGACTTAAAGTGGGGGAAAAAAGTGCGGCCTATATTCGAGCGAATACGGTATTTATAAAGGAGGAACTTTATTTCCTCTTCTTATTTTGATCTTTCTGCCTGCTGATCACACAGAACACTCTCTACTACATCGATCAATGTTTAGGATTAAGGATTAGCTGCCTACAAATTAAATGACAATGTGATTTCTGCAATTAAAAAATACTCTAGTAGACCACTGAGCATTTGATCCATGTGGCCTATGGTCAAGGGCTTGCTCATCAAGGGACATAAAAAATATATATGTAATGTGGTGTTTACGCAGCTCTTCATTTCTGAATAATTAAAAAAATATTTCGTATTACTGGACAATTCTAGCCATTTGCATAAAAATGTCGGGTAGAAAAAACCCTCTACATTCAGCTATAATAGTGTTTTCCTGATATTTTAAAAAAAAACTTTTATTAAGTCTGCTGTATTGACATAATAATTCCAAATAGCAATACTGCGACTCAAACAAACAAGGATGGTTCTGGGCAGCGAATTATCAATTTAGTAATGCACAACAGTTTGCTTAGGAAAACCGTATTGACAGTTTGACCTCTAAACTTTGTTTTCAATAATAATATTAACTTTGTTTAGATTTCTACCAAAATAAATAAGAATTCCCAAGAGTACCTAACAAATTTGGTTAACCAGAGAATACAAGCAGCAAATTCTTTCTCTCAACAATATGTTAACCCTTTGAGTTGGCCTTTTAAAAATGATAATGCAATTAATTGGCTACACAGCACCCTGGAGCAACACACCACTGTACTTTTGTGTAACTTTGAAGGGATTAGAGACTGTTCCATGGTTTTAGTGAAAAGAAGATCAAAGGTAAAATAATGACCCAAGCTTAGTTTAAAAGTTGTGTAATCAGCCAGAGAATCTTTATAACTGAATTCTTCTACTTTTTCAGCACCCAGGGGTTTTAGACATGTCGTAGGCGTGCATGACAGAACTCCTGTCTACTAAATGATCTCATAAATCTGCATGGAGAAAATAATATTGTTTATGGTCTTTTACCTAAATTGTTTAATATCCAAAAGCAACCATGCATTTGGTAACATTAATGAGATATTTAATAACGAGTGCCAGATGGGTGTGCTACAGCAGTGTGCCCAAACACCATATCACATCGTGCCACTGTATTTTTAAAAATCTTTAAAAAGAGTAAACACAAAAGAGACTGATAAATGGATGCACATTGACAAATTTTATTATTAGACCCACTTTCAACTGGACATTCATCAGACAGTAGCAAGCACATTGGTTACATTGGTATTTATTGAGCTCTGGTGCTATAGGAAAATGGTAGGCCCCCATATATCTATCCTGTTTTGGATCACAATGGGCGTGCTTGTGGTACCTTAATAAATCACCTACATTGTGCCAGGAATATGCCAATGACAAACAATTTGAATATGGCTTATTAAATAATTATAGAGTTCATTAGCCAATGTCATAAGTGTAAGCTTCAAAGGATTCTACTTTTTAAGAGAGAAGCTTTAAGGGCCTTGTGGCCTCATACATGCATGGGGTGCAAAGGCCTATGTTATGCATTGAAATGACTATATTAAACTAGTTTGGGTAACGCCCTGCAGAATTTTGGTCATTATAGAGGGGAATTGGCCACGTGCCGTCAATGTGATTAATGTGGGCTTAAGGAATCATTTAAAAGAAATACTTTTACTATTTTAAAGAATATTCTGTGAGTATTCTGCGTTCTAGCAAGGGTTAAGAAGAAGGGGTATCAGAGTGTAGTGCCTGAGTGTAGTGTGGAGGAACACAGGAGCCAGAGCTGCTGGAACCTCACTCCCCTGATCAACATATGTGGTGACGAATGACAAATTTATTTTTCTACAAAGGCTGTGTATATGTAAAACTGCAGAAGTGCATCAAGATGTCAAGTGCTTTTTGTGACCACCCAAGCTGCTTTGAAAGATAACCAGATGAAAGCATAACTTTAGCACTGGACAGAGCCATGCTGTTCTACAGAAAAGGCGAAAAAAGAACGATCACTAGAATAATGGCGTCAGACGCTAATAATTATTGTTAACATTGGTTATGAAAAAATGACAATGCCAGAGACATGTCATATTGGGATACTTGCCTTTTAGGGTCAACAGATAAATGAAATTGATATTTTACTTATATTTTATTATACATCAGTGCTTTTCTAATAGACAAGAAAAACAATAGGCTTTTCTTCTGCTATACCACAAAAACTTTCACAATGTAATAACCAACGTGCGTGTGTGTTATTGTACAGTTTCATGGGGGGGTTAAAGACAGGATCTTACTGCTTTAAAAGGCCTTCCTTTATATGTATATATGTTCAATGTTTAAATGTCTACCATTCTACCCAGCCATGTGACTTTCTAGCTCAGGTTATATCCTACCCTTAGCTATGAGTGATTTGGTAAATGAAGATACTCGTACAGGGTTAGGGTGACACATCCTAATTAGAAACAACTCCAGTGTTTGGTAAAATGGTAAACAGTATCACCTTTGAAGTAGATTGGTAGGATGCGTCTTGCATGGATCATTTACTAAGTGAGAAGTGGAGGATGACCTGTTCTAGTGAACCACGATATGATTGGACGGCAACCTGCAAGTGACCAACACAACAAGTAGACAATGTATTGTGATTCACATTTTAGAGGGCTTTACTTAAATTTGAAACATCCATTTTATTTGTGTAGAAGTGAGTGTGCGTGCAGGTGAGACTTTGTAATACACGTTAATAGCTATGCAACAGAAATACTTGGTATGCTGAAGCGTTAAGATTTCCCTTCGCTGAAAGTAAGGGGCCCAAACCCTGAAAACCCCTTTTCAATAATACAATTTACAGTTGACCACAGAATAACTAGCAGGGATGAGATTTCATGGACTGCCTTATTGCAAAGGTGCGGACTTCGATTATTACAATTCTAGAATTATAAAAAAAAAACAGTGACAAACATTTTTCTTTTAGGATGACAACTGATTTATATACCCCCACCTACAAACACATAAAATAACTCATTGCACTGGGCCAGGGAAGGGCTTTGCGTTAATAACATTTGGATAGTATTCATTCCTAGTAGTTAATTAATTGTTTTGCAAATAACACCAATTATAATGGATTTTAATTAAGTTTCTTTACCTGTAAATATGTTAAAATATAAATATGGAGATAACTTACTTCATGCTCCTAAATGTGTCCTGTATTTTTGTATCTCACTCAGGTTTACTACAAACAACAGCAGATGAATTTTGTTTTTATTACGGCACAAGAGACAACAGATTATGCTTCCCGGATTTCCCAAGGAAACAAATAAGAGGTCCAGCATCAAACTACTTGGACCAGATGGAAGAATATGACAAAGTGGAAGAGATCAGCAGGTTCATAATGATAAATGCTATTTAATCTTAAAGAAAAAAGCCTTTCACAACTTTTTGTGGTTTGGACAGTGAATTAACTCGGTCTGTCCTTATGTTCAGCAGCTGCGCCCTCCAGATGCTTTGCTCATCTGCTGTTTATATGATTCCTTGGGAACAAATGCCTCTTTAATATTTCGGATGCTTGTCATGCTTTCCCGTTTGTCATTATGGACTTACTTCCGACTTGTGTGGCTCACCCACATTTTTGTTTATACATTTTTTTTTTTTACAAATTATCATTGCTGATATTTAACGAATAGAGAAACTAAATGTGATCCCATATTTAAATTCTGAATGCTGTAAAATAATTTCACAGAAATAAGTATAGTTCATGGGCTTTGTGATATTAACGGGACAGTAGTACCCAACTTATTCTTTTAGACATCCGTGTGGCTCTAGTATTTGCCTCACTGCTACCAAAGCTTTCTGCCTTACCAAAGGCTTATAAAGCAAATTTTTAATCCAGCAATTTTCTGACCTAGAAATTAATTAATTAATTAATAGTAATAATAATATTAATAATTAATTGAACGGTGCTTGAGTTTTATTAGAACTCGGCTGAAACCCAGTAGCAGACATAAATATATATATATAAATATATATATATATATATATATATATATATATATGAAGTTCTGAAGCTGAATCTGAAGTTCTGAAGTTCTGAAGCTCAACATCATTGAGTCAAGGGATTCTGGCATGTTCAATTGCCAAAATGCATTATTTGACAATTAGCAATGTTTTACTCATCAGTGATCAGATTAGGTACTAAGTGAATAAGCCTCAGTAGTTTAAAACATAAACTTTTGGTACACTGAAAAACATTATAAAGTCAGAACAACTTTTTAAATATCATGGATCATGTGTATAAAATTATAACTTGATTTACTTTGGCAACAATTTAACCTTTTGTTTACTGAAAAGGGTAATACAGAAATACAACATATTATTTGTATTTTGCAAATAATCTCTATGGAACCTGCTTATTATTTTGTATTTATGTCTGTATGTATATTTATATTTACACAGCACCTAAACTGTAGTTCAGTTTGACAGAGATTATATAATATGTCCTTTTTTTCTTTTTGTAGAAAACACAAACACAACTGTCACTGCATTCAAGAGGTTGTGAGAGGGTTAAGACAACCTGTTGGAGTAATGCATAGTGGAGATGGATCTTATCGACTATTTATCCTTGAAAAGGAGGGCTACGTGAAGATCCTGAGTCCTGAAGGAGATCTCATAAAGGAACCTTTCCTTGATGTACATAAAGTAGTTCAAAGTGGAATAAAGGTCAGATATTTTTAGATTTGTGCGTATGTATTTGATGATTTAACAAAAAAAAAATCTATAGTGACTTTAAAATAAGAACAACTTTGTTCGACCCTCCTGATATTTACTAAACATCATAAAATAGTAATGTAACAAGGTTTGAGTGATTAAAAGGCAACTATAATTATTGATAATCGTAAATACTTTGTTGACGTCATAAAACTGGACCACTGCTGCACCTAGTTCACCTAAATCAGGCATCAAAAGCTGTAGTGAGTCATAAATTCTGTATATGACCTGTGATTTAGCTGTCCTACTTCATCTGAAGGTTGTCTTCTTCTGGTGGTCCAGACCTTATTAAAAAAAAAATTAAATAAATATATATATATATATATGTTTTTTTAAAGTCATATAGATTATAGTTAAATGTATTGTTCTACTTAAACAAAATGTTAATTTAAGAATTATTACGTCTTTTATGTTTCTAATGATGCAATAGTACTAATTATACAATAAGATCTATACCTTTAGTTCTTAGTTCTAAACTTACACTTAAGATTTTATTAGGATACAATGTTATAACTATATCCCTACATGACATTGGTATATGAAAAAAAAACTCATGTACCCACAGAAGTAGGAACTAGAGATACTTTGGGTCACCAATATCTCTCCCACCACCCCTATTGTTATAAATGTGAAATATATTATGAGAGGGTTGTATGATAAGGGAACCCAAAGTGTGTTCAAAATGTATACAAGAACAGTCACACGTTGAAAAAGTTTAAAGCAGATCTCACTGTTTAATGTATGTGCCTAGAGCTGCTTAAAATGTATATCATGTTAAATAGGCGTGCAACAATAGAACATATAGAATTGTTACAATCATTCAAATAAATGACCATAAATGAGGCGTTGACCATATAATTCAAATGATGTTGATTATCAAAGGCTGACTTTATAGACATTAGACACAGTAAGG
Organism: Spea bombifrons; assembly: GCF_027358695.1. NCBI lineage: Eukaryota > Metazoa > Chordata > Amphibia > Anura > Pelobatidae > Spea > Spea bombifrons. The sequence continues at coordinate 37,163,222 of NC_071087.1, read as the reverse complement.
TCGGAACTTTAAGGAACTCATGCTTTGCATTATATATTTTGACTGTCAGCGACAGTTGTGTATCCCAAGGTAACGCACTTATAATAATGTGTCGGGTGTATTATATCTGTCAGCAGCCTTCAGCATTAAGATCTATGGAACTTAGAAAGTGTGTTTATGATCCCTTGCCAGGACATTTGGTTTGGCTTCAGCTGTGGTCATTTCATTCCTCATGGGTAGCTTTGAACTAGTTATGTTTGGATAACTCCTATTGCTGCTGTGAACTCATGTGTTGCGGGGATCAATATTATATTTTATTTGTGTCTTACAACAATGTTGTTTGAAAGGAAAGCCAGTCTCACAGTGAGGATTCAAGTGTCAAGACTCCAGCGTAACAGATGTTGTAATAACAGAAAACACTGTTACGTCTGTGAGGATGCAGATAGACAGATAGGCATAGCATAAAAATTACCATGAAATGAGATATTATTTTTACTCATTATATGTACCAGAGAAATGCTGAAAACCATTAACCTGCCAATAGGGAGTAGCTTAAAATAACATTTGCACTTTAATGGTTACCCTAAAATTACATTTTAGAAACCATGCTTTCAAAAGACAATTGGTATCGTATACCTTTCATCCTCTTGTGACCACTAATGAAATTCATTGAGTATATGAATATCTTTCAACTTTTGAACATTTTTTTTAATGAGTGCAGCTGGTCTCAAATACTACCTACTACTAAATCCCATCATGTCTGTATTATTATGTAATAATGGTCAACATGGATAAAACATCATCATTTGTAGCGTAGGTGACAACTAGAAGAGAATTCATTTTTTAAAGGACCTCGGATTATGATTAGGTTTCATGAATAAACAGAAACAAAAGAAGTTGAGGGTACTGCTTGCTGGACTTCAATCGAAAGGGAAGTGGGGACAGTAAATGTGACATTTATCAGCCCTTGGCCTTAAAGTGCCAGGGACAATTTTTATATCCAGTCCGTCCCTGTATATGGCTAAGAACTGGCTATATGAAAGGATTTCCTGAAAATGTGTGTTTTAATAGGTAAGGCCTGGTATAAATTATTAGCTGACTTAATAGAACAATCTGAGTCTAGGTAGAGTATTTTCTATAGGTGGGCAAGCTGAAAGTCACAAAAAGGGAGCCACTGGGGCATATGTTTAATGCCTTGATTGTACACAGGATACATATAACAAAATATATTGGCATGCATGTTATTATGACTTTATACCTGATTTATAAAACTATGTATCATGCTTTCTAAGAATAATGAGGAATTACTTTAGTTAGAATCACCCTGGCATTGTATAATAGGAAGTTGGATAATATAAAAATAGTCGGATCTTGGATTGGTTCCCTGTGAAGCATGACAGTTCAAGACCAGCGCAGTTCACATATAAAAGCAGTAGCAAAGCCCTACATTTCCAATTTTTGGACGATGTTGAAAATTAATACACAAAACGCATGTAATCTAGTAATATGAGGACCAATTCAGAGGCGATAGAAATATTATTTTTCGCATATATTTTATTTAGCTTAGATAACTGCGTGCTTGAAACAAAACTATAGGTTGCGGGTACACCCAAGCATAGGTGTCAATTATTATTAAAGAATTGACAATAGGGGAGATATATGCACATTAAATACAATAAGATGGTATCTAATTACTAAATGTAATTGCTTTTAAATTTGAAAGCTGAAGCCATGTGTACAAGGCATATTATTGTCTGTGACATTGCGACACACTGTATTTTTAAATTTATAAGGAAAGAAATGCAGTCTGTCATAACTACATATGCATTAATTACTGTTATTACTGGGAGGGGTGGTATTGTCAACCCAGGTGTTGTCTCCATCTTTATTACTCCATAAATCTGGTTTGAGAATGTAAGTTTCTCTGACCAACCGCATACCACATCTACACTCACACGGCAATCCAGGTGGAGGCAGTCACTTCTTCTGCAATGAAATACTCCGTTTACCAGATGGGTATAAGGAGCTCCAACTTGCATCCCTTTTCTAGGCCTGGAATGAAAACAAGTGGTGAGAGTGAGAGAGGATCACTTGAGCTGTAGTTGCTTATCGGCATAAAAAAATAGAGGAATTTATGTATAAATGTGAATCACTTAAAAAGTGGTCCCTGTCTCTATTGTAACAAGTGAACTATTTGTGCTGATTTGGCCATTTCACTGTTTCTGCACCAGAGTCACTTTCTAATACATAATGCTAACCCCCAGAAGACCCTGAGTAGAAACCAATTACAATACGGTTAATACGTGTGGAGATAAACTGGTAGACCGGTATGGTCTTAAGCAGGACAGTATTTTTTTAGAATTGACCACCAAGAAGCTACTTTCCAAAGACAGAAACAAGTGCATTTAAGGAAGGGATGCAGAAACGAGACAAAAGTATGATTCTGTGCACACTATCCTTCCGTGTCACATCCAGGTGATAATCAATTCTTCTCACTAGAGTGTAAATCGATACTTGATATCCCTCTCCAGTGTGTTTGCTGGAAATCATGACTATGAACGAGTAAAGGCACATCCTGCTTGAAATGCTAGCATTTTTGTGGGGATGCCCCTTCTCCTTGGAAGCAAAGAATGCCAAGGGAAAGGCCATTAGAAACCAAGATGAACAAAACATGTTCCCTTCTTCTGGGTTTCTGTTTTTGTCCTTTTGTCTTGGATTTCAGGATCTGGAAAAGACGATAGTACTTCATTGGTTTACATACACATGTGTGCATTTCACCGTTCTCTGTTTCCTTGAGAGGAGTCCCAAGGAGCCAATTAACCTAACGTGTTCCCAAACAATTCTCTGTTTGGAAAGAATCATTTTCAGTGTGGGTGTTCCTTGAAATTGTATGCCTCATACCCTGTTATTACTGAAATGTGCTCACTGCACTTCAGAGTGCCAGTGTCTCTCATGCACTGTATAGATTATGGCTGTATCCCACACACAGTGCAAGATAATCCCTATTTTGATTTTGTTAGGAGTACAAATCCTTTTTAAACGTTTAGTAATTTCAAAAATGTAGAAATCCCATCTGTATCTATAACGACATAGCGTAAACAGAAATTGCTTAATTTAAATGTTTTAATTAGTGATTTATTTGGTTAAAACAGTAGTGTGGCATGTTTAAAGAACATTTTTTTTATTTTATTTTTTCTAAAAATCAATGCTATATTTCTTCTTCATAATGCCAGACTAGAAATTGTTTTTCTTCCTCCGAGGCTTGTCTATTTAAGCACAATAAATACAAGCTCTCTCTAATTGCATTTGCAAAATCCTTGGTTATCATCCTGCTGATTTGTTTTTCTTGGCAGTTTGCTGCATTTCAAGAGTTTGCAAACTTTGAAGACGGGAATAATATGTAAATGATATGTTTAATGAAATTATTGCAAATCTGCATGTCTCTTTTCAGCGCTAACTGCTTGTTGATTCGGAAACCCACCAAGTTGGTATGAGGCCAGACAAGTATATTATTTGAGGATTGTCGGGTTTCACTAAACCGTGCATGCTCAAGAAAAATGACAATCCACCAAATAACAGCAAAAGCATTTATTTTTGAATACCGGGCTTCGCGGGTACATCGTCCTAAAGGGAACACCTCAGTAAATGTATACAGTATAATTTGTATGTATAATAAAATAACTTTATGAGACGGTTTCCATTATAGGCTCTCTTAAATTGCAACTTTAGTAAATATACATGTAAAAGTTTTAATACCAGGGCGGTCTGTAGTTTATTTGAACGTATTCTGGAAGAAGGGGAGAAATTTTCCTTTGTATTGGCACGTAAGCGCTCGTGTGACCACATACTCAGCACAGCAGGGAGTGAAAAGTGACAAGGAAAATATTATTAATATTATTATTAGTAATATTATTATTATTGTTGTTTTATGTGTGAAGTGCATATTAGTTTATATCAGGATTAGGGTGTCAGCTGACAGGAGTGTAATGTTGGCTTGCAGAAAATTGCTTCTTTTTTTGCTATTACTACTAATATACACCAGCTAATACTCAAACATATGCATATATTTATTTGATTAATTTCGACTAATTTCAAAAGACCTTTCACGGATAAACTGAATTAAAACAGAACAGCCTTTTGTTTTTAGGAAACATGCGCTTTACATGTTTTAAAGTAAATAAAGAGCCAGCGGCAAGCGAGAGGCACTTTCTTTTTATGGGAGCCGTTGGGGACCTTGACATTAAGTCAAATGACTTAGTGACTTATTGATATGTTTTTTTGCTGGTTATTGATATGTATTTAGGTAACTACGTCAGTAATTTAAAATAACAGCACAGTATTTTGTTTATACAAGCCAATGTATACACATATCAACTGCAGGTTAAACACATTATTGGGAGCAGAACGTTTATGGTCACGATAGCAAACGTTCCGAGCATTAGAAAAGAGGGGCTGAGGAGTGAGGATTGCCACTCCAAAAGAGGAACATTTTAAGCGCAGAACAGTATTTCAAAAAAAAAACAATATACATCCAATAAACACTGATAAACAAATCATTTAAGAAAGCAGATTGCGCCAGGCAAAGAATGGGGACCTAGCTTTTTCAGGGATGAGCTTCCACATAATTTACCAAGCAGCATTTCAGAAACATAAAGTTTGATTTTCTGTCCTTTTTGTTTAATTATGAAATGCTATTGAGTTAATTATCCAGTAACAAACTTAATCTATGAACAAAGCAGTACCTTTTCCAAGGCATGAGCACATAAATCTTCTAGATAAGTCTTCATTTTAAGTAAACTGTAGGTTCTTTGGCACCTACAATGCAATGCTTTCCAGTAAGGTAGGGTGAAGTTGAGGTGCAAGCCATGCACAAACTCAAATGTGTACCTGTCCGCCACATGAGGGAAGTCCTCACACATGGAAGCCGGAGTTTGTGCTAGTTTTGTACATGTCCACACTTGACAAGAAAGGCTAAGCCAGGAGTTAAGCTTAAGCCTGGCAGAAGTTCACACCCACACAGCCAGCTATAGGTTCAATATTTAATCAAATAATCAATAAGTAAATAAAATTGGCATGTATGTACCTTTAAGGCAAGGCTCCACAACCCCAGTCTTCGAGGGCCACAAACAGGCCACATCTCTTAGATATCCCAGCTTGAGCACAGATATCAGAGTTGAACATTAATTAAACCACATGAATTAAGACAGAAATATCAGATTTACTGGCTTGTAGCCCTTGAGGACTATAATTGTGCAGCTTTGCTTTATATACTGCTATGGAGGTAACAACCAAATTAAACATGGATAAAACAAAAACGAGATGGAGAATTATGTTTAAACAAATTAAACAGCCAAAGTAAAATAAATGTGTACATTTACTGGGAACACGCCACCCCATGTTGCTCAACACACATCTTCAGCCTTTCACATTTCATAGTATACGCAATACTTTGTCAGAGTCCTGCTGAATTATCCATGTCATAGTTATTCAGAAAGACAATGTATGGAGAAAAAAATGTAAAAAGTGGTAAATACGAATTACTTATTCTGAGGAGCCCACTTAATCTACTTATACAGATGGGGATATTACTTGCGTTCGAGAAATGGTACATCCACAGTGAGGTCTTCAGAATTTTGTTTATTTAGAACATATTTTATTTTATAAGTAGATAGGGATTCCTAGATACAAAGTTTACATTTATTAAAAAGGGATTGGGAGGCCACTAGCAGTGTGAGTTATGGGATACAGCCAGGAAATGTTGCTTCAAAAGTTATTAATTGTTATTTAACACTGTGACTGAAATGCTTTACAGTTTTATGAGCTCATAATAGCTCATTATGTGCTCGTAATAGTTGTTATATATATTGGTTAATAACAATAACATAATTGGCGAATAATAATAACAGGGAAAAACAGGGACAAAATAATACTTGTTCTAGGGCACGATTGATGTGTTCTTCAAGTAAAGAAAAACATCAGGGGAGGAATGAGAGGGTTTCCAAAGAGGGACTATCTCTCCGGAAGAAGGACGCCTACGAAGATTCTAGTTTGTGTGTATGAGGTGAAATATCTTTATTAAAAGATAGCAGAAGATTAGACCTATGTATAAAGACGGCATATTTTATCAAAAAATGAAACCACAATGAATGTTTTGTGTATATTTTAAAGTAAATTAAATCGTTTACAGTCAAAAGAAATACTTAAACCGAAAATAAAAATGGTATTAACTCCACACTGCAACTACAAAGTTAGGAACATTTTGGGCCAAGTGTGTTACCAAGAGTATAATTCCTCTAAAAAGCTGCGTCTTAAATTGTTTGAGAATATTATTAGAACCTGGACCATTTGTTGAAATCCCTAACCAATTAATGATCATGATGACATTTTTACTATGCTGCTCAAATAATTTATATGATTGCTAGAGGAGACAGGTTTAAGAAACACGTAATAATTGTTCCAATTAACAATGATTTGTTGTTAACACATATTAGTAACTTAGAATAGACCCAAGCGCCACGAAATTGAATTCACTTGTGTAAGGACACTCATATTAAATTATTGGTTTTATTACTATTGCAATAATGAATCAGTTATAGCGCATGAAGTAAGTGTTTGTTTAATTATATACATGTTTTAGCTGATTTTGGTTTTCATTTGACACGTGTCGTGCAAAGGCTTTACAATAGAAATATAGTTAGACATTAGTAATATAAGTGAAACAGACAATCTCAGCTTCCTGGCTGCATAGTAACCAACCATAACAAGCAATAATGGAGCACCCATCATTAAAATAAGCAATAATGGGCAGTTACGACAATAAGGTCAACATCGTTTTATAACTGTTAGTTGGCATATGTGAAATGCATTACTTCAGAATCTTTTTTTTGAGAGGTTATTAGTATTATTATGATTATTATTTATTACTCAGTCCTTTGTGCTAAATGATTTAGCCAACTTTGGATCACGGTTGTGGGAATTAAAAAAAAAAAAAAAAAACATCTATATGGCCTTTTAAAAGTAAGGGTATTTAAGTTTACATTAAAAAGTGTAATATACACCCTATTTGTCAGTGTCCATGCATTCGGAATACCAGAAACTCCATAACCGATGCAGTAAAGCTGAGATCATGATGATCTTATATTATTCTCTTATGTTTATTCTTTGATAGTAAAATGGAACAAATTGAGCAGAAAAGAGATTTACTCTTTTTACGTTTCATAATTTTTACATTAGCTTACTTTTAAAGGGCTTACTTCAGTGGAATAATAATTCTTGCTAGACTCATTGGCAAAGTTCGGTTGCAATAAGAGGTTTTTCATTAACTGCGAAATTAGAATTAGGATTTTACAGCTTTATGAGAAATCAGTTGGCGTAGTTGATGTGAAGTCCCTGATATGTGTAAAGCACAGCTGTGCCGATTCATTTTGTTACTTTCTGTCTAATTAAGTGCTAGGTACTGGGCTAAAAAACATGCTTTCCACACATCATTATTAAAGTGTAGACATCTGTTTTGGCACATTCCCTGGTCTGTTCCATTCTGAACCCTGACCTAAAAGGGGCAAAGGTTACTTGCCTCCGGAAGGTGAAGCAATATGGCCTATCATGCCCATCAGTCCTGTTACCTTTCACACAGAGTAAACCTTGTTGTATAGGCTGAAAGGGATATCCACCCGAGCTTATTTAACCCTTTTAAGGAAAGGTGATGCTCCAGTGCTCTTAGTGCACGTTTTTCTGACCTGCCATATCTGTTTGCAAGACCTTAATTTGACGTACCAAATGTGAGAGCGGTAAAGGGTATAGTATATAACTTTCAATGGTATGAAAAATATTAATACTGTCAACAAACAATAATGTTATTCACTGCATAATATGTTTCAGCTTAATTAATTAACCAATAATCACATTATTAATTTTAAGTGTGCTCTGCAGATAACTTACAGTTGAGTGGAAAAATCCACCAAAGCAGAGCAGACCCTAGGCCACGTTTCTGAGGACAATCAGTCCCCAGATAAGCTGTGGCTTTCAAGGGGCTAGTTGGGGACATCAAGGAGCACCTTGATAGTCTTATATCTTGGAGCTCTGAACAAGGAAGATGGGTCTGAAATCCCTACTAAAATCCCTGTCCAAAAGCCAACCAAGTACAAAAACATCAAACTTAAGCTTAGCGGGCAAGTTAAAACAAAGCGGTTTGTAATTATTTTTGTGTCCTAAATCGATACACACTATTCGCATACACAGACAAAACCTTTACGTTATGTGCGATCTTGTATCCCCATGGACAACAAAAAATCCCTCAACATTTTATTTTAAATATTCATCGAAGATCTGATTATACATCTCTGACAGTTCTCGCTGTACGCAGGCTATGTATAGACATACTTAGACTAAACTTTGAATGTGCTAGTTAAAATAAATCTAATGAAAATTGAAATGCAGAGCTTTGCAGCAAAGCTGTCCTAGTCAAAAGTTATCATTTTAACCCTTGGTTGAATTAAGGTTAAAGCAGAAAAATGCTTGATTTTTCTTGCCTTATTTACAGAATAGAAAACTATTGCTTATTTATATATATATATAGATTTTGACACCAGAGAATAGTAGTATTCTCTATGGAAATGAATAAACGGTGGTGAAGCCTCAACGGAAACTATTATGTAATGAGATAAAACGTAACTTGTATTTATTGGCTGATGAAATAATCTGAATAAATAAATAATACTATGAATAAATAAGAGTGGGAAAGAAAATCCAACAAAATAGAAATGAAAAGGTGAAAAGATGAGAGGACCAACAGTCCCTTATATAGGGATTCTCTATTTTCTTTTCCTACACTTTTTTTATTTTATGTTGTTTTATCAGACAATAAATTAAAGTTAAGTTTTATCTCATGAAATAAGAGGATTTACCACAGTTTATTCATTTTCCATTTTCTAGAAGGTTATGCCCTCAGGCCTGTCTTGAATTGGTCATTTCTCACTAGTTTAGTGCGTCTATAAGAAACGTTATATTGTGTACCAAATGTTTTCCTTTGCACCAGAAATCCAGAAACAGGTACCAGTGGCAAGGACGATTGCTAAGCCAACACACTTGGGTGAATTGTAAAGAAAAAAAACATTCTATACCTTCCAACATTCTATACCTTCTGCCCTCAGGACAGAGCTTTACCAAGACTTTTTAGTTGACAGCATGATTAGTTCGAAGATATTTACTGACGTGCATAAAGTACTTTTGAACAAGGTCTCGTATTGAGACAAATTATTTTATAAACGAGTATCGCGTGGTTTAGGTACATTATTGAGGCAGAGGACTGTGATTCACTCATGTAGACCACGCATTTTGAGCTCCTCAGTAAGAGTAACGTAGGGTTGCGAAGAGAGATTTGAGAGGTAAAGAAAACTTTTCTTTAAATAGTTCTAAAATGTATGGATACATATAGAGATTTGTGCAGTTTTGTACAGATGCAAGACAGACCTATACATTTAAATTAAGTTTAATTTGGCAATTGTTGGTCAATTCTAAAAACATAAAAGTGGGAGCATTTATCTACGTTCATATTCTTGTAACCAAATATGGGACACCATCCTTTCCAGGTCTGCACAGAACTATTTTGCAAAGAATCTGTATCATGGATGTTCATGATGGCTCTCTAGGGTTTCTTATCCATGCTGCACTAGAATGGTTGAGAAGAAGCATTAGATACTTTAAATATTTATAAGGAATCAGTGTTGGGGTTTGTACAAACATCATTTTATCCAGAATCTCTGCTTGAAAATAGGGTACCATATCTTCTATGCTTAATCCAATTCTGTGTTCCAGAGGATTGAGGAGGACACATTTATCATTCCTTTGGCGTGCAGAAGGTAAACATATTGTTTCTGGTTGATCCATTCTAGAATGAATCAGTTTGGAACATTCAGTAGGTGAAAAAGAAACATGTGGCTAATATTATTGACATGATGAGTGAAGGTTTTTTCCACTAACTTGCTATAAAAACATAGGATCAGAGTTTACAGTTGGCATTCCCACTAGTGTGTATAATTTGCAAGTGAAATTTATACATGTTGAACAACATTAGCAAAGAACTGTCATATAAATCTAGCAGTTGGTGGATACAACCTGTGTGGTACACAACTTTACCTAATATGCACAGACATGTTTGACATCTCGTGTTATAAGGCACTCACATTGTTATTGCTTAAACATTCATATTAAAAGCTCCATCCGTTATGTTAAAATGATTCTCACAGTTCCTTGGTATCAAAATATTATGATGAAATTACATATAGCATTAGAATCTCAGTAGTTGATGAGGTGATTCTTTACTGCAAATGTAGCATTTGTTAAACCTCCTTCTCAAATCATATTTCAAGACCTTTAAAACTTGGCTGACCTGAGACACCTCAACTAAAATATTTCCATCACACATATTCCACATCTTGAGATTCCATATATACATTCTAGAACTACCAGGAACTCTAGTAAGACAATGACATGATTAGTATACATGTGTTCGGTGGGCCTTTTCCTATAACTGTTAGTAAGGGCTTTCATATGATATATGTCATTGAACCTAAGCTAAAGTTGAAGGATACAGTTTTGGATTTTATGTATCAAAGTAATGCATAAGATTGAGGGATACTCATTAAGGGATACACCTTGAGAACAGTTTGTTTATCCCGTAGTATTATATTTGGATACCTAAAAGCAAAATAGAATGAACCTTGAGTTGGGGAACTGCTAGGACTAGAACGTTTTATGTAGTTAGTTAGGAGGATGAGTGTGTGACCACTCAACAAAGACCCAAGGGCCTTTAATTTGATTTTCAGTAGGTGGAGAGGAAATATATAAGTCATGAGTTTTAGAAACAGGTGATGAAAATGATGCCAGGCACTAACAAAGGTGCCCAACAATTAGATCTTAAACAGTCATTTAAGGTCAGTTCCATAGGCTGGAACAACATTACCTCTGGTTGGAAGTAGAATTCTGCTTTGCAAATGTACCCTGCATTTTGCTGTGGCAGCTTAGTGTAGTCGATAGGATAAGCTGCATTACCCATCTATATTCTATATAAAACATATTGTCTGAATGTAATTCCAAAATGTTTATGTGTTTGTGTGTGTAAAAGCGCACAAAAATTTGCACTTGGCATGAATTCATATAGCTGCGAACACATACGCAGTACTATAAAACATCTTCTAAAGACCTCCGCCACATGTTAAACTCAAGAAAGCAGTGGAGCATAATGCTTTGTATAATATAATGTCACAGCAGGAGGATTTTCAAAGTTTAACTGCTTTCACTGTTTCCCTACTAAGGGGGTAAATAAATACACCTGCAGCCCATAATTTCTGTGTATACTCTAGCCAGAGGGTATTAACACTTAATTATCATACCCAATAAGCATGCTGTCACGTGGTTAGAATGCCGAAGAAGGAGCCGGTGAAGGAATCCCCAGTTTTGATTGGTTGAGTTTGTGGACTCAGTGTTAATAGCCAGGTAATTCCTCTCACCTCCAGCAATTCACCTTTCAGTCATTTAAACAAGCATTAAATCATTCGTTTTAAATTAAAAATTGCCTTATGTGACGATCACAAGAGAAAAAGCATTTACTGCTGGGCTAATTTTTCCATCTCCTACTGTGGCTCACTACAGTAAATATATTGTCAAATAATTGCATTGATAGCCTATAACCATCTACATGAATTTACATTTATTATTATATTATTGGGAGGGGGTTGCAGGCTACAATGATGCATGGTGTAGCATTCAAAGGGTTAAATTCCAAATATTGCTACTGTTCATAAAACATTACAGCACTTTTTAGCCTCTACTTTTTCCCCCCCCCAGATACATTCATGCTTTCAGCGGTGATGTTTGTAATGTGTTTTTCCTTAGTTGTATTCTCTAATTCCAAAGCCTGTGTGCAATAAAAAAAAACTACTTGGCCACCAGAAATAAAAAAGGTGTGACTCAGTCATGATTTAATTGACAAAATTATTGCCGCAGTATGTAATGCTTCTCTGAAGATTACCCTATTTTCGTAGCTGGTTTTTATTAGTTGTAGGAGCCTGTATGTGATTTGTGATTGTATGTGTTGAAGCATAGGGAGGAGGGTGCAAACAATGATGGAAATTGTTGGAAAAGGTTGATTATGTAATCCACGTGCCATGGAAAGAATGAACAGTGGACCTTCTGGAAAACTGCTGGGCAACTTGGCTGGATTTGGAACCTTCATAATCATACCTGGAACCTCTCAGTGGTTGACCTTCTTGTCTCATGGTCTTTAGTCCAGGGTCACACAGTCATTCATACTCTACATTAATCTGATGATATCTAAGACTCTTAATTAGTTCTTTAGCTACCAGTACGTCATGGTTGATATTAAAATCTTAAAATTATGACAAGTCAAGTTTTCCATGGGAGCAGGTATTAGAGTCATTTGGTTAACACAATTGAGGATTTACTGCATTACATCTGCATGATGGGCTAGTAAAGGGTTAATATTTAAAGAGTCTCAGGGTCAGCTCATTTAAAGAGTTCCCAGGTGTGCCTGTTATCGGCAGTCTTTGGCTACACTAACATTTGAGTTCTAGTCCAACTGTTTGCTATTGCCACCAAAGTACCTACTAAAGTAAAAAACTCAAACAAAGCATCTGTTGGCAGAGCATAATAGGAGTTATAGTTCACACAAACTGCTGTGCAATACTTTGTCTATCATGGAAAACGAGCAGACTATTTTATTGATTCACAAAACTGCTACATTATATATAAATCTCACTAATGGAATTCTTTTCAACCTAGAAGTTGTCCATTTAACAAACAGGAAAGAGCGCTAAATATTATCCAAGAATGAGGAATGGAAATCTCCATGGATGAAGTCGTATATTACAAATATTATTTGTACTCATAGATTTTTTTTTTTTTTTTGAAAGACGTTATGAGAATGACATCATGAATATGGCTAGCTTTTATAAGCGTTTTCTTTAATACTGTAGACTGAAGCTGTTAAAACCAACGTTCCAAGATATGCACACCATGTCCATATTCCACCCATGTTCTAGACAAATTTTCGTAATAAATGTTTGAGTATAGTTCTGCATAAACATTCAAATGGCCTTCATCTGCCTGTACAGTAACATGCAAGGTTGTATGATGACCCTTTTATTTTAACCTAGTAAAAAGAGGGAAATGAGGACATTTTATTTCCCCTAGTTTTATGTTTGCTTGGATTGGCAGAGAAATTGCGTTTATTAGGGATTGGACAATGATTATACAAAAGACTTGAGTGAAAGCATACACAGGAGCTGCTAGAGGGAATTCTTTAGCTTCTTGGTTAAGTAGACGTTAACCGTAGCATGATGGGAGTTATGATCCATGCATCTGGACTCTTACTGGTTTCCTATTTTTTGGCTCCATGTCATATATCTGAAAAACATTAAATAGCCCCGGCAAATGTGACGGGTAAAGCTAGCTGGTAGTCACACAATTAAGATTATGCATACATGAGTATGGTGACCATAGGTGCCACTAGGCCTGTGAAGGAGCCAGGAACTGATCTATTACTATCTTAAACAGAGCTTTTACAGATATTATTGGCACAATATAAATAAAACATAATAATAAAAAATTGTAATCCCATAGCTGCTAAGATTCACTTGATTTAAGTAGTAACAAGTGAAATTTATGTTTTGTCTAAGTGGAACATCAGTTTTAAAGGTTGAACATATAAATATTTGTTATCCAGAAGTATACTGTTTTCATATTCAGTGACTTAGAAAGCAATGAGTTCCCTGCCCCAGGGCTGGCAAACTATAGAACAAAAAGTAGTAGTTTAGGGGAGTCAGTCAGTGTTATTACTTGACACTAAGGTGACCTGACCTCCCATTTCATGCAGGAAACGTAGGAGAAACTCATTCTGCAGAATTCCAAGGAATGCAGCCCTCCGGATAGATGCATTTTTCAGAAGTACCTTGCGTTTAAAGAGAGGTCACGTCACCTTACTTAATTTGTTGTGCTTGTTTTAGCTAACATTTCACATTTAGGTAGCGTAATATTAAAGTGACCAAACTCAAAGAGTATTTTCATGTGGAACCTCCAAGCACCATGAAATTAGAGTCAATTTAGCTGGTTTTTGATCATGCTAAAGACATCAGTATTAAATAATTGACATTACCAACTTGTTGTTGCCAATATTGACTGTTTCATGTTTTGGCCAATCAGGTTAGTATATGAACTGACGTACCCCAACTTCAGGTAGAATACAGTGGCATCTGCCGGGTGGCATTATGGCAGCTGTCTTTTATTACCTTAAAAGATATCACTTACAAAACAGATTTTCTTCCTCCTGCTGTTCTTAAAATGAATCACTCTTTTCTCCTTTTTTCTCTCTTATTTCTTCTTCCTTCATTCGTATCGCAGTGGACATGGCGTTCGGGCAAATGCTCGCCAAAAAGCTCCACCATTTTGCCCTGATATAATCCTGTGTGAACTTCCACTGAAATGGTTGAGCTTCTGGTGATGTCCTCTCTCCCGATTGGATTATCAGGGAAGAGGACCTCACCGGATTCTGCACCATTTTGGTGAAAGTTCACCGAGAGGTTATATCCCTGTAGATGCTGATGAAGAAAGAAGAGATAAAAGAGGAGAGAGGAGAACAAGATATAGAACAAGAAGATGCAAGACACGGAAGAGGTCGGCAGAAAAGTTAGGGAGACATTCACAGAGCATAAGAGAGAAAGTGAACGAAAATAAGATCGTGAGAGAGTACGTAGTCAATGTACTCTCTCACGTCATGTCAATTCTTGTTTTTTTTCGATGAATTTTCTGTAAGAAGCACTTACATTGTTACAAGGCAATAATAATAATGATAATTGTTTCCTCCTAACCACCTGCTTCTAAATGCATGTATTCATCTATTGTACTCCTGAGGGGAAAATGAGCCAGCAGAAAGCTCCGTAGCTGTTGCATATCCAAAACACTCATGGACCTTAGTCATCATTCAGCTGGCACAAGATAGACAAGGCTTGCTAAAGTTCTAGTCTTGTGCAATAGCAATTAAGTCTTCTTCAAGTTATGTGTTCTGTGTTGTTGTTTTTTTCTTATATTGGGCATATTTTTCTTATAGTTGGCAAATGTATATGCCACCAACAACTTGTGTTGAAACCACAGAAAATAATGTTGCCATGGGGGGGGTCAGATTGCTGTTAATTGAGTGTGCAGCCATTAGCACCAGCCAATGAGGGAATAATTAGCCAGTGTGGTTAAGAGCTGCCAAGATAAATGTGGACCATGAGAATAGTAAAAAGTCACAATGAGCCCAAGAGAATTTTTATATGAAAAGATTTTGGCCAAAAAGTTCATGCTTCAGTGCAAGATTCTACTTTACTTTTCAACTGGAATCATTAACAAGAAACTGTGCCTGTAATGAATGCCTTCAGAAGCAACTGCAGGTATGCTACCCAGATTATCATCTTTTAATCTAGCACGTCAAACCACAGCCACCACAACGCCCTTAACATCTCTTGACACTTTGCAAGGCTTGCTACATCTGCTTTACATCATTCTGGGTAATTCTTTGTAAACAGACACCACAGCACACTTCTGGCTTTAGAATATGGATGATACACTTAGTCCATAAGCTTACACCAGTATAAAGCCACAGACACATGCTGACTGGTGTGAAAATGCAAACAGCTGCTTTTTAACATAAATTAGCAGAATTCTGTCCGCCATTACCATATAGATATACAGTATTTTACTGCTATTTCTATATTCATAATAATAGTCAACGAGCTACATGCCAACAATCCTCCAGTGTGTCCCGTCAGCAACCACACACCCACGTATACTCCCAGGGAACGGGTGCCGAAGACCCACAACACCTCCACAAAGCACCCTCAACTCGAATGAATAAATATTCAGGCTTCGCACTGTGCTAATTTCTTCTTCAAGTGTGAAGCTTGACTATTTATTTATTATAATTTTCACCTTTATATGTTGCTCATATGCCAACCATGACAAGCTATGAGGTGTGTACCTAAGTCAGGCACTATTAAACCAGTTTGTGTGTGCTATTTTATGAGATCTCCCTATTCTGTCTCAGGAAAAGCTTAAAATTTAGTACTCATCAAATAATGCCACACACAGGGATACTGGTACCTCACTTCTAAAGGTAAATGCTTAAAAGAAACACATTCTACAAGGCAGCCGACCCAAAGTATACATTTTCCATAAGTGTCTCCCATTGAGAGCTGGTGTTTTGACCTGGTGTTTTGGTAGGGAGTACTCGTTCTAAACCTGGCATGGCTACATTTTCAGCTATTATAGAGAAGATTTATTAAGAAATGAAGTGTCTAATATTATTCTACATGAATGAATAGCCCCATAAAGTTTCGTCTCTTTTCATGGCCTAATCACTCCTATTCCAAGTCTGTTATTCCTGGCTGTCCATAGTTGTCATGTATGTTACTGAAAAGGAACCTTATTTTTATTGTTATTTTTAGTGGCAGCTCTTAAAGAAATATGCAGTAGATTTCTTGGTTTGACCTTGGAGTCAAAGTAATCTATTGCAAAACTCCGCAGGGGCAGTAACGTGATAGAAACCTCATATTTCTTAAAATTTATGACCACTTCTTTGGTGGTCTGCAAGTCTTGCAGAGAAGGAGTACTTAGCCTGTTAAATTGTTTAATGTTTGTTCTCGATGAAGGTCAGTGTAAGTTCCAATTTAGATTTATTGTAACAAATATAGGATGTCAGTAGCAAATCCAAGGACGAAGCATGTTGCAAGTCAGGGTTAGTGGATTTATGTTTCATTATAATGATGTGAGGATAATGCTTCAGCTGCATGACCATTCCATTAGTCACAGTTAGTCGAAACAAATCTTTATACAAACAAACGTTTTGGGTTAAAACAAGAACAGAAAGAAAAACAAATGAAGTCACATTTAACCCGGTCTTCTGTTTGGCAATAAGAATGCACTATTCCTATTCATATTATAAATAGTTTTTATATTAGGATACAAAATAATTTTTAAATATGGGATGCAAAATAACTACAGCCGCTAAAAGTAGACTGGAACAGGTACAAATAAAGAGTATTATTTTGGAGCATGCAGTATACGGAGAGCCCTGGCTTGCCTTCTTGCATGGAGACTGGGATATTATATGTACTGTGTGCAGCTTACAAAGGCAACATTTATGGGAGCTGTGCATTCTCTGCAGCGTATGGAGCCGTGTACTTTGTAGGCTGTGAGTATAGTATATGCAGTGTAGTGATCCATCTGGTCTGGCAAATATGCACAGTGCTAGCAATGTAAGGAGACTTTTGATTGTTATATTGAAGCATGAAGTGCTGGTTCTTCTATGGCCAAGTAATGAAGCTGGCATATCTATAGGTGCTCCACGAAGAGCCACAGTTGATTATCGAATCACAAAATCTTCTGCATATGCGGCCATTTCCTTCCCTCCTTGGCTGAAGCCTGCATAGGACTGTATCTTCTTGGAACAACAGAGAGTGCAAACAAATCACTGAAGTCTTCAAGAAGAGGTGGGATCCAAATGGCATAAATCATCTCTCCCACCCAAAAAGCTTCATGGGAAAAAAAATATCCATTTTCTATGTTATGTCACACTCTGTACTGCATCTAATTACAAGAAAATCCCCAGAAATACGAAAAATAAAAAAAGTGCTATTCAAAGCCTCAGCCCACAGGCAGGTATTACCGTATGAAAATGTTAATTTACCTGTCATCCGGGCTGACAAAAAAGTGTAGTCAAGGGTTCATTGGTGGCTCAAGAAGCACCTCAGGCTTCAGCCTGCCAAGGCCAGAGGATGAAGTGTTTCCACCTCACACAGTGTATAAAATCCTCTGGTTTGAACACCATGCAATGTGGTGCAGAATGCATGGAGAGTAATGGTTTGGGTTCTGTGTATGCTGTGGTCTAGGGCACTAACAATGCATGGGATCCACAGAATAAGCATTAGGGTGTGAATATGTAAATGCATTACACCTTCTTCTCCTTTTCCAGTCTGCCAGATCATAAGCATCAGCCCGACACTCTTGGAAAAAATCATGGTTTTTGATCTTGGTCCAAGCGTCACCTGGCCCTCCAGCAGTTATCAAATGTTTAACACCAATTACACTTGGCTAGCAAGAAGATGGCTGGGTTGGTGGGAGTTTTAGTTTAAAACCATCTGGCCTTCCCCCTGTTTTTCCTAGCATTATATACAAGAATTTGCAAGTGTAATCTGAAAATCTCCAGGCGTGTCCAAAACACGTGTCACAATCTCAGGGCGAGATCAAAATTGAAATGCCTTTTTCAGTCTTTTATTCAAATAATTATTTTCGGTTTTTGAGTTAAACATGTTTGTCTGAGATCTTTTATGAACTATCCCAAATAAATCTCATCATATTCATCTATGAGATATTTCAGTTCTAATAGGAATCTTAGGATTTGTCAGATGTTTCCATTGTGAATTTATTAGCTGGAACGTGTCATAGTAATCTGTAATGGAATATGCTGCCAGATACTTATCAAACTATGCATTACATTATTGGCTGGCATTCTGGAATAGCACAGGATAGAATATCAAGAATTCTAGAAATGCTACTCCACAAATGCTTGTGTAGGACATATTTCCATTATCACTGATCACAAGGAGAGCCACGCTGGTAAGTATCCATGGTTAATGATGGATTAAAACATTTGCTTTAATCCCTTTTTGGAACATACAGTAGTTTGTTCCTTTGAATGGCATGGCTTAGATGTCGTTACTGTTCCCATACGGGCCTGATGCCTGTAAGATAGTTGTCTACAGCTTTAGCATTTATGGCTACCACAAAAGAGATACATTCAGTCACAGCCATAGCTCGTGTGCTTTGCCTATTCGCATATTCCAACAATAATTTATTCACTATAACACAGAAAGTTTTGTGTATGGTGAGTGGGGATGGACATCTACCATTAATACCATATCTTTTATGTTATGTTATCTTTTATGATCTAGAAATTAAGCTGCATATCTCAAAGCAACCAGTGGCTAATACTTAGACTTTGACTCATCGCAAGGCAGAATAACCAGCTGTCTGTAGTGCATGTTTCTTAGGCATGCTATGGATTATGAGTGGGTATTAAACTTTTGCAGCCCGGTCCACTCCTATCATTCTTTGTACAATACCCTCCCATTCTACTCATGCTCCATCCCCCTCCCTACTACAATTAGGGAAGTGCTGGCTGGCAAGGGCACATTGTCTGCCTAATGCGTCTGGGACACAGTATTACTGGATGGGGCACTGTTTTACAGGGACACTTGGCTGAATTTTTGCCCCAGGTCAAACGCTGCCAGTCATCAATGCATTGAAACCCTAGGCCCACCCTGGAACCCAGATGCCACACCTAGGACTTGCTTTGGGACCCAGATTGCATCCACAGGACCCAGACTGGATGCATATGACTTTCCATATTTTCCCCAAACAGCATGCCTGCCTGTGCTATCTTTGCCTCAAACAGCATGCTTGTGGCATCTTTGCTCATTCACACATACTCATACATACAGTTGTGACCCCTGCAACCGTGGGCCCCCGGAAATGTCTGGACCCAGGGCAGCTGCCCCTTTTTTGCCCCACGTTAAAGATATCCCTGGCTTCCATTATGCTAACTAGATTTTTACTGAAGATTACAGTCAAGTGAATAATTGGGTGCAAGCTGTGTAACTCTGTGACTGTTGGTTGACAACAACTCACTTGATGTGCAACTTAACCTTTGGCTACCTGAAAATGAAAAGAGGTTGTAATGCTTCAGATGAACTCAAACTGTTGTGTGTATCTGATCTATATTCGCCTAATTTTTTTATTATGACAGCCAAGGGTATAGACTTACAGAGAGGTTAAAGTTTGGAAAGTGAACCTCTTGGTAAATATTATTCTGTGAGGCCTCAAGTCAAAGCTGCACAAAATAACACAAGCATTTTCATTATTCCGTGTTTCATCTTGTAGTATATCTACGCTATGTATGGGAGATGTGTAGGGTTCTGAAACCAGGTGAAGTATTGCCAGTCAACGATAAATGTGGACTTTTTTCATTTATATATATGTGTGTGTGTGTGTGTATTTTGTTCTTAATTTAAAACTATATCAAATGGCCATGTTGCTACAGGCTGTTTACAAGCTCTGTAATAATAACAAGTTATTCATCTAGCTGTTTACATAAGGAATTGTTATTGTGTAAAAATAAAAGTGTCACTCATTGTTAAAACAGGACAATGACTGAGTAAAATACCCTTTGCTCTCTGAATGTGAATATCGCATGCCATTTATATTATTTAAAGTAACAGGCGCCGAACGAATCTCTGTTTCTGGTTATATAAGAAAAAAAGTCTCTCCTGGTGAGCTGACCATATGTACGGCTATGAACTAAGATCAGGATTCCAAGATAGCAGATTATTAGATACGCTAAGCTGTAGGGAACAGACCACCAGAGTTGTGACAAGTGATGTAGCTACCCCCTGGGTAAAACAAAGGTTTACATATTACACAAGCAATTTGAATGTTTTCTAAACATATTGCCAAGACAGTGGGATTTGGCAGTGAGCACTGTGTTTTTAAGTTTTGCATAGCTGGATTAAAAGTTACTGCTGATTATTTAACCTTTTTTTTTTTTTAATTCGTCTACAATGAACTACAAGCATCCTAGTAACCCATCTAAGAATTCTCCACAGCACTTAAACTTGTCTTCATGGCTACCGAAAGATTACACACACAAATCACTTCACAAAAGTACTATAAGTGCCTAGCACATAGATAACTGCACAAGACAATTGTCTTGTCCAAACTCTTAAATACTCCCCCTAAGTGAAATGTTTTATAATCCTTTTTGTGCAGTAGTTAGGAAATAAAGAAAGGAGTTTGGGCACAGATTATCCGGTAGAAAGAAAGAGACTTTTTTTGTGGGTTCCAACTGAAACACAATAGGGCACATAATTAACTTCACGATTCTTTGTGTTTTTCATTTGACCGCAGGGAGGAGATGAAAGAGGACTTCTAGGACTTGCATTCCATCCCAATTATAAGAAAAATGGAAAGCTCTATGTGTCGTACACCACCAACCAAGAGCGCTGGGCCAGCGGACCTCACGACCACATTCTTAGAGTTGTCGAATACACAGTGTCTAGGTACCTTTGATCTTGTAACAGCTGCATGTTTTAGATTATTGCCTAAACACATTATATATATATATATATATATATATACACACACACACACATATCAATGGATTGTATATTAGCATTACCACATTATCATTTTACTTTATCATCAAAACGTGCTGCTCTGTACTCTGAACAGCATACCACCAAAGAGCTATTCACTTAATTATGTTAGTCCCCAATTGTTTAGTTACTTTCAACTCCAGAAGGTATCTGCCTAATAGTTTCAAATTATAAAAAACTATTAAACCTCTGAGTATCACTGGCAGGACAACTAATGCAAACTAGTATGTTTTTCTGTGCTCCTTACACTCAATGGAATCAAATAATCCACTGAATTACATTCATTATTATTTAGTAATGGTTTTATCACTCATTGGACAAGGACAATATTTTGATTCGTAAGGGTATTGGTATTGAAAGGGTCATATGATACATCATTTTAAGCATATCCAATTTTAAGTAGTGATCCTTTTGCTGCATTTTATTAGTCTTTACGCTGGGATAATGTAAGGAAATATGCCATTAAGGTAAAGGATTTCGATCATCGTGCCTAATTGTTACAGTTTAGTTGAGTCTATGGGGAATTGTTAATGAAATCTCCCCCACCAATATCTTATGAAGAGGTGATATAGTAATTAATCATTTGCATGAGAAAGTCTGGTCCCTCAAAACACAATGATTATCATTAAATATTATTAAAAAGTGAAAATAAGATAATTGTCGTTATTTGTTTTGTATCGCTGTGTTGGTGTGTACATCTATTGCTGTGAGACAAAGTAAGTAGAGTTAATTCTTTATTTGAAACAGGAAAAATCCCAGTCAGGTCGACGTAAGGACAGAAAAAATATTTCTTGAAGTGGCAGAGTTACACAGGAAGCACTTGGGAGGACAGCTTTTGTTTGGTCCTGATGGCTTCCTGTATATTTTCCTTGGCGATGGAATGATAACTATTGATGATATGGAAGAGATGGATGGTCTGAGGTAAAATTCTTGCATGAATTTCACAGTTTCTGTTTGAAATACAAAATAAACCAAATACTTAACTGACGACGTTAAAACCTGTAAAAATAGCATCGTACATCCTGCTTCCATTGACCACTGCCTTGACAGGGAAGGTTAAAGGCAGATGTTCTCCTTTAATTTATTTTTTTTAAAAAAAAGATTTAAGTATCAAACTTGGTGAAAATGACAATTGGTGAGAATGTTAGCAGCAACAATGTAACTTCATATTCTCAAGAATTCAAAACTCACCGAAGTCTGGAGAGTGAGTTAGTAGGAAAAGTGTTTGCTACTGGTTTCTAATGTCGTGCATTAATGTCGTGCGTCTTATTAAGGCTGCACATGGGAAAAAAACGAACCCTTGAGGCCTGGAGCCCAGTAACAATGGAGCACAGACCTGGAGAGTTTTAGAAGCTCTTATGTAAACTAGGGTTTTTGAAACCTGTCTCAAAAACCCCTTACAGTACTATAGAACATAGGGGATTAGACTAATTGACAAAATGATCCTCCTTTTATGGATGTTTATAGAAATCACACCTGTTGATACCATTGTATAATACTTATATTCTTGCAATCAAATAGTGCATACCCAATAGTGCAATCAAAAAGCACAAGCCCTCCATCCATTTCTTTGTCTTGTTGCTTTCGCTTGTGTGGAAATATTATGCATGTTGTCCATTGTTATTAATCAGAAGCTGCTGAAAGGCGACCACTCTCGTTGATGTGACTCAAGCATAAAATGTAATTGTGCATTCCAAGTTTATTCATCTGAGAAAGTTGGGGAACGTTGGTTACCATTTTCTAGACTTATTCTTTGTTTTTGTTTTCTAGTGATTTTACAGGTTCAGTACTGCGATTGGATGTTGACATAGATATGTGTGGTGCTTTATATTCCATTCCCAAAAGCAATCCACATTTTAACAGTACCAACCAACCCCCTGAAATATTTGCACATGGACTACATAACCCAGGCAGGTAAGCCATATCCACAGTCTCATCTGTGCTTCTACAATGGTAGTCTGTGGAACAGGTTGGAGGCCAGAACCATGCACGACTGCTACTTGACAATGATATGAAATATGATGTGAAATATACAAGTATTCATATGTGTCCCTAAAGCAACAGTCTAGGCTCCAAAATGGGGGGGGGTTGGAATTCATATGTGTGTCCATATTGCATATTATACTGCATATAAATTAGTGTATGCATTCTTTAGTTCTTAGTAAGTGTAGGCAGGAAGTATACTTAAGTACACTTCCTGTGCATGCTTTGTACAACCCAATTGGTTGGAGGTCCCACCAAAATCAGTGGAAGAAGCAGAAGCCAATGTAACACATGCTAGCTTAACATCAATAGTACTGAGCATGTGCAAAATAGTCTTTTTAGAAACGTTTTAATAGTTTTCTTATTAGTTATAAAGTTATGGTTTTTTACACATTTGTTCTCCAATGAAAGGTGAAATAATGCTTGTTTGCATTACACCATTTTTTAATCAGTGCTTCTTAATTTTCCTTCTCTTATATAGATGTGCAGTTGACCATCATTCCAAAGATGTCAATACAAATTTGACAATTATTTGCTCAGATTCAAGCACTAAGAACAGATCGTCCACTAGGATACTACAAATTATAAAGGGCAAGGACTATGGTAAGTTAACAACAATCAAACGTTTGTTTATCTGTTCTGTTTCATGATGTTTAAAAATTAAAAATAAAATAGGGAAAAATTATAATGCTTAAATACACTAAATATTGTCAAAGTAGCTGCTACCCAGTCATTGCCAAAGACCTGAGGTGGACATTTGCTACCTATGAGTATTTTGGTATTTTCCATAAGGAACTTGGTTGGAATATCTTTAATCAGTTGAGTTGTTACTTTCTTGCTCCCCGGGTTCATAACTATTTGCATTGCTGCTTGTGACCTACCAATACCTGTAACGTCTATAATCTCCTTGTTTTTGCCTAGCTGCACCTGGCATCGGGGTCAGTGTGTGGCACTGTCTTCTTGGAGCCTGCCTGGCTGTCTGGCATTGTGTATCTAGATCTATTTATGGATACTATATAATCACATGTGTGAAACCCATTATAGTACCTCTGGCTTTTAGTACAATATTACATGTTTATGCATAGGTTATAGTGTGTGTAACATAAGTTGGCAAAAGGCAAATGGTAAATTTAACATGTTTTCTAATATTTCAGGAAATAGCTCATTCTAAGATGTGTCATTAAACTAATGCAAGTCAATTAATTAAGCTCTCTTTCCCTGTTATGACTTTAACACCCCAATCCAACTTACACCATTTAAAAATATTTTCTTTAGGAAATTGGTCCTTTTCTGTTTTCACATCTTAATAGCACGTGTCATGATGGAATATGCCATTAATTTTCATTTCCAGTAATTCATTATGATTGATTAAACTACTTTTAGCTAGTTTTTTAGGGATATGTTAAAAAGGCTAAAGCAACCTGTAAAGTGCTACCATTGCATCTTTAGGGTTGTAGGCCCCCATCAAATGAATGTTTATGCAAGAGACACCTTTTGAAAGGCTTTGTAGATATGAAGAAAGATAAGCACTGAAAAGCATTATTGTTATATATTGTCTTGTAGACCATTGTTTTCTTAATTGTGCCAATGTAGGTTGCCCAAAATAACCCAAATTAGTTTTATTATTGTGTGTACTGAAGGCATAATAGCTTTGTATATGTAAAGCAAATGATATTGAGGAAATATCTAGTTTAATATACTTTATTAAGATACAAGAGCAATTTACCTTTTATTGGATCATAGATGTAGAGTGATAGGAGCTTAAAGGTTTCAGAGGTCTCTTCTTTAGATAAAAAATGTAAAAATCAGTGGTCCTGAAAGTTTGAGACCCTATATCTTTTTTCAATATTGGCCCAATGAGAGTATAAACTTTGACTAAGGACTCCATTTTCTTCTCTTGTAACTTTTTGTAGCAGTAGAAGTAATTTCAGCTTCATGGATACTTGCCACATATTTTTGTTCATTTAAAACAAATATTCTTATTGCCCCACTCCATTTTGTTTCACTCACAACACTTCATAATGGAGAACCCTTTCCAAATCCAGTTTCCAACGGGCTAGGAACCATCGTTCAATGGATATTGGCTTGTCTAGTCTCTTCATAATATATATATATATATATATATATATATATATATATATATATATATATATACATAACAATGAAGGGGCAACTGTAGAAACTGTGGTGTGTTAAATAATATCACAATTATACCAATCGCTTTAAGTCATCACTGGTTTTATATTTATACTATGCCATGTTAAGTTACCCAGATTTATAGTTACAACTGGGGCATGTAGTGCAATTATGAATATTGCACTACAACGCGGAAAGAAGATGGTATTCTCACAACAAAACAATAGAAAACAGAATTAAGGAATGAAAAAGAAAGATACAGCATACTGGGGATTGTTTTGGGAAGACAAGTGTACTAATCACAAGATCTCCAGTCTTTAGGGGTTTAGCTGACTGCTATTATACTAGGCTAAGTAACTTTAGTATATGTTATCTGGTATCTGTTGGTTACACTAATATACACATTTTCATGTGATAATGGTCTATAAAGCTCTTATATTATTTTTGTCCTAACACTGTGGTAGTTCCTCTTCTTTTTTAGAAAGTGAGCCTTCACTTCTAGAATTCAAGCCAATGAGCAGTGGCCCCATGGTCGGTGGATTTATATACAGAGGCTGTCAATCCGAGCGGCTGTATGGCAGTTACGTATTTGGCGACCGCTATGGGTGAGTTATTTCACATAAGTCCATAAAAAAAAAAACATTTTTATTTTGAAAAATTTGTCAATGACATCTAAGTACAGTAAGAAAAAAGTAAAACTATTTTTGAAAACACTTAAAAGCATAACAGTGGCTAGATGAACATATGTTATGTATCTGTTGTTTTGTGCATGTCATAATTAAAATGATGTAAACAAAAAAAAATCACTAAGCATTCCAAATTGTATTGTATCTCATTATATATGCGGGCAGAACATGATATATATATATATATATATATATATATATATATATATATATATAATTAGTTTGTCTTGATTTGTGTAATTTCAGAAACTTTATAACACTCAATCAGAACCCCACAACAAAGCAGTGGCAGGAAAAGCCATTCTGTCTTGGCAGTGGAACTTCTTGTAGAGGACCTTTCACAGGACACATACTAGGATTTGGTGAAGATGAGCAAGGTAAGGCAAATTAATTTGTATTAACTGTTATAGTTATATATGTGCTGGCTGATTTACCATGCACAAAATGGTTTAGCCATATAATACATTGTACATAAAAGTAAGATGCAGTACATATTCGCATACCTGGGCCAGTTATCAGAAGGTTGGCAACCCAGAGCTCCCCATCTTCTGGGGTTAGGATGTCCATAATTTTCTGAGGTGTCACAGCTGACACTGTGGTTAACATAAAACAATATAAAAGAGGGCCTGCAGATTATGTACAGACCCCACTGTGGTATCTGATGACCCCCCCTGGCTGCTGATCACACCAATTGTGATTAGACATGCAGGACTGCAGAGCCCTTCTTTCTGATTACTGTGCGATCAGCATACAGTAACATCACACAAACAAGAATGAGAAGAGGGAGATCTTAAGGAAAGATGGTACCCTTTTATTCTGCTAACATAAAAATAGTTTTGTGCCAATATACTACTCTCAGATGATGGCAGTAAAAAAGGTCACTCAGCAGTTTCCCACACTTGTGTGTAAGGGAGAGTTTTAGATTTACGAAACATAGAAAGCCTATGCATGTTAAAACGTAGCCTCAAGATATTTGGAGGCGATGATATGTTAAACTTCCAAACAGGGTACTGTTCCTTTAATGGACGATATGACTCATACAAAGTGTTAAATATGAAGTCTGACAAATGCCTGAGCTATGCTATAAAATAATGTACATAACCCCCATGCTGTATTGGTATTTCTAACAGGTGAAGTCTACATACTCTCCAGCAGTAAAAGTATGACTCAGTCGCACAGTGGGAAACTATACAAGATCATTGACCCTAAAAGGTAAGGACGCTCATTAACATTAAATAAAAAAAATACTAGAATGTTCTACTAGCAACTATTAATACAAAGTTTCAAGTGAAAACTTAAAAAAATGTCAAACTAATTTGATAAAGAAAACAAAAAAGGATGTAAAAGTTCATAAATTTATATTGCTCTTAGAAACATTTGTAAGGTTTGGGCAATGAGTCTTATTTTCTATGTTTAATTAAAGGTACCTGTTCCAATTTCTGTCCAGAATTTAACAAAACTGTAACTAAATAGAGCATTACAAACATCACTCCTAGTAATGTTAAATGACCAAACCCATCCAGGTAATAGTTATTTAGTTAAGTAAACTTTTGTTCGTTCATATATTTTTGAAGGGAACACCTTTAAAACATTTTCAGCAGGTCACTTTTAAAGTAAAAAAAAATACATTTAAAACTATTCCAAAATACATACTTTTGTACCTGTAAAACTTTAATTAAAGAATTTACAAAATAAAAAGATATTTTCTATTTTAAACAGTAGTGTAAGATGTCAGAGACAAAAGCAGGTCTGCAGTCATATGCCACAAATGTATTTATCTGAATTTATCTGAATTTTTATTTAACCCCTTAAGGACAATGGGCGGTCCCTAAATCCATTGAAAACAATGCATTTTGTCATTAAGGGGTTAAGACATTTCACTTTTAGAGGGACACTCCAGCCATCATATGCACTTTAATGCACTTAGCATGGTCCCTTTAAATTCCTTAAGCTTTAAGCTGTCAATCAGTGTCAGGAAAAGTCAGACCATGGTCGAGGGCAGCTCCAAAGCTGCAGCTTCTATAGTCTTTATTTTCCTTTTTCCATTTTGGAAAATGCATACTATCCCTTTCAATTCTCATGACATAAACATTTTACCTTTCCTAACTTTAAAAGAAATAAGTAAAGGAAACCTTGCAACTGCCTTAAGATAATGGGATTTGTAGTCAAGCTATAGTCAAAGGTACAGTATGTTCTGTCTGTATATATTTTATGTAATTTTCATTGATTTTTTTTTTGTAGAATTACTATAAACTATGATTTTAGCTCCCAGCCAACTAAATCAGAGTAACTGACAAAAGGCCAGCAGGAGCACAGATATAAGACATGAGGACATAATATATAGACTACAGTGACAGAAATCTGCTATGTGTCAAGAGGTTCCCTGACGTAAATATGTTGATATTTCAAACACCAAGAAATGTACTCAATCCAATTACAATAGCATTCATTGTATGTATATAAAAAAATGTTGAGTTCAAATTTAACGATATCTGGTTTTCTCCTGATTCTTCCATGCTGGAAGATATATCATCACCTTCTTTATTTAGATTTTCCTGCAATGCTATTTGAGTCACAGGAATGCCATGTTCTGAAGAGAATAGTTAAACACCTTGTGTATATAAACACGGTTTAGGTCCTCTCTGATTATAATGGCCAACAGACAAGCAGGTCCCAAGATGGCTGTGTTTACACCCAGAGTAAACGTTTAGAAATAGACGGACAGCGTTGCATTCTTTCAGAAAAGAACGTAAACATAAAGAAATGTCTTAAAATGAATTTGAAAACCTGCGCCAGACGTGTGTGTTAACCCTTTAAGCACCATGCGAAGCAACATTTAGCAAAAGGAAAGCATTTGTTGCTGCATAAAGAGATGGCACGTAAAATGATTGAAGGAGGGGGTATGACACGTTCGCATAGTTTGTCATATGTCGTGAGTTTCTGCAATCTCACTATGAAACCAGTAAAAAAAAAATGTGCAGAACAAGACATAATTGGATAAAGGCAGTAACTTGCTGAGTGTGGCTGGAGCTTTAAGCACATTCTGTCAACCACTGGGATCTGATTACAAAAAAGCATCTAAATTGACCTTGACTCTGTGCTTGTATTCAGTCAACTAGTAGGGTGGTCTCTGAATATCATACCTGAAAGGCCAGACCTCCCATTGCAATGTTCTTGCTAGGGCTATTTTGTGTGTGGGCGAGAAAGATGTTTTGTATTGAGTATCTGAGAAGATCTGGAGGAGGTGAACTTCAAGAATGCTAAACCCATTGACCCCATAGTGGCGATGGATGCATTGGAAACGTGATTAGTAGTGACATAGAAAAGTTAGTTTAAGATACAATATTTCTAAACCACTAACCATTTTTCCAAACATCTTGGAAAGTTTTAGTTTTTTGGGGTTTTTTTTTTTACAAACACTGTCTCGAATGCAGGTGAAACATGACTTTTTTTTGTGAGTACAAAATATACAATATAATTTATCATGAACCCACGATACTTTTTAGTAGTTAGCAGTGACACTATGCAGACCCAGTTTGGTATTAGAATGTTAGAAAATTATTACATGAGCCACAAAGGTATCATTAAAGCTAACAAATTACAACGACCAGGATCCTCAGAGAGCGTTTGGCTTAGGATCATCTGCAGCTTTGAGTTTCGGAGATCCAAGATATCTGTTTTATATCTTATATATTTCAGGTACATTGCAAATAAAGGGATATGAGCTGTGTAAACTATACTGCATAAAACTGTTTGTCAGGCTGACAGGGAGTGAAATTAACATCATCATTTGTGAAAACTTTACAACTTAAAGTACACCTGTCACTGAATAATGACAGGATCTCGCTTTTCAGGGGTACAGTTTCAACTATACTTTCCAATTGGCTATGAAATTTTAAATCAGCCTCCCCGCCTATTATCTCAATGCTGTCACTAAAACAGCAAAAGGAATAAAAACTACAAATATGCCTCCTGAGTGGATTGTACGCGCATACCCATGCACCCGAAATCCTCTCTGCTATGTCACAGGATGCTGTGTGATGTCACTAGTACAATGCGCTATACTTATCTGAGGTGGACCCTGCCATACACAATTTTTTGTATCTAACAACATAAAATATGAAAAAAGTACTGAGTCTACAAGAGCCAAATAAACTTAACAATTTGTATGTCCTTTTAAAATTCATGCTACAACTTCTTGGACAAAAACATATTCATACCTTGCCAGCACAAGTATTAACGTAAGCAAGATTCCAGAATGTAGACAAGCATATAAATACAACATACATTGGGGGTTATTTATAAAGAACAATTCTGCTACAAAGTGGTAAAGTGGTCTTACTACCATAGCAACCAATGGAATGTTCCAGCACATTGATCCACTTTAACCACTTTATACCAGAATCACTAAATAATCCCCAGAAAGCCTGAAGAAAAAAAAAAAAAAAAAACAATAACAAAATTCTGGTGGGTTGTTTTGTTTTTAATAGTATTACCTCACTTGGTGATATTTTCTGCTGTCATTGTGAATGCTTATATAAAAGTATTT
Organism: Spea bombifrons; assembly: GCF_027358695.1. Classification (NCBI taxonomy): domain Eukaryota; kingdom Metazoa; phylum Chordata; class Amphibia; order Anura; family Pelobatidae; genus Spea; species Spea bombifrons. The sequence continues at coordinate 37,132,626 of NC_071087.1, read as the reverse complement.
TTGTCTTTTCTTTTGAGCTATCAGTTAGCAGGCTATTCAGTTTGCCACCCTTAACAAAAGTGTGCATAATAAAGCAACCCAATAAGCCTGCTCTCAGCAGATCTCCAGGAGCAGTTCTATGCAAGTGAACCCTTCAGTTGATAAACTCCAAGAGCGCCAGTTGACCCAGCTGCCAAGTGCTTATGAAGCAGGTGTTGTTTTTGTGACCACCCTGGAAGCGGTGAAAGCTGTTTAGCAGTTACACTAACCTTTGAGCCGTTAACCGTTTCAGTGCAAGTTGGTGGGGTGTGAGCAATGCTTTCATTATCCTCTCTGGTAGTGCAATGGGTTCACAAATGACCCACATTGGTTCCAGAAGGGTTAACTTTCTAGCTCCACCGGGATCTTTAAACATGACATAAGTCTTTAGGAATAAAGGTCAAGAACAAATGTGGCATGGCTAATCCATTCGATACAGGGCTATTTAGGGAACTAAATATAAAATGGTGTGACATTTCTCTCTTTTCGCAAATCTAGTCAATGGGAAATAAAGAGTTATGAAAAAAACGCAAGAATTTTTAAAGTTTATACAAATAACCAAATTAAATGTTTCAATTAAGATCATGTTAGCAGTAGTTCAGATAATCTCTGGATTGTCGTATTGACCATTCAATATAATAAACTGAAATGGCTTAAATGATATGAAAAGATAAAACGTGTACTGTAGTCTCCAGTCTTGCATAAACCTATGGGTATGTCTATTCAATTTCTTTTACCGCTTTTGCTTATTCTTAAAATTTGTTTTTGATATTTTTTTTTACTTTTTCATCTGAGATCTCTCTAGATCTAAATAATAGAAAGCCCTGATGATATATATATATATATATATATATATATATATATATATATATATATATGACACACAGTGAGAACTGAAGGGAATGTTGTAGAATGTTCCATAAGGGTATTTAAAAATAAAATAGCACTCAGTACAAGAGCTGTTACTAACAGAGCTGGGATTCTGCAGACAGAGGGCAGTCCAAGCTGTCAATGGACAACCTTCTCTCCTTCAATTGAAGAGTGTTTTTTAAGAAATAAATGGCTCTATGGGCTGCTTTAGCACTGGTGGACCCACTACCTTGCATGTCCCGTGCATTACTTCACATTGTTTAATCCTGATAAATATATCTTGTCTTTTCAATAGTACTTCCGGGCCCCAGTGATTAATCTGGCTTTCTATGGTGATTATTATTTATGGTTTTTACACTTACTTGTATAACTTATCTCCCCAGACTATAGGTAACATTTTACCTTGGAGAAGCCATTTCTCAGTATGCCATTATGACAGATAAATGAACAGATATACCCAACACAGTTATATGCATAATTCAAGCTAATCTCATAGGGTTGAAAAACTTCTGTGAAGAGTATAACATTTAAAAGATAAGATGAGTTTAAAATCAGGATGCCTGAAAGGCGAATTTTTTTTTTCTAAAATATGGGACAACTAGCAGTTATGGACCAGTATTTTTTATCGTAACATTTTTACAGCATGTTTCTTTACTATTGCTGTGCAGAAGGCATAGAAGAAATCCTGTTAAATAATAATAACTCAATATAAAGTAATATAAAAGTTAACTCAACAGTGTGGTATCAAATATTTTCATATCTGTGAAGCCATAAACAAACGCATTAAGCATTCTTTGGTTACAATACATCATGTAGAATATATTGGTGTTAACGGAATTAAAGACTGAACCAGTTTTATTTAATGGAATATTGGTAGTTAGCTAGGCAATTTTATGATGTGATACAATTTTCTCAATGTGTGCCCAAAATCTGGTCATTGTAAAGGAATCAGGGGAGTCATGTTTATGGAAAAGCTATAGCTATATATTTAAGTTCTAACTGATCTGGATCACAGGTGGAATTATTTATTGGCCCTATTAAAGTATGTGATTGTATGCGAGGCAATATATATATATTGAAATAGCAATAAAACATGTACACTTAGAAAATAACTTTCTATTTCAATATGTTTGTTCTAGAAGAGTGTGTTTACTTTGGCTGAATTACTTTCAGGTTATGGAAATATTTTCTTTAGGCAGCTTAGTTCCTTCAAGAAGACATTTTGAGCCGAAAATATGCTCACAGTTTCATATATTGAACGGTGATATAATAAAAATAATAATAATTATAATAATAATTGGAGTAAGTGATCGGCATGGCACAAAGTCAGACAGCTATACATCAGATTTATAGTTCAAATGATTAATTATCTCATACTGCCATGGTATGGTTTCCATTCATTAATATGATTTAGTTTATTAAAGTTTTTAGCTAACAAAGGTTATACTTCATGATCAGAGTAGTATTCACGACTAGGATGGCCAAGGTGACGTCTCCCCAGACAACAGTCTATTAACATTGCTAATGATACAGAATACAGATTTATTTTAGTACCCTCCATACAATGTTTTGCAGGGGCTAAAACTTAGTGCTTCCTTTTGTTCTTTTATTGAGATATTTCAAAATGATTATTTTTAGAATCATCCATTTCCACACCGAATTGTCTTAATTTTAATTAATTTATCTTACCCCAGCTGGCAGTAGAAATGTTATAATGTGTGATATTGCTTTATTTAATCTTTTAGTACATAGTTTTGCATACAACTCGGCTTCTATACAGACCATTTATTGGCCTTTTGCAGTTTCTTTACTGTCACTGGATTTATTATAGATTTAACTGCTTGCACCTGGAACTAAATAGTTTTTTTTGTGCCAGTTTCAGTAATGAGCTTATGGTTATAACGAAGGACTGGTATTTATTTTGATTTTTTATACTTTTGGGGCCCTTGGATTACAAATTTAAACACTGAGAGATTTACATATTTTAACTTTTTCCCAGCCAGCTCAAATGCTTACCATCTTTGCTCTTTATGGTCCAAGTGGCATAACAACACAATTACATTTATTATAACTTGTGGATCAAGCAGCACATTTATGTTGATAGTCAATGCAGTAATGCATTATTTTAATAAACATACACATAATATTAATTATATCATGTCCCTTTGTTTAACATATATACTGGTATGTTGCAGGTACTTTAATTCTACAGTGCTTTCTAAAAGCCGGGTAACAAACATACAAAGTCAAGATTTAGAGACTCATGGCCCAACAACCTCTTTCCCCTAATTATTAGATATATTAGAGAGTTTGTGTGGTTTGGACAAAATACAATACTGAAGCCTCATATTTTTAATGCATATACTTGCATCTTGGGATTTGGCCTATAGTCAAATTACTGGTTTTCTTTATTTTTCAACTGCAAATATACATTTGGCCACAGGGGGCATCATTTCCTCTCAGTCATCCGGGTGTTAAGGTAGCACTTCTGATCTCTTAAATCAACTTTCTCTGCTACCCACTTGTGAATGCAAGTGGGTTTTGGCTGACACTGACCAGTGTATTGAACTTGTTGCAGTATACCCTGTGGCAGATGCATTTGTGCAGCCTTTTTTCATAAAAGTTAGTTGCCATATTTTTTTGGGTTGTTTAATTTGGCAACCTGACAAAAGACAAGTGTGTGTACACACACACACACACATATATATATATATATATATATATATATATATATATATATATATATATATATATGTATATATATACATATATATGTATATGTATGTATATATGTATGTATATATATACACATACATACATATGCATACATACTTACTTACATAATTTCAACCTTTCGACTACAAATAATACATTGTATTTTTTTTCTATTTGCTCCAGACCAATGATGCCTGAAGAGTGTAAACGGCCTGTGCTCCCAGTCCAGCCTCTGTCCTCTGAGTGCTCCCGACACTGTAAAAATGGTCACTGCACCCCCACAGGGAAATGCTGCTGCAATCAAGGATGGGAAGGGGAGTTCTGCAGAATCGGTCAGTAATATCTTTATTACATGTGGCCATGTTTGTGCAGACAAAACTATTATTCTGACAATGTTGTTTTTTCCCTTTAATTTGTCATCATTACTAGCCTTTTGAGCAATAACCATTTCCAGATTCATGGAACCGAAAAGAAAATGTATGGAAGGGCATTGTTAGCATTGCCAAACAAAAAGATATTTAAAACTTCTGTAGGGTTTAGGGTATCTTGAAAATATATTATAAGTCTCTGCTACCTTTGTAGTTGATTTTTTTTTGTGGTAGAGCCATTTTTAAAAGGAATGTCATTTTTCTGTAATTACGGCTCACTGATTACTTGGGTGAACTAAATTATATTCCAGCTACATTCTTAAGTCTTCCCTAAGAGGCTGATCTGTATATAGTACTATTTAGTCTCCTTATACAACATTTTTGGTTTCTTCCATGTACTTAATCTTTGCTAACAAAATCTACCCCTCGATAGTATGTACTTTTTCACTTAATAAATGATGCCATATTTACTGACTTAAGGCCGCGTCTTGTACATAGGCTTACACACAGTATATTATCTATTTATGAGAGCTGATGCAGACACAGAGATTGAGATGGTAATTAGGATAAGAGTTGATTGTGGATAAGAACCATCAGCTGTTACAACCTTTGGCTAAGTCAGGCTGATGAATATGAGACATGGGAGAAATTTGCTGTAAATATCAGATTTCAGACAGACTTCCTTAGGTGGCCTCAGAAAGGAATTAGTGTGATGAATTCTGCATGTTGTAAGTAATCAATGCGTTCATTACAAGTTCTGCGCTAAATTAGAGCTACACAAAAGCCTTTAGATCATCACATTTTCTGCTCCACCAACTAGAACTGCATCCCAGAAAACAAAATCAGTTTGGTTTCAGCATGGTAAATTCTGCTGTTTCCCACAATGTCCTTAGAATTTAAATTTTCACTTATAATCATAAACAATAATGTCAGAGCTGTACCTGCCTACATTATAGAGAAGAAAGCCATCCTGTGGCATCAAGCGGCAAAGGCCACACACTTTGGACCGCAGCTAAATAAAATTAATAAGGGCAGTTGAGTGTTGGGGTATCACCGTGTCACAGTTCAAGTTTGTAAAATGCATATAGCACGCTCGAATAATAAATTGCTTGTGTCTTTAACAGCAAAATGTGAACCAGCATGTCGGCATGGAGGTGTCTGTGTGAGGCCAAACAAGTGTCTATGTAAAAAAGGCTTCCTGGGCCCACAGTGTGAAATAGTGGATAGAAACATCCGGAGAGTGGCTCGGGCAGGTATTCTTGACCAGATCATTGATGTGACGTCATATTTGCTGGATCTCACCAGCTACATTGTATAGTTCTCTCGGACTGCTTAAATACATCATTCTAAACGGGCATTTATTTTTCATGTAAATTAAAAAAAGAAGGACTTTGTAATACTGCTCTAAATCCCTGTGTTTTAAAATATTTTATTAATTTAAATATATTGTCCATAAAAGTGAGTTTGTGTGTGTAATTTATGAATATTTGAGTGTACATGTATGTGTGAAGATAAAGACATCCATTTATTGAACATTCTGATATCGTAACTATTGGCTGCAACATGTCATATAAAAAAAAAATCTACACGTGTCATAACAGCATTACGATATTAGATATGTAGAGAAATATACAGCACCTTCATTTGTAAAGGTAGCTACCAAGTTGGGAGGGGGGATATAAACGATTTTCAGTTGCTTTAACGTGTTGTGTAACTATCTCAGGTAATTACATGAGTAACGTTCACCTTTTTTTCCACTTTCTTTCAAATATATTTTAAATAATGCTTAACACATGATATCATTTAGACACTTTTGCTGATGTGTAACAAAACTTCACAATAAATTTGAAACTGTTTTTGAAGAGCTCTTCCTACCTCCAATATTCTTGTCAATATCAGAATGTCTAAGGTTCTGATATAAATATGGTATGTGTATAATAATGTACTATTGAATATTTCAGACTCCTAATCTACTTCTACTTAGCTTTGTTGTATCCGTTGCATTGTATTTCTAATGTACACTGTAGGATGTCCACTATCCCTAATTTATATAGCCAGCACATTTAGCACAAAGACAGGTAAAATCATAAATTTCAAAGCATGATTTAACAATATAACATAATAAAACATCATGTACCATAAAATGTAATAGTTTATTAAAAATAATAAAGGGTAATTCAGAAAATGATTGTTGTTCACATTCTGTTATATGGAATTTTTTCTCAAAATTTACAATTTTAGCATTATCATCCATTAGTTTAATAAAGTAATGCATACGTGTGTTACTTAGAATGAAGCTTACACTTGGAATATACTATCTACAATAATACATTTAAGGTACATAACAAAAAGCATTTTCTCATTCATGATAGATTAGATCCTCGTTAATGTTTGTATCAAGAAATGAGAAGCAACAGTCCATTGGCACTACATTACAATTTGCATCTTATCTAAATGTCATTCTGGCCATTCTGGGTGGTTAGCTTCTACAGTGCAGTGGTTTGATGTCAAACACATTCCTATCTGCATACATATCTATTATATTTTCAAAATCTAAACTGTATATATATGTATATATATATATATATATATATATATACGTGTGTGTACAGCGCCACCAATAAGATAGCAGGGCAAGGAGCCCACCTATCATTAGCACCCTGCAGTTTTACAATCTGAAATGTCTACATGTATATGTATATACATTGTACACATCCATGTTGTAAGGAAATGTATTGATCCTGGGACTGTACATAAAATTAAGTGGAGAAGAACAGGTGAAATATGGGATTAAGAATGTTATTTGTTGTTTAATGTTGGTACTGTAGGTGGTTTCTTTTTATTGCTAGTGGGATTTTTAGCTAAGAAAGTGATATGTAGGTATTGTAAGTATTCGATTTTTCTGCAAAACATATTTAGAAGCAGGGCAAACCAATTTGGATAGCAGGCCAACAATATTTCCCCTTTGTATCTCTATTATAAATACTGTTAGGGCATGGAATTAGGAATACATATTGATTCCCAAGCACAATAGTTTTCATCTCTCTGCTGTTCTTCAGCAGAATGCAGGACATAATAATCTGTTGTATCCATTATTTGCCAAGCAGGACATCACACTCAAAAAGAGGAAAATGTAAGGCAAAAAAGGCATTTCATATGTTTTGGCAACAGGTTATAAAAGCCTATATTAGTTTTATATTTCTTTTTCCTATTTTTTCCTCTGTTAGTAAATGTTTCTAATTATAAGCGGAGTGATGACCATGCTGATATACATATACTAGTTGTTGGCAGTTATTTGTTACTAATTATTCATATGTTAGTGTATATTCAAGCGGTTATAAGTGTGAGACTGAAAGATGAATGCACCTCCATTCCATAAGTAAGTCATGTGAAAATGGAAATTAGCTCGAATCAGGATTCAGTTCTGGGTGAACAATAGTTTGTATTAAAATGTGCATTCATAACACTGCACAATGTAGATTCAGTTGACAGCCTATTTAGAAAGGAACCAGGTTGAAAGGAGCTGAATTGCCCTCTTACCCCAGAAAAGGAAGGTCCCATTTTGTCACAGGAGCACTCCATGGGCTAAGCGGTGTGACCAATTCCCAAATGAACCGAACTTCAGCCTGCATCTGTGTTTACAATCCTTTGTGCCTAGTACTCTTTTTTTTCATTATTTTCTTTTCTCAACGAAATTCCCATACAAGGTTTTACCATTAAAAAAAGATGGCTTGGAGTTCATTTTCTAATTGACCTTAGTTGTGTAATCTTCCCTCATTTACTACGAATTACATTTATATAACGAGCTAGATTTGAGAAAACAGTGAAATTTCACCAAATGCCCAATCGAAACTTAACACAATGATTAAAAAATATTTCATTATGCCTGCAATATTATAAATGTTATAGCTAATGGCTATTGCAAAAAATAGTTTTAGATACAATTTGCTTTTTATAAATTCTTCATATATTGTGATATCAAAACCTAAATAAAAAACTACCTTTTGTTTTTTTAATATTTTTTTTAATTATACAATATTATAAATCTTATAAATAATTGCTATTGTATTTTTTTTTTGCTTTTTAGACATTCAGATACTGTGACATTGCAATCCGAGTTATTTTTTATTTATTTAAGTATTTCCCCCATTTTCCCAGTTACTGAACCTGATGGGGTTTTATAAATAAATTATAAAAGATAAAATAATAACACCCTGTTTATTGGATAACATCTGACAATAACCAAAGGTATCATATGAACTTGGCTGTTCATTAACCCTTTGGAAATTAAGGGGATGTTTAAAACATTACAATGCATAGTCCTTCACATCACAAGCTGCATCACACTGATTGCTTTAGGGGTAAGGCTACTAAATGCAGATAAGCTTTTGAGAGCAGATATTGTAGGTATAGCCTTTGGCGACGGAAACGGTAAATCGGTGTGTCTGATTAATGCTTGGATATGTCTTTCCCTGGCACACTGAAGGGTTCGAGTAAAGGTACAAGTTAAGAGAGACTACTAACAAGTTAAGAGAGATACTAACACACAATAGTCACTTGCTTACAGTAGGCACAAAGTTCACTTGTTCAACAGGCTACAAGAAACCAATACTAGGGCTGTAGCGATTCTTTCACCCCCATATTAGTGGGCAAACTTCTTACATTTTGTCTACATATTGGAGACTTTTTATCCTAATGTTTGTGCCCATCACTTAAGACCTTCCACCCTCACATAACAGAAGTTGGCATATTTGATAATATGCCAACGGGTATTTGTATATAAAGGGATTCTATTAATATGTATATATGCACTGCAACATGAAATATAGTAGTGTTTGTATATGAACACACAATAAATAATAGAAAGTTGTTTATATATTAAATACCACTAAATATAGCTACTGGAATATTTATAAATATGCCTATTGTGCTATATATATATATCTGCTTCAAACATAATTTCCTTGTTCATGTATCTAAGGAAGTACTTAACATTATTAATTTTACTTTAAATAAGACTTTAAAGGTATTTATTTCTCCTTTTTAAATAACTGTTGCTTGATAAAAACATGACTGTCTTGATGTCCGGTGGTTGTACCTAATTCCAGACAGGTTACATCTGAAACCACAAACTTGCCCTGTCAACTTGTGAAGGCATGATGCTTTACAATACAAACATTTTAGATACAATTAACCTGTCAATAATAGACTAGAAGCATCAAAGGTGGTTTAGCTGCTAGGTTATAGCCACAAGGCCTGAACTGAAAGGTGAGTTAACATAAAGCAAAATGGCCACCTATTTAAGAAGATATAGAACGGTGTGAACAATGTCCCTCAACTTATGCATTTGTATGACATAGTTTACTTGTAAACCCAGAGTCACCCCAGTAGAGAGTGGGAGCTATCCCTGGATATTTATGGACTTTCAGCTTCTCCAAAAAGTTAACCCAGCTATTTTGCTGACTATTATCTATGTCTCGAAATCCAGCTTAGCTCAATGTGTGTAAAATTGTAGGCGGTCTGTTAATTTTAAAGGGGTGTTTTATACATTTTCAACCAACTTTTTCACATATTCAGTGTGTGCTCAGAAACAATGGCGATGTAGAATACAATTCCAGAATGCTAACTAGTAAAATACTGTAAGCTATTAAGGCAGGCATTTTGTTGCTGTTGTTTGTTAACGTCAACCCCCAGCCAGTCTGTTTTCCCATAAAGTGCTGTTTACCTGTCTGGCACTATATAAATACAAATCTATCTTTATTTTTTCAGCCCCCAGCTTATAAATCTTTCTCTTTTTTCTAGGCTGATACCACCTCATGGTTATTGTTTCACCTGCCATAGAGGAAATATGCTATTTCTCCCTACCTGCCCTTAGGCCTCAGGCCTGGCTACACTAACTATTACACAGCATATAGGAAACCATCACTGAAACACAATGTGGGTTCTCCTACTACATAATTGTGCAAGATGTAAATGATATTGCTCTATATATACCGTATCCATTGGCACAGTGGCTGAATAATGTTACAGTAGGTGATATAAAAAGTGAAAAATATATTGGCTAAAAATACATGACATTATCATGTAGCACAGTGTCTGCTTAAGCATACAAGGAAATATGAAGTATATAAATCCTGATTTCATTATAATTACTTTCAACGTCAGTAGGATCCTTGTGAAGAATGGATCCTATTAAATTCAATGTAGGCCTGCAATGAGCTGTTGAGTTTAGCCCAGTTTGGGAGAAACTCGACCCTTTTAAGTAAGGTATAGGGTTACAGAGGGGCAAAAGCTATATTGTGGCACTAGCTTTAAAGTACATCTGTTGTTAAAAAAAGATGCATTCTCTTTGAAGATGTATGCCATCTGCATAATTAATATAGGACAGAATGGTTTGTACACTCAAATTCTCATATTGCAACATCTTTATTGCATGTGCATGCAACCCACTGAAAAAGAAAACAGTGTTGTTTAATTTAACAAGCTAGCACAATGTCTACATTACATTTTATATTCCTGTATTTTGTGTCGATGGCGGTAAAATAAGAAGGCGTAGAATAAATGGAAGCTTTTCAGCATTTTACTCGTGAGAAAACCAAATCCCTAAGCTTCAATATACCTATACCTACTAAATAATTAAAGCCAATAATAATATAGTACAGTCCTTGGCTCATATAAAGTACATATCACTCTGGACTGTGGAGGTATCTAAGGCCAAGTAGCATTTCATTTGTAAACAGATTATATCATGTTTTTTTGTGGTATGTACCTTTACATTTATCAAACGTATCTTGTATAATTGCAAATACAGTATATGTTGCATGTATTCGCAACTATTGGCCATGAATACCTGCTAAAGGACTTTAACATTTATTTGAGAATACTTATACTCAGCCTCTTGCTCATTAGAACTACTATCATAAGGCACCATTTAGCCAGCGTAATACTCTTAATATTACAGATGCATTCTATGCTTTCATCACAACCAGGCTAATGAGTATGGTCACTGGTGGATGAAATATGTTGTGGTAAGGAAGTTAACAGCAACTATGTGGACGCAAGAAATACATTTATACTTTAACATTATATGAAAGTGAATTTTCAACTACAGTAAGGTGGGATTTTAGGGGTTTTGTGATAGATTCCATTTAAGTCAGCCTCTTAATTACAGTTGATTTCAGTAAACTAAGTCTTAAATATCCACACCTGATTTCCACTCTTACATTGTGTATTAAAATCTAGCATCGGCAAGTAAAAATAATATAGAAATTGCTGTATTAATTATATCATCCTGTTGTAAAGGTTTACATGATGTACTATTAGAAAATCTACACTTACATCCTTCTATTCATGCAAAAAATATAAGTTGTATTTATTCTGTATATAGTCTTAATGTTGTAAGTACCCTCTAACTCTGATATTGGAATGTATAACTGACATTTACATTGTTAGGATGCTTTGTGCCCATATTTGGTCATATTGTGTAATATGTTGACATTGTTTTACAATACCACAAATGTAATTTATCACAGCATTTTTTTGTCTAAATGTATTACAAAGCTCATATCATTATTAATATTCCTACCTGTAGACATATTAAGTTAATTTAAATGTTATTTCTGTACTTAATTGTTTGCTTCAACATGCATTTTTCCATCCAGCTCATACCCTGTATGCCTTAAACAAAAAATTGTATTTATATTTTCTTAGTTTTTAAATGAGAAGTGGTAATTTGTTAAGTTTATAGAACATGTTTGGCATCCCACTGAGAAAAAAAAATAAAGATGTTTGCTATTACTGTTGATTGTTATTGTTGATGTTGTAAATGAGCCATCTTTCCTCAAAAGGGAAAATTAGGTATCTTGGTAATGCTACGCTGTAATTAAAGGACAATAATCTGCTTAGAAATATTTTTGTTTTTTTTTTCCTCAAAATGCATGTACATTTGTCATATGGTATTTCCATCAGTGTGAAAGTGGATTTCTGGCTCCAAGGAGTGATTTTGCTATACATACCTTCTATTATCTCCACTAGTTTGGCATCCTATAAGCATTACCTGTCCTATGCCACTAGGGGGTGCTATGTAACTCACACTGTAATAATAATCAAGGTGTTTAATTGTTGATACAGTGCATATCTGTGAGGTTTATTCATTAAAGGATGAGTCTGCAGGAGAGGTTCCACTAATCAACTCATTATGTATTCGGAAGGCCACCACAATGAGCTTGTAAGAGTTTGGTTGGTCTGAAGTAATGCATTTAAATCAGTGAGAGTTTCTAAAAATCAACTCAATGAACTAAGCACTGTGCAGGGCTAACAGCCTCACTTACTGGAAAAACTTTCCAATGTTGGCCCATCGTAGTATTGGTAATTCAAACTGCAATTTGGACTCAACTGTGAGTTTGATTGAGGGTTACAAGATGTAGATTGGCACCATTACTCATTTCCCACTTGCCCTGTGCCTTTCAGTGCTTTATACGTTGGTTAGCTTTAACATAATTTTCACTTTACTAATCAAAAGTGAGAGAACTCTAGAAAAGGCATGGCCCAATTTGCACATTTTATGTCTCATCTGTAAGCCTACTGTATGTTTCTCGCTAGATTGCATGTTATTTATGAGCACGCCTATGCTGAAAAAAATGTCTGAAACAAAAAAAAAAGATTTATTGGTGTATAAAATTACACTAGTTCACACCAAATGTGGTAGATATGAGAAGGAATGCAAAACAATAGTCTTCTCAGCCCCATTGTTTGCAGTCATTATCTTGCAACATTTCTGTAAATGAAGGGTTCAATAGTAGACATCTAACTTTAGACTGTCTCATAGCTCCAGGCAAGGGGGAAAAAGAGGCCCTTATAAAATAAGTAAAGAATTTGTAATCTGTAAAACTACATTTTTTAATAAAATGGTCAATAAATAAGTAATTTTGTAATCATATCAGGGGTTTAAGTGGCAGTAATATACAGATTAGTTGGAAAGTTCTAGGAGTCACCAACATTCCCTTTAAATTCATGATCATTATTTAACTTGTGCACACAGAGACAAATTTCTTCTATAAATTAGTGTAACTATTGGCCGACTGGTTTATCTGCACCGAGTAAAGGAAGCAATTTGTAATGCTTGAACAGTGCTTTTAAAAACTTAAATTATGGAAAAATAGGCTATATTGATGTATCAGTGTTTTTAAGTTTTTTTTCTTTTCATTGTAACATAGATGATGTGATCATTTTACATTTGCTTTCACTATTCATTTTCAACTCCCTTGTTTAAATGGATGTCTGATTTATAGCATGCAATCAGGACATTCATTCTATAGTACAACAGTAATGAAGTTAAGTACGAAAGTGACTTATGAGTGGGACTCAGAAGTGTAATCAGTGACCTATACTAATACCCCTTAATTTCCACTAACATCATTTACTTTAAGCTGCAAATAAATCAGTTCAGTAATTGTATCCTTTGAAACTCAAAGTATTTTTTCTTAAAACATTTCTATTAAGTGTATTCTGGTCATCACAGCTTCAAATGTACTTTCTAAATCTAAGAAACTTGTAGTGTCTTAATCAACTACTTATGGAGTAGCTCAAAATACATTTTAACTTTTTTTTTGTATTCATTTTTACATACATGTAATACTGAGGAACCCTGTTGTGTGTAGTTCCTGAGGTGGTGGAGTCAGGCTCATAATCCTTGTTTCAATAATCAAAATCATTCTTGGCTTTTTAAAGTAGAATCCAAGAACACAGTTGTACTCACAGCCAGAATATTTCAGCTTTAAAGGGATGAACATGTACATTTGCCCTTAAAAATCAGCTTAACCCATTCCCCACCGGTCCAGTGCCCTGGTGTCTAACAGAGGAGCAAAAAGATCTTTGCCTTCATGGTACATGCAATTTTTTGCCTTTAAGGACAATTTCTTTGATGTCATTAATCTATAAGCAAGACAAATTAGAGAGCCAGTCACCTTTATTTAAATTTTAATTACATTTTATTTAAATTTATTTAAACCCCCCCTGCCTCTTCACTTTAGGCCACCACTCTTTCCTTTTCCTCATGCCACCATACAGTTAGGTGTCACTAGACACCATGAGTAAGATAATGAACACTGACTGTATGCTGAATGAAGTCATCTCGTCTCATAGCAGAGAGCACAGAGGAACTGCAATACTGGCATATAAACCCTCAGATACCCTTGCAATACCAGACATTTGAAATGAGAGAGGTTTGTTGTAGGGGTTGTAGTTAGAAGCATGACTAGGGCAAGTAGTTTTACAAAACTTTACGTGACATTGTGGTGCATATATATATATATATATATATATATATATATATATATATATATATATATATATGTCCAAATTAAGCCCAAAGTCTCAATATTTTGTGTGGCCGCCATTATTTTCCAGCACTGCCTTAACCCTCTCGGGCATGGAGTTCACCAGAGCTTCACAGGTTGCCACTGGAGTCTTCTTCCAATCCTCCATGACGACATCACGGAGCTGGTGGATTTTAGAGACATTGCGCTCCCCCACCTTCCGTTTGAGGATTCCCCACAGATGCTCAATATGGTTTAGGTCTGGAGACATGCTTGGCCAGTCCACCACCTTTACCCTCAGCTTCTTTAGCAAGGCAGTGGTCGTCTTGGAGGTGTGTTTGGGGTCGTTATCATGTTGGAATACTGCCTTGCTGACCAGTCTCCGAAGGGAGGGGATCACGCAATCTCTCAATGAACTGTAGCTCCCCAGTGCCAGCAGCACTCATGCAGGCCCAGACCATGACACTCCCACCACCATGCTTCACTGTAGGCAAGACACACTTGTCTTTGTACTCCTCACCTGGTTGGCGCCACACACACTTGACACCATTTGAACCAAATAAGTTTATCTTGGTCTCATCGGACCACAGGACATGGTTCCAGTAATCCACGTCCTTAGTCTGCTTGTCCTCAGCAGGCTTTCTTGTGCATCATCTTTAGAAGAGGCTTCCATCTGGGATGACCAATTTGATGCAGTGTGCGACGTATGGTCTGAGCACTGACAGGCTGACCCCCCACCCCTTTTGATGGGACAGCTGATATACACTCTTATACAGGCTGTACACTCACTAATTTACACTGTAGCAGAGTGTCATTTCTTCAGTGTTGTCACTTGAAAAGATATAATAAAATATTTACAAAAATGTGAGATGTGAGGGGTGTACTCACTTTTGTGAAATACTGTATATATTATTACACAATATCTGTGTGTGATATACATAGGGACTTGAGTTTCAAAGAAGTAAGGTGCTTCCTGAAAAGGAATACTTGGAAAGTGTCCAAGTTTTGCTTGCTTTTTATTTGTTAGGTTTTTTTAGGTTTTATTTCTTGTTAATAACCATTAGGATACAAATAAACCAGGAATGTATGGGGCGTTTTTTTCTTCTATTATTCAGGTTGTTCTCTCGTTGTTAAATAAAGTTTGTCGACGGGATCATCGGGAAGAACAACCTGAATAATAGAAGAAAAAAACGTAATGACAACAGAGAACAAAGGTCAAATACGCGATGACACATCCGGAAATCCACATATAAACCATTATAAAAGAACAGACAGAACGAACAGAGATACTTACGGATTGCTGATTCTGCTGACACAGACAGAGACCCGCACCAATTGATTTCCTGAAGAAGCCTGAGGGCGAAACGCGTAGAAAAAGATTCAATTGGACTTTAACCTATGCCTGTATATGCATTTTTATGCATGGAAAATATGTGAGTGCATTTCTATTTGGTATATTCGGTTTACCTAAGATATTGCACCATTTTAAGCTTGTTTTTTTAGATTTTCACTGAAGAATATTAAAAGCCTTTTTACAGTCCATGTTGATGGGTTGGATTTGCCTCGTATACTTGTGAGTGCAATATATCACTTTATCACTTACACTGAAGTACGGTCTACACTATATTGTGTTGTTTTTATTTTTTCTCCCTATATATGTTCCTGCGCCCCATACATTCCTGGTTTATTTGTATCCTTACACTTTGAGGAAAAGTGTAGTTTGGGCAGCTGCGGTCCGATTAGGGAAGTATTTATATAAGTTTTATTTCTTATTTGCACCTTACCTAAGTGACACGTGATTTTAGTTTTTTCAGTTCACGATTTTGTAATAACCATTAGGGCAAACTAAAGCAATAATTTCAACAGTTGGTACCTTTGTGTGGTATTTTCTTAAAAAAACAAAACAATAAGATAGATGCAGATAAAAGTGAGAATTATTAGACAAGAACTTGCATAAAACCTATACCTCATTTACAAAAATTAAACCCAGCACTTGTACCAATGGGCCAATGACAATAATGTACATTCTAAAGTACAAAACAATTTTTTTTGATGGTGGATTCCAAATAAATATCACATTTGTGAAAGATGTATTTGACATTGCCACAAAACCACCTTCTAACATTTTAAGGAATCATAAACTAATTAATGAGATCCTTCCCTGGATGAAGCCAGGGAAAGTAGCTATTCGTTCGGAAAGTGCTTCTTCCCTTCACTGAACAGGCTCATTGTTCAGGCTACAGGGCTTTCAAAATAGATATTTTACAAGTGTGGCCACGTAGTAACTAGCAACGGGAATATTCTAAACAGCCCTGCATAGTAGCAACCACTTGCTACTTACACTGTAATGTTTAATGATACAGCAACTGATTTCTCTGAGTTCAGATTTTAAAAAATTGCTCATTCTGTAAATTCACAGGTTTTATAGCTATGTATTCATCTCCCTAGCCTTTTGTGTTTGTAACTTCATTCTACTGAAGAAGGTGTGTTTGGCATAGTATATATATTGTGACAGTGTAAACCCCAGGGAGATGCTTAGTGTGGCATTTGGGTACAGGTGCTATCCAGATCGTAAATATGGGTCCCTGGGGTGGAGCAATTGGAGAGCAGGGTGGGCCAATGCTCCATTTCCCCATTTTGTGGAAATTCCATGCCGGGTTTTACAGGAGGCAAGAAGTCCACAGGATCCGGTCCGGGATTCCTATGGGGCCGGCGTCAGGCACAGGTGCTGGACATTAAAAACCCCTGGAGCCTGATACTCAGAAAGACTGTTGGGGGAAGAGGAGGTTCCCTGTGCTCCCAGGGCAAGGAGAGGCCCTGAAGAAGACAATCCCTGAGCCAAGTAAGGCAATACCTGCCTGAACATTTTGTGTGTTGCCTGGGGGAGGTTTTCCAGAGCATGGCGTACCTGGGTCTGGCTGGGAGGTTGAGGTAGTGGGTGATTAGGCTGGTCAGTCTGGACCAGCATAGTTCAGTTAGAGAGGGCTCCAATTGGGAGCTAGGTTTTCTTTTTATGATTTGGTTTTTGGGGTTTAAGCGGTTAAAATAAAGCGCTGTTTTGTTCAAAGCTACAATGGTGTTCCTGACTCTGATTGCCCTAGAGGACTGTGCTTAGGACCCCTAAAAGTGACATGTACGGCCCTCATGCTATAGGGTTTGTCACAATATATATATATATATATAGCAAGTATCGAAAAGTAGCAAATTTGCTCAACATTAAATATCTAACAAGCATACTAAAGTACTAAACATGCTCTTGAAGATGGGGGCTGTCACTGAAGACCCTGTGCCAGCCTCTTTCCTACAGACTATGGGTCCTTCCTCTCTTTCTCATTTCTTTTGCTCTAGCTATCTACCTTTCTATTTTCTTTCTTTTGTTATCCTTTCCATTTTCTTTCTTTCTCGTTTCTCTCTTTCTCTATTTATCCCTTCCCAGAGCTGGCCTTAGGTGTTCTGGCGCCCTGTGCGGACTACTCCTCTGGCGCCCCCCCATCCTAAAAAAAGAAAGGGAAAAAAATCTTGTCACAAAACTCCCCTCCTACTATCTATCCCCTCTCCCCCTTTATCACTATCTACCACCTCTACCCCTTCTCACTGCCTTCCCCTCTCTGCCCCTTCTATCTATCACCTCTGCCTCTTCTCACTGCCTTCCCCACTCTGCCCCTTCTCACTGCTGCCCCCGCCCCTTCTCACTGCCCCCCCCTACTTCTCATTATCCTTACTTACCTTGTTGAGTCCTGCGGTGGGAGCGGGAGGCGTCCGTCTTCCCGCTCTGCAGCGGCGCACGCTTCACAGCTGAGTGCCGGAATATGTCATCATATTTCGGTGCTCAGCATGAAACGCTGGCACCGCGACGGAGTCACGGAGAGTGAGGGGCATCGAGCGGTTGCTGAAAACTTCACGGGCGACCGCTCGGCGCCCCTGCCCGGGACTTAAATTAAAACATTGTTTTTTTGTTGTTGTTTTAACTTTATTTAACATTCTCCATGTTAAATAAAGTTAAAAAAAACTTTATTTAACATGGAGGATGTTAAATAACTTTAAAAAAGAAACAAAACAAAAAAAAAACCTGATGTTTTAATTTAAGTCCTGTTGCCATGGCGCCCTGTGCGGCCGCACAGGTCGCACACCCCTAAGGCCGGCCCTGTCCCTTCCTCACCATATCCCTTTCTTTCTTTTTTCTATCCCTTTTCTCTCTTTTTCTTTCTTTTTATCCCATCTTTCCATCCCTTCCATGTCTTTTTTATCCATTCCTCTTTTATCCCTTCTTTTCCCTCTTATGCTTTCTCTCTTATCAGAAAAAAAGAAATTTTGAAGTAACATCAGAAGGGCACAGACCACACAGTACACAATCTTACTAGTATTTAATTTTGGTTAATCCATCCCCTAGAAAAATAGAGCTTTAGGGGTCGAACTGGGAATTGCATTCTATGCTCTGCTACACTGGGGCAATATACTTATACACCACCTTATATACAATGGAACAATATATATGCTACTGTAAATATTAGCATCTGATTATACAAACTAAGTTCTTGATAGAAAAATACCATTGGTTATGCAGCATGAATGTGTTTTGTTCCGCTGGTGACCAATGTGCGAGTGCAACTTCTTTTTATTTAACAAAACTGCTCATTTACGTTTATACTGTCAGCATCCTTTGTTCCATTTAGATGCTATCTGGTGGTATACTGTATATTACCAACAAATGTCTACTAAAGCCACACATTCTCCACATTTTGTTGTGTTTAACTGACTTTGTGGTCTGCACATTTCTGGGGATTCATTTTTTGGTGATGAATTATAGAACTTTACCTCTTTGATTGTATTTATTTTTTAATTTATACAGTTGTATACTGTTTTAATGTAATTGTTTTCAGTTACTAGTGTATGGATTCCGCATCTATACGTTTAGCTTGTCAAACATCAGAAGTAACTGATTACTACTTAAATAAGTACATACATGTGTGTGTGTGTCAGGTAATATCCTCCACTTCTACTTCCTTTTTAGTACTTTATGCTTGTTATTACTTTGTGCTAAATTGTATCCTCTATATAATTGTATCCTATATATGACAATGCTAATGAAGTTTGTTATTCTATAGACTATTATTAGTCACATTGTTGGGCTGGGTCATAAAGGCTGAACCATCCTATTGTTTACCACAGGTAGTATGATAAGAAACCAAAGTGTTTGTCTAATAGATTAGGATAAGATACCAGCACTAGAACACATGTAAGTGGATAATATTTTTGATTATGGCAGCTTCCAGGTCTGCAGATAAAAGAAGTCTATTGGAAAAAATGAGATAAAATCAGGTTTTTGTCAATGCTAACATGCATAAATGTATACAGCACTATTTTATGTTTTATGCACAAGGAGAAAATATTTTTCCATGGCACTTGTCAGTTAATACCGTATTGGCTCGAATATAGGCCGCACTTTTTTCCCCCACTTTAAGTCTTTAAAGTGGGGGTGCGGCCTATATTCGGGGTCTAGCGCCCGACGGCCAGGACATGCAGTCCCGGGCGCCGGGCAGGCAGCGGGGTTAGGATACAGATCCCCCGCAGCGGTGCAGGGGACCTGTATCCTACTCTCGGATATACTCAGACAGCCTCCCCTGCCAGCACTTCCCACGCGGGGAGTGCCGGCACGGGAGGTTGTCTAAGCCCATCGTGCAGACGTTCACCTGCAGCGGCGATGCGCGTAAACAGCCTCCGCTGCCGGCACGTCTGCACGATGTGCTTTAACAATCTCCCTTGCCGGGAATTCCCACGGGGGGAGTCCCGGCAAGGGAGATTTTTAAAGCACATCTTGCAGACGTGCCGGCAGCGGAGGTTGTTTCTGCTCGCATAGCCAGTGCCGGTGAACGTCTGCGCGAACAATCTTCCTTGCCGGTACTTCCCATGGCGGAAGTGCCAGCACCGGAAGTTGAATACGTGTTATGTGTAGATGTCCCCGTGGAGTCTGCACCGGTAAGTCTGGTGGGGAGGGGGGAATCTTGGGGACAGAGTGGCAGCATATCTCGGGGGAGTAGAGTGGCAGCATATCTCGGGGGGGTAGAGTGGCAGCATATCTCGGGGGGGTAGAGTGGCAGCATATCTCGGGAGTAGAGTGGCAGCATATCTCGGGGGAGTAGAGTGGCAGCCTATCTCGGGGGGTAGAGTGGCAGCATATCTCGGGGGGTAGAGTGGCAGCATATCTCGGGGGGTAGAGTGGCAGCATATCTCGGGGGGGTAGAGTGGCAGCATATCTCGGGGGGGTAGAGTGGCAGCATATCTCGGGGGGGTAGAGTGGCAGCATATCTCGGGGGGGTAGAGTGGCAGCATATCTCGGGGGGATAGAGTGGCAGCATATCTCAGGGGGGGTGCATCTTCGGGACAGAGTGGCAGCATACCTCGGTGGGGGCAGAAACTTTTTTCATTAAAAAAAGCACCTAACTTTTAGGGTGCGGCCTATATTTGGGTGCGGCCTATATCCAAGCCAATACGGTATGTTATTTGTTATATTATCTAAAGTGCAACCTTGGGAGCTCAAGCTTAGAGAGACTATTATTTTTACACCTTAGATTTTATTTATGTAGTGGTGCCTGTATTGTTTCTCTCTTCAAGCCTGCTAATCCTTTTTTTGCACCTGCTACACCAATGGTTACTCTACTTTGTAACTTTTCAGGAATGTCCTAGAAGTCTCTCCTTTCTATCCACACATGGGTGTCAGGATTCCACCCCTTTAGCCCGAAGTCTAAATTTATGTATAGGTGTCATATCGGTTGTCGCCTCTAGAGGCCACCTGTCAGATCAAAGTACCCTGTATGCTAACGACCTGACCAGTTGCACCCGCTCACCTGGGTGCAATCCTTACCTGCTTACTCTTCCATTCAGGGCCTTTGCATTGCGGTGTATCTGCCTGGCCCTGTTCTCCTGGTAGCAGCATTCTGTTTTGGATTAACCCGTTGTGACATGGCTTGCTTCTGACTTTGTTCCTTGGTTCCTGATTTTGCTCTTCCACTGCCCGTGTTAACACGGCTTGTTCTGACTCTCCTCCTGGATTACGATTTGGCTTTGATATCGTCCTTCTGGTTCTGACCCGGCCTGTCTGACTATGTCTGCCTTACCTGAGGGCTCCCTGCCGTGTGCCCTGCCCGAGGGCTCCCTGCCATGTGCCCTGCCCGAGGGCTCCCTGCCATGTGCCCTGCCCGAGGGCTTCCAGCCGAGTGCCCTGCCCGAGGGCTTCCAGCCGAGTTCCACGAGTGAGCCCCACCAGTCCAGATACAGCATACTTTATTGGACTCAAGTAGAGACTACCATGCTCTACATCTGCCTTTCTGCCTGTTCCATATTTGGTTGTGTCTACAGCCTGTACTTGCCTGTCTTGCCAGCTTCTCAATTAAATTAAGATTCAGCCTGCTTTGTGTTTCATTTTGGCTGTCTGTACCATCCTTCTGGTAATAATGCAGAGTGGGGTACAAACTGAGCCTCTGGTATACCCTGCAGCTGGGCTCCTACCTGACCTGCTTACCCGAGCCCTGACAATGGGAGTAGAAAGGGATCAGGGCAAGGCTTGAGAAGTATAGATAGTTTCCCAAGAAAGGGGCTTAAAATTTGGTACAGAGAAATGGAGGGAATTGTGGTGCATAGAAATGGTGGGAAATGGATGGAAAGAGCTAAACCTATGCCTCTAGTTTCCAAATGCCCCATTATCTCATTAGCTGTATTTTGCTTTTGTCTCCAGGAGATAATGATGGCAAGCACAGAAAGGACAGTAGTGTGTATATATAATACTGGATTATTTGTGAAACATTCTTTATTACATGTTTATTTTCTTCTAAAAATATTGGATAGAAGAAATTATAATATATAGGCAACTACACAGTTAAAAAAGCTCTCTGCCTAAGAAACAATGCGCTGGTGAGCTTTTGTGGACTATTACTCTAATGACCCTTAAACAGACTGATGATGAGGGTCATTTGGAGTTATGTCTCTCAAAAACGAGTGAACCAGAGGCGCAAAAAAGGTTGTTGTGCTTGTGGGTGTGCATTTTCTGCCAATTTTTTTTTTCTTTAGCACATTTATGGAACTTGACCCCTTGTTATTTGTGCCTGCTCTGCAGTGTGTTCTGTACTATCACTTTTATTGGCTTCATGTGCAACCTACATTTTTGTACAACCACATCTACTGGATACATTTACTCAGCGAGCATAAGCTTTTTGTTCCTTTTTATGAAATTAACAGGGGAAAATATTTATTTTTACCATGACATCATGTGATGAGATCCACAGTTTGCCTTACTCTTATGAAAATATGTCAGGAAAGTAAATATATATATATATATATATATATATATATATATATATACTTTCCTACTTAAAGTGTAAGCAGTTTATAAGTTCTCCTTTAAGTGTAATTCAATCTAAACTATGAACATTAGTCTTCCCTCCCAGTGGGTAAAATGTGTCACATCCTCAGCACATCAAATAGTGGATTTCTGTATCCCTCACACCCATTAAGTGATTTAATCAAGTCACAGTCCCTTTACATTCCAACTGCAAATTCGATTTATCAAGGCTACATTAAGGAGCTTTGGGTCCTGGAGCAATTACACAGAAAGGGCTCGTTCTATAGATTTCCTGCAAACACTTTTCCCCAATTTGCAGGCGTTTTCCTTCTGTTCTAGTCTTTCTTCCATCTCTGGCAATTTGTTTCGCCCCATCTCTCTATTTGCACCTCAAAATTTACTTGCCCAAATGTATTTGAACATTTTTTGTTGTCTTTCTAACTTCTATTCAACAGGTCAAAAAATGGGGTTCTGTTTGACAGTGAAATATACCAGGAGCTGTAAATTCATACCTGAAGTAAAATATGTGTGAAGAATAAACGCAAAAAAATTACTACCACAAGTTTGACAATGGCTGGTAATGAAATACCCTGGGGTGTCCAGTTTTCAAACATAAATGGTTTCATAAGCTGGAACTGGCCAGCTTCAAAGAGGTCCCAAATAGGACATGGGGCAGTATGGTCAGATTTAGAAAAATAGTTTGGAAATAGCAATATTCTACTTGTAATTATTGCGCTATAATTATTGCGCTATAAGATTTTTTACAAGATAAAATCTGGCTTACTTGTCAACAGATGTCCACTGATAATTACACATTATGCCTATCTCTTTATATAATACAGTTTGATACAAATGATTAGACCACAAACTAAGAACCAAGTGTTGTTAAGAGATCTGTCCAATTCATTACAGTTTATGTGCTTAAAATTATTTTTAATGATTTTAAAAATTAAGTATTAGAAAGAAAAAAACTTTTCAGTTACCAAAAATCACACAAAGTGCTCCCGGACCACATGCTCATTGCCCAAAATAGCACTGCTTGCATTCCAAAAATGAATGGTACTATAGCCATTGAATATAATGTCTAGAGGCCCCGACGTTATCTGGGATTGGCAAAACTCCAAGATCAACATATTTGCAAGTGTCCTCCTTCACTCCCAGTGATTCATAACAAGTGTCAGCCATGGAAGTGGCCTATAGGCATTAACGTCATTACAAGCCCCACACACACCCCTGCCACACAAAGCATTAACAAATACCGTTTTCATTGGCCTGGCCTTGAGTGTGTGTTATTTCTATGGTTTTCAGTGTAGAGGTATTTTGGTTAGCTATATGAGTTTTCAGTTGAAGCAAGATGCATGAGTCATCTAAACGCCTGTTCTCCCATTAGTGCTGTGAAAAATGAGCACTAAAGCATAAAGCCAAATCGCATGCTTCCAGTGTGGAGCTACATCTCCCTGCTGGACCTGTCAAAATGAATGTGGGTGGGAGTGAGGTGGAGCACATCTGGAATTAGCTGATGGAAAATAAACCAGCAAAAGAAATTTGGGGAAAAAACACAAAATATGACCCACCCCAAGGGAAGGAGTCTTAGGTCATTGACAGTTAAATTACAACAGTATTATTATAATGAAAAAGTACATGAACTGTTTGCTTAAGGACAAGGAGAACTGACCTACCACTCTGGGTTGTCAAAATAGTCCTTATACTTTTAGTGTAAACAGTTTATCCTTCCTGTTCTCTCCACAATTGGGATTTTCCTTAACAGGAGTTTCCTGATTTGTGGTTTGTGTCAACCCCCTATTTTGTTTTCAGAAAATGTTCTTAATTATGAATGGTCCCTGATGCAGAACATATTATATTATTCGCACTCACACTTTAAACTCACCCTTTGGGTAAAACAGAGGACTTTTCACTTTCAATAAGGGTAGGCACTGCTAAACTGCATGAATACCCCACCTAGGAGTCCCATCATGTATTGTTTTTTTGAATAAACTATATCAAAAGTGATCAAAGAAACACATAAACCAAAATGGTATGCCTCTATATAGCATTAAATAGTTCTTTGATATCAATCACTATATCTACCTATACAAATCTGACAGCAGACAGCTGGTGGTCCTACAATTTACTTTCCATTCATAAGACAGGTGCACAATGATTTCCTAACACGCTGTTATATTTAATCAGAAACATCCACTTGTAAAAAGCATTATTGCACCTGCTGGTCCATGCCTGCAGGCATCCGGATAGTTTTATAGGGTTCACAAGTGCAAGTTAACAAGTTCAATAATGTGCACCATCTGTATGTTAAAAAAAAAACAGCCTAAAGAATAAACAGTCCACAGAGTAACCAATACAAACCATTCATTTTAAATTAAAAAAGGACTGTCCAGACCACATATCAAAACAACATAAATAAAAACATATTGAACCCAAAATGTTGGTAAATGTTGCAGAAAATAAATAAATTGCAAGAATAGCTACGTGGAGAATACTGAATAATACAGATTGTAGGGCAGATTTACAAATTCATATTTAAAACTCAAACTTTCCAATAAGGAAAAAACTGTGCTTTTCAGCTTAAAAAAGGGCACATTGTTTAAAAGTTATGTTAAAAAATGGATTACATAGTTTAACATTAATTGCACAAACAAGTCAACAAATATAAATCAAGGAAATTGCAATTTGTAGCAATATCATCAGTAATTTTGTAATAATACCAGTAATTCCTTGTACTGAAGTTCTCTTGTTTTTTAATGGCGAGGAGTAATCACCAGAAGAGAAAGTTAGGATCATTACCCCATTTGTGTAGACACCAAGTGTGTTAGTTGCTATGTTGATAAAACAAAGTTTTGATATATTTTTATAATTAATTATTACTATTAGAGTTGGGAAAGGTTAAGTCCCTGTGATAACCACCACCCAAAGCCACGATATTGTAAAAGCGCTCCCATGCTACTGTTACTAGTAAAATAAATCATTGCTATTAAAATCCCCTTTCTCATGGAAAAGCTGTGGGATGATTGTAGGCACTTCTCCGCACCCCAGCATCCACCCATGGCTTTTTAGGGGACTAAAAAAAACGAGTGATTATTGTGAGGGAGCAATGACATGCAAATCCTGATCATTTAGAAATGAGAAAGGTAAAGGTGATGGGGAGAAATAGTATACAATACATAGAAAAAAGGGATAGATAAAGTGAAAGGTATAGGGGAGCGATAATGAGGAGGAGAGAGAAAGGGGAGAGATAGTGAGGCAGTGAGAAAGGGATATATAGTGAGAAGAGGAGATAAAGTAGTTTGGGAAAAGGGGGAGCAATATTGAAAAATGGGATTGATAATGAATAACTGGAGATATAGGGAGAAAGGGGAGATATGGGGAGTAAGGGAGAGATATTGAGAATAAGGAGAGATGAGATAAAGAGAAGGGAGAGAGATAATGAGAGATTGGGATAAAAAAAGAAAAGGGGAAAGATGAAAGAGAAGAGGTAGGGAGGAAAGAAAGAAAGATAAAGTGAAAGGAGATGAAATAAAGAAAAGAGAGTGGGGCGTCAAAGAAAAAAAAGAGAGACCAACAGAAAGGAAAGGGGACAAAAAAACAGGGGAGAGATAGGGAAAAGGGTGAGGTAAAGAGAAAGAGGAGGAGAAATAAAAGAAGAGAGAGAAAGGGAGAGAGAGAAAGGGGAAGGTGGGGAGATAAAGAGCAAAGAGAGATAAAAAGAAAGGCTAGAGTTAGAAATGATAAAGAGAAAGAGGAGTTGACATAATGGGATAAAGAGGGAAAGAGAAGAGATAAAGAGAAAGGGAGGTTAATGACAAAGAGAGGGTAATGAGACATGGGTTGATGTGTAATGAATAATGAAATGGAGAAATTATGAGAAATGGGAGAGAGAGAGATAGTTTGTTTGTGTTTTTGAAGTGGTTGTATATTACGGCAACTATGTCTAAATGCAAGCAAGTGTGTGGCTGCAATGGCAAGTATAAGTCAGGATGTTTATTTGTAGGGGCAAGAGTGAATATGCATGTGGTTATGGGCAGGCATTTGTAAGGGTAGTGTACACTGATATGCCATAACATAATGACTACCTGCCTAATATTGTGTAGGTCCCCCTTTTGCCACCAAAACAGCCCTGGCCTGTCGAGGTATGGACTCCACTAGACCTCAGAAGGTGTGTTATGGTATCTGCCACCAAGATGTTAGCAGCAGATCCTTTAAGTCCTGTAAATTGTGAGTTGGGGCATCCATGGATGCATCCTGGTGCCACTTGTTCACCATGTAAGCGACGCACACGCACCTGGCTATCCACGTAATGTAAAAGAAAACATGATTCATCAGACCAGGCCACCTTCTTCCTCGTTCTTATGCTCATGTGCCCAGTGTATGTGCTTTCAGCTGTGTCAGGACTAGCACTCTGACTGGTCTGCAACTATGCAGCCCCATAGGCAACAAACCGCGATACACTGTGTGTTCTGACACACTTCTATCAGAAGCACCATTAACCTTTTCAGCAACTTGAGCTACAGTAGCTTGTTTGCTGTATTTGACCACACCGGCCAACCATGATGTTATGGCCAATCAGTGTATATGTGTGTATTCTGACAGTCTTTTTATTACTTTTCTTGTTTCAGGCCTAAAGGCTATAGAATGAATAAAGGGTGCATGTGAGCCAGACTAAAAGGAGACCTGGGTGCTGAATAAATCCTGTGGATGTAATCTAGACAAGTCCCGTATCTGCATGTAATTTGGTTCCTGGGGCAAGTCCTATGTGTGCAATCTGGGTGCCAGGGCTGGAGTTTGCAACCTGTGATCTAAGCTACAGTTCAGGGTTTCCATGCATTATTTATTTGATCTATGCCTTCAATGCTGAGTTTGCTTGTAATTTTTGCAGTTGATCTATACTGTAATGCTGTGTTTCCATGTGGTGTTTATTTGATTTATACCTGAACTACATGAGGGGAAAGGTGTAGCACAGTGGCGCAAAAGACAATTGGGGCCATCAATGCAGGGGTCATGTCACGTGTATGATCTGCTCACATGACCTGGCCCACAAGGCAGGGCTCGTGGGGTGCGGCCAAGGGGGTAGAAAACAAAGTTAAGCTGACTTCTCCCAGTGGCATGCCCCCCAACTGTCCCAATTTGGGCAGGACAGTCCCGATTTTGGGACTCTGTCCCGCTGTCTCGCCTATCCCTACCTCTTTCACGCTTTGCAGGGGTGGAGGAAGGGTGAGACAAGAGCGGTACTCACCTCGGGTGCAGCTGCGAGGGGGCAAATGATGCCGAGTGCGGGGATATGATGTCATACCCAGGTGTGATGAAGGAGCAGTAAAGCCTTGTGCAGACCTTGTGCTCACACCACAGGATGGAGGATGAAGGAAGAAGTATGAAGGATGGGGAGAAATGGGTGTATATATGTGTGTGTTTGTAAGCTTCTGTATGTGTATGGACAGATGTGTGTAAGAGCAGTATAGGTATTTGTAAGCTGGTGTGTAAGGGAAGTGTATGTGTATACATGTGTGTAAGGGCAGTGTATGTGTATGTGTGTTTTATGGGTAAGTGTGTGTATGTAAAAGCAGTGTGTATGGACAGGTGTGTGTAAGGGCAGTGCACGTGTATATGTGTGTTTTATGGATAGGTGTGTGTGTAAAGGCAGTGTGTATGGACAGGTGTGTGTAAGTGTAGTGCATGTGTATATGTGTGTTTTATGGGCAGGTGTGTGTGTGTGTGTGTGTAAGGCTACTCTTCCAATGATACTTAACCAGCATTATGGTGGACACCTGGCTGGCTGAGAATCATGGGAATTGTAGTTCACAGCTAGCATCTGCAGCTTTACTGTTGACAGCACTTCCCATGATGCTCTGCCAGCATCATGGAAGCAGTATGTCTGGCTGAGCCTCATGGGAACTGTGATTAACAGCAGATGTGTGACAGGTGTTAGTTGCAAACTACAACTCCCATGATGCCTAGTAATGGTGGACACCTGGCTGGCTGAGCATCATGGGAATTGTAGTTCTCAGCTAACATCTGCAGCTTCCCATGATGCTCAGCCAGCATCATAGAAGTAGCCTCTGGCTAAGTCTCATGGGAATTCAATTTAATGTGTTGGTTATTTTTAATATGCATGACTATGCTGACAAAAATGAAGCGTGTTTCTAGTGGCGATGCAAGCGCGACATTGTAAAGTGCGATTGCTTGCTTGCGTTTCAGATTTTGACATTTTGGGAGATATGCAGTGGTAGTGACATGAGGTACTTAAATCCAACATTTAAACACCATTTAATTTGTTACTTAAACAGAGGTGAAAAATGTTGGATTTCCATGCAGCGAGAGTGTGTAATAGATGTTTACTAAGCATTGTAAGACACACATCAGGAAAAGTATTGCATGTATGTAATATGATGTTAACAAGTGCTGGACTGAGAATATATGCTATGTTTTATTTCACCTTCTATTGTCAGTTTTGTATAACTGTAATGTTCAATAAAAATTAAGATTGAAAAATGTGTTTGTGTAAGTGACATTAAGATTAATGGGCTTTGAGTAGTTCTTATCTGCCATCTTGTACCTTTCTATTTTATACTATAGATGGAACATTTCATAACATTTACCACAAACTGTCTTGGCTGCCTTCTCTTCATTGCATTCTACCTTATATCAATGAATGTGGTTCACATTCACAGCAATGACTTGGTTAGCCTTAAAACAAATTATCTACTAATTAGCATACCTGGAAAGAATAACGTCTATTCAATGTTAATGTGCCTAAATTAAAATGTTATGAGAATAAGACAGGAAAGTACCACCTATATTTGAAGAATTTATGTCGTTTCATGTGCTTAACAAAATTTTTATTTTACGAGGCATTCCAATTTATAATGGAGCCATCCAAAAGTGGATTAAGAGTTAAAATGAAATCTCCACCCAACCATAATGAATAAGTCTCTTATATAAATGTCTATTCACCAGCAGTAAAAGTTTAATACAGAATGGGTATTTTCTGAAATCCCATTCATAGAATTATTGTTTCCCCTCATATGCAATCTTTTAGGCTAATGAAAACACTATATTCAAAAATAATTATTTTTACTCTGTTCTAAATGTATCTTCAGTTAGAAATCTCTTCTACAATTATTTGTTTTATTGTTTTAAGTTGTAACGTTGGAACAAAAAACCTGGCTGTGCTATTATGTATTATTAGTGTTAGATAAAAAAGGTTAATTTGGCAAAGTTGTATATACATCATATAGAATTGGAATTTATAATAAACAGAAGTTTGGCAGTTGTAGATAGTGTGAGATTTTGAACAGTCATTTTTTTAAAATTCAGAATTCTGATAATTAATTCATATTTGAATAGCGTGTGGTTCTTCAAAAATGTTTTGTTTGTGTTTGCAATGGCAATGGAATGTTTCACCAATGTAAACCCATATAAGGGTACAATGTAGAGGACCCAGCATTTACAGTGCCTTGCAAAAGTATTAATCCCATTGGCATTTTTCCTATTTTGTTGCATTCCGCTGGTGTAGAGCAATCTTTAAGTCATACCACAGATTCTCAATTGGATTGATGTCTAGGCTTTGACTAGGCCATTCCAAGACATTTAAATGTTTCCCGTTCAACCCCTCGAGTGTTGCTTAAGCACTACGCTTAGGGTCTTTGTCTTGCTGGAGGGTGAACCTCCGTCATAGTCTGAAATCTCTGGAAGAGTGAAACAGGTTTCCCTCAAGAATTTCCCTGTATTTAGTGCCATCCATCACTCCTTCAATCCTGACCAGTTTCTCTGTCCCTGCTGATGAAAAACATCCCCATAGCATGATGCTGTCACCACCATGCTTCACTGTGGGGAGACTTGGCGGGAGACTTTTCCTTGATGGCCAAAAAGCTAAATTTTAGTCTCATCTGACCAGAGTACCTTCTTATATATGTTTGGGGAGTCTCCCATCTGCCTTTTGGCGAACACCAATTTGTGTTATGTAAAAGTGGGAAATAAAAATACTTACTTAAAAAAGGGGGGTGAATATACTTACTAAGCAGTAACAACAGAGATCTATAAAATAAGAAATACTATAATAGTGTAATACGTTCCAATGTGAAAGTAAAAAAAATGCCACGGTGGTGGATACTTTTGCAAGGCACTGTAAAGAGACATTGCACTTTAACAGTAATGTTGCTTTCTCTGAAAGAAGCCAACGTTAAGGTCATCAGAAAACCCTTTGCTTCATATTGTTGTCACAGCCTGTCTCTGCCTGTCGTTTCCCACATGATCCCCTGAAGGTAGTGCCAATCTGAGAGAAAGCGGCTGTCCCCGCAGGACAGGAACAAATAATTTTCACAGTAGCCATTCAAGAGAAACTAGTTATGTAATTTTTTCCCCCCCTTTTCTATCCTGATGGAACAGGTCTATGGGATTTTATGTATAAAATGGTGCAAATCTTTGAAAAGTGATTTTATCTCCATAGCAACCTTTTATTTCTAGGCCACGCAGCCTTCACCCATACATGGAAGATACATAGATGGCTTATTGTTCAGGACTAAAACCTACTTTAAACCTATTTCCTTTTCTTTATCGTTATTTCATTTATACAATGGTCAACAAAATAGCAACGCGTGCTACCAAATAATTCTTATGTGAATGTGATCCCCATGGTGGAAAACAGATTGTATCAAGGTAGTTTACAGAAACCTGCTTTTCTTCTACTGCCACCCAGTGGCTAAATTAACAGAATAGTTCATCTGTGTATAGGCAGCCAGACGTGTACTGTATATTGGCATAGCCCTAAACAATACATTAAGAGTTAACATTAAGAGTTTATCTGTATCATGTCAATATATAATTCAGGATTTATAGTCTACTTAAGTCTACTTCTTGTGATTAGGATCCCAAAACTCAGTTTGGTATGTTGTAAGAAAAAAACGTATTACTGTCTCACTAAATGACCAGGAAGACCGAGGGTAGTTTTTCTAGTAGGGCTAGATATGCTAAACCCCAGTTTGGACAACCCATTTCTCCTTAATTTACACTGTGTAATGAAGCTTGAGTGAGCTAAATTCAATAACAGAATATTCAGTAAAGATGCAAAATGAATGTGCATTTTCTGGATTAACCAAAGAGGTGTTCAGAAATCCCACCCATGTTCCTATCCATTAACCAAAGTGCAGTTTAAGCTACTGCAACACGCACTGTATTATAACCCACTTCCCGTATTGTAACAGTCTAGAAGAATATTTATCAGCCTCTATTTCCACCATTGCTTTGATACCTTGGACGTTTTGCCCTCCTTAACATAGGAATCACTGCCATTTGGAGCAATTGTATGCCATGTGAATCCAAGGCACCAGTCTACACCCAAACTACTCTCTTGGGGTGGGATGTGTAATGTACTGTACCACTGCGACTTGTGTTTCTAAGCACCCAGGAGCTTTCCCCCTACCACTAAGGAGTTCAAATACATGTTTAAAATAAATGACCCTAAGTAAACAAAATGGGACAACATTTTGTCTCAATCTTCTCC
Source organism: Spea bombifrons (assembly GCF_027358695.1). Classification (NCBI taxonomy): domain Eukaryota; kingdom Metazoa; phylum Chordata; class Amphibia; order Anura; family Pelobatidae; genus Spea; species Spea bombifrons. The sequence goes on along the minus strand of NC_071087.1, from coordinate 37,100,493 downwards.
ACTTGTCTACCATAACAAAAATGCAGGATGAAGTTGGACCTATCAGATCTTCTGTCCTCATCACCCACATTCTTATGGGGGTTTATTGAAATAAAAATGAGTTTAGTCCTGTGAAACATAAGTATATCCCACAAGGGAAGGCTCTGAGTAGCCAGAGCTCAGAAGTTCCCAGGTATGGCTATGCCACCTCCAGTTTTTTAGCCAATTACGAGCCTTTACTAAACTTACAGCCTTCCATTTTTCACTTTCTTTGAAGCTGTATTAAAATTCAGCCAAAATGACCCTACTACAGTAAAACATAAGGCATTCATATTAGGATGGGATCACCTGACCCTACAGTAGTCTACATCGGAATTTTGAGAATGTATACAGATGTTACCAATAATGACCAAATACACAAAAGTTCTCTCCTACCATTGGCATGTTATTGGTAACTATTATTGCAGAAAAGCAGTTTTACATCTCATAGAAATGTGGAACATGTAGTTTAGTTGAACAGATATTTTGGTCATGGCATTTTGTTGGCTTTGAGCTAATAGATCATCTTTTTATATTCCCTCTACAAGAGTCTTGTTTTGTCATTTTTCTACTTTTGGCAGATTTCTGTCTTGCCACTTATTGGAAGCATTATATATATATTTTTTTTTGAATGACTTCATTCAAATTACACAATAAAGGCACAAATCTTTTAAAGCTTTGGCACTCCGTGGCTGTGGTATATAAAGATGAAATGAAATTTAAAGGCTAAAAATGAGCTAATATATATATATTATGAAATAATATCCCTGATTTTATAACCAATAATTTAATGAACTTTTAAAGTAATGTAAGTAAACGGCAGAGCTATTATGATTATTACACTAAGGTTCCACATGGAATTGCAATAAAAGCTATTAAGCAGTATAAATGCCAAAATCTAGGGTATGTAATAGACCTAATCCCTTCTCTTAGAAATATTGCCATAGGTGCCTTGACCAGTGCTACACTTAGTTTATGTTAGAAATGTTCAATGTAAGGAATCGTTGGTTAGACGATCAACAATGCAACCTCACTGCCACCATCCCAAGTTGGAATGGTAATTGAATAAAAGAATACTAAATATGTGTACCTCTGTATTTAAAAAATTAACTGCTATGATCTAGCAAAAAAAATATATGTATATTTATAAATTTAAAGAACAGTAAATGATCAATTGAGCTTACATATGAGTTCTCTCAAGTGCCTGGCACAGTCACCTTTTAAAAATGGTTAAGAAATCAGATTTTGAAATCAAAAGAAAGTGTTCCCCATCTCAGCCTGTCAAAAGAAATTTCACACTTGGACATAAAAGTCACTATATGAACCACTTAAAGTGCATAAGCATTAACTTCTATTTGATCTATTCATTTTCCCCTTTCTTATTTTCCATATGCATCTCATCTTGTCCACCTAGCTATTTTTATAGTGTCACAGGACCACACATAATAATCAGGTATATCATTACAAATCTAGACTAAAATACAATTGTGGTGATACATTAAACCTAAAGAGGGGTTCCCTGTCCCAAAGAATATACAGTCTAATTAGCTATCTGGAAAGAGTTAGAATAAGCATCAATTTGAGAACGAATGTTTGGCTTCAAAACAAGAACACCAGAATACAGGGTATAGTGATTGATTTTGTTAGTGTTTAAATGAGCAAGTAAGAAGACGACAGTGAAGGAACATGTATTATTTAAAGGTACACTCCAGCCATGATAGCCGGGTGTCACCATATACCCCACATTGTATTGAAAATAAATACAAGGAGGATTTTATCAGATTTGTCTATAAAATATATTTTGTTTTTTTTAGTTCATTGTGAATCAAAGAACTGCTAGAATGTTAATGATTCCCTAGATCTAAGGCAGCTGACTAAGATGTGCACTGTGATATTTAAGAGGTAAAAACAGGATAGCAGGGCTCTTAAAGTGCATTTTAATGCACATGACAGCTGAGAGGCCCCTTTACATTTTTGTGGTGCCACCCTTTCAAATGCATGGGGCTATTCTGCAGAATCACCCAATTGCAATGGCCTCTTTCCCCACCCATAACTCTATGCCATGCAAGAGATGTGTTGCTGTCTCAGCAAACGCTTGATGAGGGGTCTAACATTCCTGCCTCTCATTGGCTGCTTAAAAAAGTGATAAAGTAAGTGATTTATATTCTGTTTGTTTGTTTATTGAATGTATATGAAAGTACCTACAAAGTAATTTCATATGCGATCATTAATCAGGGGGGGTTCCACTAAGAGTTAAAGAAAATGCCAAAATTGGTAAATCACAAATAACTTATGCCTTCAGTTTTCATGTTGAGGTTAGCACAAGTCTAACTAGATGTAAGGGAACAGATAATAATGATACCTATGGATACATAAAGGTACAATTTGTTTTGCTAATTGAATTATTTTATTATCTGTACAGGGTTTAGCTCACTGCTTGTCTTCAACTTGAAGAAGATGAACATTAACAATTACAAGAGAGACTACATGGAGAGACTTGTAGCAGAAGTGGAGCAGACTGCATACAACAGCAACATTAAACAACTATAGGACAATACCAAGCGACTGTCTGGTCCACAGAACAAGATGAACAGACGGGTGGAGCAAATTGAGGAACATGACAACAACATCAAACATCGACCCAGCCACGAGGACCCCCAATCAACTGTGATTATACATACAGAAATAAGATCAAGAAAGCCACCACCCCGATGAACACGTAGGCAGCTTGACCTGATGACATTCCAGCAGAGGCTCTAAAAGCAGACTGGAAGAAGGGATACCTCATCAAGATCCCCCAAAAAGGGGACCTCAGCAACTGTGCTAACTACAGAAGAATCATACTCCTTTCGGTGCCAGGTAAGGTCTTCAACTTGGTCCTCCTAGAGAGAATGCAGGATGCTGTCGATCCACAGCTAAACAGGCTTCCGGCAGAACAGATCACGGACGGACCGGATAGTAACACCAAAAGGATGGGCTACTTGGAACTAACTAAAGAGAGTGGCCCAGGACAGAGGATTCTGGAGATCTGTAGAGGCATATCCTGGCAAAAGTAAAGTTGTTTCTTTTCACATCACACCTAAGTGTTACCTAGTAATTATGATACCTTATTTGGATATGTACCCCTTACAAGCGAGTAGAGTGAGCATAAGGCACCAAAAAAGTTTTTTTTATTACTTTACACAGTGACCCTAGATGAATTCATACTCAAGAGGACAAAGGAGCTATAAGCTCAACCATGTGAAGAATTACATCACAGGAAAATAAATTTGGAGTGTTAAGGCAAATATGTGATTAAAATGAATCCATAAGAGAAAAATATTTCTGAGTACATTCCCATTGATATTTTACATTTTTTGTACACCTGGGTGACTAGGAATGGGTAATTGTTCAACCATGACTTCCTGCTTCACAGAGGTATAAATATTAGGTAACACATAGGCCAAATTCCCTTAGTCATTCATCACAATGAGTAAGACAATGAAATATAGCTGTGATGTGCGGCAAAAGGTTCTTGAGCTTCACAAAATGGGAAGTGGCTACAAGAAAACAGCAAAAACATTGAAAATGCCCATTTCCACCATCAGGGCAATAATTAAGAAGGTCCAGTCTACTGGAAACGTTGTAAGTTAACCTGGAAGAGGATGTGTATATTGTCTCAACGCACTGTGAAGAGGATGTTCCGAGTGACCAAAAATTATCCAAGGATCACAGAAAGTCTCCAAAACTACAATTCGACATCACCTACATTCTGACGCCACCACAAGTTATTTGTTTTTGGATGAGAGTACATGATTATTTCTTGAAGCCTTTCCAAACTCGGCCTTCTTCAGTTTGACAGACACTACCGGAACTATAAATGGGATCGGGTTCTATGGTCAGATGAAACTGAAATAGAGCTTTTTGACAAACACCAGAGGTGAGTTTGGCACACAAAGAGGGGTAGCCGTATGGGAAAGTACCTCATGACCACAATTAAATATTGTGGTTGCGTTATTTACTGTTTTGGCATCATGGACTCAATGAAATATCAATAGATATTAAATGAACACTTGACTGCCTCTGCCCGAAAGCTTAAAATGGGTTGGGGTTGGATCTTCCAGCAGACAACAATCCAAAGGATACATCAAAATCAACACAAAAATTGTGTACTAACCATTAAATCAAGGTCCTACCATGACCATCCCAGTCTTCTGACTTGAAGCCCATAGCAAACCGGTGGGGTGAACTGAAGAGGAGAGTCTTCGAGCATTGACCTCAAAATTTAACGAATCTTTGAGAAGATTCTGTATGGAGATCCCTTGCCATGTATTCTCCAACCTCATCAGGGTAAGGTTGACCAAAAGGGTGCCAATAATTGTGCCACACATATATTTAACATTTTTTTTTATAAACCTGTGTTGTGTTTGCTATTTTTAATATCCATGAGACCAAAGTATTTTTGTGTATTTTTTTAAGAAAACATAAAAAAGTAGTCTTGAGATTGAACAGTAATCAACTGAAAATCACTAGTCTAACAGCCAACAGGGTACTTTACTTTATTCCCTGAGTTCATTCTTGTTCAGTTTGGAAGGATGCAATTGGAATTTTGGGTAGGTAATAAATAGTACTTCCTGTATCCATCCAACTTACTATAAAGCAAAACATAAGGCCTGTCTGGTGTTCTGGAAAGAGCGATTATCATTTGTTCTGGATGGCTTTAATGTAAAGTACATTGTGTGTTGTCTGCAACTCCCATTTGGACAATAGTCATATGCTTACAATGTTATAGACTTAGTAGAAGAAGACACTAACTTAACTTTGCCAAAAACAATTGTTCAGATCGCTAAATCACAGCAGCCTCAAGGGAATGGAAATGTATGGCTGTCTTCCAGTAAAGGATTCCGGAGAACCATTATAATATGATTTGTGAATGAGTGTTAAACTGATGTTTATGAGGATGTGAGGTAACTGAATGATTTGCTATACAATAAAATCAAAGAATAATAAATGCAAGAGGAAATTCATCCAAACAAAAAAATACAGGAGTTCAATGAGTTATCTGAGAGGGATGATTGAAAGCAATTAAAACGAGTACTTTTTTAATCAGAACAGCGGACACTTCATTGCTAAAAAGCAGAAGCAATATATCAATGATTAGAAAAAAGAATGTTTTTAGAGTTTCTAGCAAGGACATAATTATTGGCAGTACTGGGCTGGCACTTAAAGGCTGATAAACCATAGTGACAGTCTAAAGGTAAAAGTGCTGACAGGCGCCGACCCACCAGACATTTGCCTAATGCACCCAATGGCCAGATGAGGCTTAATCATTAGGATACTTAAGTATTTTTTTATAAACTTTCATGACCAGAGTTGCACAGATTTTCTGTAGAGAGGGACTTAACAGCAAACTAAATTATGTGGAAAGGGCAATTTCTTGAAATATACATTAAATACGTAATGTATTATCTAAATAATCCATGCTAAAAAATGACTTTTTATATACAAAATATTGTACTAATCAAACTAACTGCATTGGAACGTGGGAATTATCTGTCAAGAGGCAGCCACGAAAAGCCAAGTTCAAGCAATGTTATACATTCCCATCAGGTATATTAAAATTAATAACATGTTAATGTTTTATATATTATATCAACACGGTTATAGATTAAAATGAGCCACCCTATACCTACAACACAGGAAAAGGTATCATAACTTTCCCAGGATAACAACTGTTCATTCCTATTAAATTACTAATGGGTTCAGACAGACTTTGTTAGCGACGAGAAATGAGACAACGGCTGGACATTAAATGTCGCTTCCATGAGGCTTTAAGGCTAAATAACAATTTTACTTTGGGTGTTTCCGTATTATGGTTTACGTTGGGCAAATACTCATAGACCATTCCAAGTACTGACCCCTTATTACTAGTACTCTCATTCATGGAGTCAGACAAGACTTAGTTTTGTATCAATCCATATCATAAACACCCAGAAATACTCCCCATTAAGAATGTCCTATAACAAAGCCCAATTAAATAGGCTGAAGGCCTTTACCAAAAAAGGACCTAATTACCTTCTATTAAAAACCGATTGGCGCACACCAAATAATAATTTCAAAATATAGTAGGCAGGGGTGCATGAACAGAATTAGGAGTAATAAACAGTACAAAATGAATATACATTTAAAATGAGACTGATTTTACTGTTCTAAATGTTTTGTTCTGCTCTACATCAAATTGCAAGCTCGACTATGAAATGACTGTAGCACGTGGTGAAATATTTCCGTTAACTAAATATATTACAAACCGCTCATTTTGTAATCAGGATATAATTCAGGCCATTTACTTAATTGTGCTACACCGAGTTTGCTTAGAATGAAACTACATAAGCTCCTTTTAATGGCTGTCCTGTCATCATATACTACATTTCTGTTTCTTATCTCAGACAAAACAGAAAACATATACCGTATTTGCTCGATTATAAGACGACCCTGATTATAAGACGACCCCCCAAAATCTGAATATTAACTTAGGAAAAAAAGAAAAAGCCTGATTATAAGACGACCCCAAAGGAAAAAAGTTTTAGCGGTAAATGTTAATTCATGTAAACTATTTTTTTTAATAAAAGCTATGATTGAGAAAAAGATTTTTTTTGTTTTTATTTCTTGTATTTTCCAACCTGTCCCCCAGTTACGCACATCTGCCCCCAGGCTTGCCACTCCAATATGGCACTGTGGCCCATGATATGCCTTTTAACCCTCTATATGCCACTGTGCCCCATGGTATGCTTTTTGACCCCCTATGTGCCACTCTGCCTCCAGAAATGCCTTATACCCCTATATCCCATTCTGGCATTTAGGGGGTTAAAATGCATATTATGGGGCAGAGTGGCATATAGGGAGGTATAAGGCATTCCAGGAGGCAGAGTGGCATTAAGGGAGTTAAAAGGCATTGTATAGAGCACTCTGCCTCCAGAAATGCCTTATACCCCTATATGCCACTCTGCCATTTAGGGGGTTAAAAGGCATATTAGGGAGGTATAAGGCATTTCAGGAGGCAGAGTGCTCTATTAAATGCCCCCTTAACGCCACTCCAGAAATGCCCTATGCCCCCATTTAACACACACACACACACACCCTATACCCCCATTTAACTAACTAACACACACACACACACTCTCTCCCCCCCTTCCCCCGCTCTCCCCCCTCTCTTACCGGTGCTTCCAGCCGGGGCAGCGGGTTGACGTCGCCTTCTGCTGCAGCCGGAAGGAGGTGTGGCTAGCAGCGGGGGTTTGTATGCGTCCGTTGCGTATACTTTCCCCGGCTGTCAGAGATCTCTGACAGTCGGGGAAGGTCTATGCGACGGACGCAGACAACCCCCGCTGCTAGCCACACCTCCTTCCGGCTGCAGCCAACCCGCTGCCCCGGCAACACAGCAGGAAGCACCGGTAAGTGTGTGTATGATGGGGGGGGGGGTCGGTGAGACAGGAGGATCCAGGTCCCCTGCAGCGGTGCGGGGGATCTGGAGCTTAGTCTCCTAATCAGACCTCTATTTGAGGTCTGATTAGAAGATGACCCCGATTAGAAGACGAGGGGTATTTTTCAGAGCATTTGCTCTGAAAAAAACCTCGTCTTATAATCGAGCAAATACGGTATATATCAAGTCACCAGCACATACACCATTACCTTCCCTTATCTTATCTTGATTGCCCCCCCCCCGTTTTCACAATTTGGTCCATATTGCACAAAAATGTTATTCTTAACGTGCTTGTAATAATAATAAAAAAAATGTTCTCCCTTGAAATAGACTTGAAAGAAAGCACACTCAATAGTTTCATCTTTATTTGGTAAATTAAAAGGGAACTCTTTTTCAAAGCAATGGTGGCAGAATTCTGGTGCAAAGTTCACAATTTGTATGGATCTTCAAGAAATCCAAAGAATCTTTCCACTGATTTCTCTGAACTCAGTAGTTGTTGCAATGATCTGTGCCTGTATAATACCTAGGGGAAATGAGTCACAAGTTCTAACAGTTCTGTAACCCTCTACCATCTCTTATCCACTGATCATGCTAGTAGAGGGTGGCACTGTTAGACTTTGTAGCCCAGAGTCATCAGTATCTACAAGAAAAGGCTAGTGAGGAAACAGAAAAGACACCCTGTTTGAGCCAGCATTAGGCTGCAATGCTGTCAACCAAATGAAACATAGAATATGGCAGCAGATAAGTAGCATTCGGCCCATCTAGTCTGCCCATTTCTCTCCACATCAGTCCTTGGTCTGGTCTAAGATCCAGGATAGTTTTATGCCCATATCATGCATAATTAAATTCCCTCATTGTATTTACATCTACAACTCCTGCTGGGAGATTTTTCCATTTATCTACCACCCTCTCTGTATGCTAAAATTTCCTTATATTACATCTTAGCATCTGACCCTCTAGTTTTAGAATATGACTTTTTCTCAGATAATTTCTCCCCCCCCATCCCCGTACTTTGTAACATCTCTTAAGTATTTGAATGTTTCTTTGTTTTTTTTTTATCACATCTCCCTTCTCTCTTTCTTCCAAGCTATACATATTGAGATACCCAAATGCAAAAATATTGGGACACCTGACCATAACACCAACAGGGACTTTTATGACATCAAGTTCTAAATATATAGACATTAATATGTAGTTGCCCCCCCACCTTTGGCGTTTTTTGTGGTACTTTTTGCCCATTCATCTAGTAGAGCATTTGTAAGGTCAGGCACTGATGTTGGACGAGGTCTGGCTCGCAATCTCTGTTCTAGTTCATCCCAAAGGTTTGATGGGGTTGCAGTCAGGGCTCTGTGCGGGTCAGTCAAGTTCTTCCACATCAAACTCATCCAACCATGTGTTTATGGACCTTGCTTTGTGCACTGGTGCACAGTCACGCTGGAAAACAAAAGGACCTTCCCCAAACTGTTCCCACAAAGTAGTAAGCATAGCGCTGTCCACAATGTCTTGTGATGCTCCCTTCAGCATAAGACATTTTGGACAATGCTATGCCCCATCCGACCAAAACATGTTCCTTCTGACTCCAACTAGAGGTGGCCCTCTGCTCCAAAACTGATAGCCTATCTAAAAATATGATGGAATGCATCCCTTCTGATTCTGGGAGGAAGATGTGCAGACCAGTGCTGCCTGAAGTTCTTCCCACCAAGCAGGAGTTCTGATTGCAGCCTCCTATGAACCCTTAAAGTCCGTAAGGCAAACAGCAGCCTTGATTACAATCCCTAAAGAGGGCAAGCTGTTGTTGTGGCAGGACTCTGTCTTTGAAGGGGAGGACTTCTGGGTTGACTCTGATGGCAAAAAGTAACTCCTGAATCCACACAAAGTATAGAGAAACTCAACTATCCTGCTTAATTACCTGACCTTACGGTGTGATTGTCTGATGCTCACATACTTTTAGTTACATAGTGTGTATATACAGTATATAGACACACATACAAACACACACATAATAAAGTGCTGCCGTAGTCCTATGGAAAAACCTTAGGAAGGTTTTAAAATGCAAGCCAAATACTTACAGTTCTCAGGATTTAGGGGGAGTATTTATTTGGTTTTATTGCATGTGTAAATTATGACATGAACTTGGAACATCTTAGCATTACAACAGAAGGCCATAATCATATCCTTAAAAGCATTTATGATAATTTAAAAGGGTGGTTAAAGGGCATGGGTGTGCAGCTTTAATGTAAACAATGATTTCTGACATTACTGTATTTTTGGATGGTATCTCACCGTTTTTATTAATTTAGCAAATGCCATTTTTTTTTTCTTTTTGTTTAGGATTTGCTCTTCAATAAGGTACATTTTCTATATGAAACTGAAAATCAACTATTTTAAGTAACTAATAGGAGATTAAATATTTAGGTAATTAAGTAGCTGCATAGACGCATTATTTTGGCAAATATCTTTAATTCTTCAACAGGTGAGCTGTTGAAAGTCGTATTCATTTGATAAACTACAGCCCATGGATAGCAGAGAATCACGGTTGTAGCTCATCACCTCAAGAAAGAACTATAAAGATAGCGAGGAACGTTTTCCAATTGTGCTGACATCTTCAGAATCTTTAATATCCCTTTCTTGGCATTTGAGAAAATATATCCTTTTCACGCCCTGCTCTTAAATTGCCCGGTTTCATCAGAAAACATTTTTTAGCATAGCGATCATTCCTAAATATGAAGAATTCAGTTATTGCATTTTCTCAGAGGTTTCAATCTTGGCCTTACATATTCCCCTGAAAATCTGTGAATAGTTGGAATACTTATTTTAAGCCTTACAATTATTTTCATTTCACAATGATCTTTAAAGTATGTTAATGAAATGTTATTTATAATCTACACAGTCTTTTCCTCATACTTAAGACACTTAAAGGGAGGCACCTAGCATGTTTTCTCATTTTTTTTAAAATGTTTATGTAAACAATACATACTAAATGCTTTAGCTAAAATTCCAATATAAAATAATTTATAACGTACCTTAATAGTTCAAGCAGGTACTCACCTACCCATGACCCTCTGGTACTTCCTCATAACATGAAAGACTCCTGTAGATCAAAACACTGCACAGAGTACATTGAATACATATTTACTTAAACATGGATGCCACAAATGTGTTCCGATACTCAATAAGTAATCCACGTATGACCAAAAAAGATACAATTTACACTTTGTGTATGGGGTGTCTCATTCATTACTCTGTATGCATTGATTACACAATTTCCAGTGCCTATATCAAAGTAAAAGAAAATGTACAAGAGCGCTCCATGGTACTGCCAAGTTGGCATTATTTCAACGTATCAACTAAATGTTCCATACGTCCATAAGGTTTGCCGTAAAATAATTTAATATCCCGATTAAACCTGTACCCTAAGATAATAACTGTAACAGCTTGTGCTAATCTTCAGAAATATTAAAAAGAAACGGAACTGTATTAAAATTAGAGCTCCATTAAATGTGTTCTTTCAGGATACACCCGATATAAAAGAGAAAGGAAACAGTTCGTTCCATTAACTTTAATCTTCTTTATACATATTTTGTGGTTTTTGAATAAAATGTTTTACAGCTTTTTGAATTCTTACAAATAAATCAAATAGTTCCATCTCGTTATTTTTTTCTCATTTTCCAATCACCACAGGGAAGATAAAATATCAGACTGGCTCGGAAGGAAGAGGAGTGCATCATCTTTCAACCCAGGTGGCCTCTCTTCCTCCCCTTCTTTGCCACCAGAATTACCAAGGGCATCTTCTGAACATCTGATACTTACAAGGTTAATAACACTTTAAAAACAAAACAGCTGGCTGAACTTTTTTCCCCTGCTTTTGCAGTTTTGTAGGCAGTTCTGTACTTGGTACATGATCAGATTCTGATACTGCTTTGGTAATTACAGGAAATGGTCTGCTATGGTCTAATCATGTCCTCCAGATGTTGATGAAATACCATTGTTTAAAGATAGATATACTGTGTATATATATATATATATATATATATATATATATATATATATATATATATATATATATATATATATATATATATATATATATATAATATGTGAAAACAGTTTGGGAGATTAATAGATCTATAGAGATGGGCTATTGATTGAAGTTAACTACCTTAAAAACAGCATGTGGAGGCACAGGTGGGTAAAACCAATACTTGAGTTTTGAAAAGAGGCTAGTCAATAAGAATCTCCACGCTTTTAAAGAGATCTACCTTACATTACATTTTATCTACCTATAGTCAAGGCTGGATGATAAAGCATGATCTATAATTGTGGTTTGAGACCAGCATTATACAGGATCAACTCATCCCTTCCTGCTGAAGTTCACTGGGGTTTGCTTGTCATAATATATGATGATATGAGGGAGTTAAAATGTTCAACTCTCCTGCAAGCCGCCATCTTTATTAGAGACCAGTGAGTGATTCCAACATACTGATGCTAAGTAAGATTTATAAGGCAAGGGTAGCCAACAGGTATCTTTCCAATTGTGGAACTACAATTCCCATTGCCATTCACCAACCTTTAGCTAACAATAAACTGGAGGAAAATCACAAAATAGCTGTTGGCTACATAAGGCCAAAAATTTCCACAGGGGAAAGACATGAAAAACAGGGCAGAGTCACAGGGGAAATAGAGCTCCCACCAACACTTTATCGGGTATAATATATTTTTCAGTTTGTTTTCTATTAAATATTTCATCATATAATTCTATATTTGTGTTAAAAAAAAAAATCAAGCACTTGCTTCTGTAAATATATGTTAAAAATAGTTAGAGGATATTTAATCTGGCATAAACCAAACATGAAACTCATACATTTTCAGAAGGTGTTTAACATTTAAGACCATCTGTTTTGCCTTTTAGCCCTTTATATTTCTCTGAAGTTGAAAATTGTAGTTTAAAAACCCCACATATTAAAAGTGTTTATGGATATAGAATTATTGATGGCAAATCAGAAGGCTTTCTAAACAATACTACTAATCTTATCATTCAAAATAGCTTTAGGAATATATATTGATCACATTTTGCACACATTAAGAGGTAACTAGACACTGTCCCTCTACAGGATACCTTCCTTGAGCTGTGAAAACTAAGAATGTTGAGTCTTATTGTGCTTGGGGGATCTTGAAGAACATATGTTGTGTTGATTGTGCATGCGAGGGTGAGAATAAATAAATGACATTTTCATCATTTGCACTGGATGCATTACATACAATGATAAACTTTACTTAACTCTCGCATAATCAGGACACTGACTTAACAGAACAGCACATCTGTAGATATGTTAAAAAGTAATATTTTATTAAAAATATAATAAAAGTATACCTTAAGTGAAATTAAAAAATGGCATTTAACTTAATGCGAAGAGGAACACATCTGAACACAAATTAACGGTCAAAGATTTCCAACTGGTAATCCAGGAAGTGTTCCTAAATGGTAAAATAATAATATTCTCTGAGTAAAAAAAATGCCTTCCAAAGAAAAATTAAAAAAAAAAAAAAGTTTTTGTATGAGAAACCAAAATATCTTAGCTGTTTATTTGATCTGGAATAGAGCATCATCGGATGAAGCGGTGCATCATGAAATCAATGGTTGTGCACCTGGGGAATTTGCCTATAGAGCTTTCTTCCACTGGTGTAAAGACTTTAATCTGCCTCATGTGTGTGTCTCTCCCGTTCTGATGATTCGCCAAAACCGCAATCTGAATCATGAAGGTTCGAATTGACTTTTTATGAGCATCAGTCAAAGGAACATGTATCCAGCCACTGGGTTCCACTAATTCAAGTTGCTATAAAATAAAGCAAAATATAGGAATACATTTAATAAGTGATAACAGTGATAAGTGCTCCATGTTAATATAATATAAATACCTGCTAACATTAACACATTTTTAACCTTAACCCCTTAATGACAACGCATTGTTTTCAATGGGTTAATAAACATATGACACAGTATTATATATTATATATATATCCAATATATACGGATATCTCGATTCACCAATGAATCCAATTGAAGGCAAAAAGAGATAAGATTACAGAAATCTACATTACGTTCACTGAAACTAAAAAGACTATTGTTTATATCCACCAGACCTACATTTGCATATTATTGCACTTATTGTGTTACTTTAACATCAATGTCAGCTTCTCTTTTATTAGATTACATAATTCTCAAGTTGCACACCAAAACAATCAAATTATCAACATTTGTTAAAAAATAAATTTCATTGGTAAAGTTATCACAGAAATATATATATATATATCCCTTGTCTTCAACCATGCTGCATGTACTGTATCATACCCATGGGCAGCCACTTGCCATACTCCACAAGTATGACTTCATAACATAACTTACATTATGGCGCGTGCACAAAAAAAGGTTGTTCTGACAAATGTATTCATCACTTTGTAACTCGAATATTCCTGGTTAATCATATTGTATTGGTTACCAAAGTAAAGCAAATATTTTACGAGTATTACGTAACCAATAATATGAAATCAAGCACATTGCTGATCATCCATAAATTTCAATCCAAAGCTATTTAAAATATAATTTCATAATGAATCACAACTCAAATATAAGCATTCAAATTCCTAACAATAATTTGAGAACAAAAATAAATATCCAAGTGCATGATTAGCATTGACTTAAGCCACATTGTGTAATATTGGGTATCTATGAGTGTTGGGAGATACCCACCCTTATAGCAGTTTTATAATCTATACAATTTCTTTTTGTGCCCTCTTACTTTATATGTGTAAGAATAAGCCATTATTAACCAGGTTGACTATAAACTGGACATTGCATCTTTGGTTCTGACAACATTTGTAAACGTAAAAGAGAATAAAAATGCAAGGTAAATGCATGACTTACTGCTTTATGTGGAAAAGTCATACAGAAAAAGGTTACCTTAGGAAAAATTCAACCATCCTGCCAGAAGATCTACATGTATGTTTTCCTGTCTGGAAAGTCCTCAATAACAAATGTCAAGCAGAAAAAAAAAATTCACTCTCAAGTCTATAGTCACTTGTCCTTTTAACAGATATCACTGTCCAGCCATAGTGCTGTACCTGTCAACACTTAAAGTGTTAGAATCTGGCTTGTGGCCACCTCTTTTTTTTTAGGTAGAAGTCAAACTTGCAAAAGTGAGGCAGTAGTTCCAAAAAGGCAGATGATGTCTGATCCAAAAGAAACTTCAAAAGTTCCAACAAAGTTAAAAGGAGAGCCCCTACAAGAGACGCTTTAAGGAAAAACCCAAACAAAAACAAGCAGAATGGATACTAGTGAAAGACTCAATTGTAGGAAGAAAGCTCTTTTATAGCAGCAAACAGTTATGAGACATTAAGACCACCATGTAAGGAGATGACTTCTGCATCTTTGGCAGTATCCCTTACTAGATCAGAAGCTTTGATTTCTCATTGAAACAGACACAGTAGACTAGTGCTGAGAAGGGTGTGGAGTACAAACTGAACAAACTTGGTAGCAGAACTGTTGTAAGGAAGATCTTTACAAAAATTAGGAATCACGGAGAAGGATTAGATATATGGGCACATATATTTTGAACAAACATTGTACAATTAATGCAAACAGACACAATAATAATCTGGACTTTACACCAGAATACGGATAGGTTTCAATTAAAAGCTAGTTCATGAGCACTATAAACTGCCCATAGGATAAGAAGCAATGGCTAATCATGACCAAGCATTTCACATTTAGGATCAAGCAGTTAACACAGCCAACAACGCAAATCATACTTGAGTAAACAGTCCGTAAAATACTAAAAGTTCAGTCTAAATTCTCAAATATGCTATAGAGGATGGTAGCGGTTTAATGTTCAATGTATAACAGCTAATGCAGAGATAATCATTTTTTGCATTGTTTTCAATACCTTCCCGTTTGATTGACACCAATGCATACTGTGATATACAAAAGCAAAGAGTGTCAAGTGTAGAATCAAGATTGAAGGGGTGAAATAAAAAACTGAAAACAAAATTTTCATCATGTAGGGTTCACAATACCTCTATTGTCCACTACCTCCTCTATACTTGACATCCTAAATGACTATTTTACCCATTCTAATTAAATATTTACTACAGCTATTCCCATATTTCTCATCCGGCTTATCCTCGCTACATCTTGCTCCATGCTCTGGTTTGCTATCACTCATTATCTACTACACGCAAATACACCTTTTTTATTTAACTCACAGAATTACTATATACTGGCTATTTAGACATTATGTTCTACCTACTCTCCTGAGTTGTGCACATAAATGAATGCACCATTACAAAAACTATTCCTAGTACTATTAAGTATCCAAACCGCTCAATGTAAATGGGGAAAATATGTTCAGGTTTTTTTTTTAATACTTAGATGTTACATGGAACAGAAGACAATAGGCTGTTGTCATATAAACTTTACAGGCTTGTTAAAAAATTGCTGGGTTATTTCTATTAGATTAAAGCGTCAGACAAAAATCTAAAATGGCACATCTGCTTAAATGTACTTGCTAAAGAGCTCAATTCCTTTTTTGTCTAAGAGGAACAGCACCTTGAACATCAGAAGCATTGTCAGATATCCACAATGTCATCACAGATGAAAATTACAATTAACTGTGCTTCGAGTATTACATACAGTAAAAGAAAAGGGACATTTTGTACTCCCCCCTCCATCCAAAAGTAGTATACCTACACAAAGAGAAAACTAAAAAAAATCAAAATGTAACAATTTAGAGGCATTTTATCCACAGAGTCATGAAAGCAAATGCTGCCCTCTGTCTTAAACTGGCTGCAGGAACCTTTCAGTGGCTTACAGCAGCTGATTCATAAGGCATCGGTGATGTCAACATTGGAAGTAATTAAGGGAACTGCCCTTTTGGCTACTTTGCTAGTGCCACACACAACGCTACATGAAACGTCTGTGTGTGCAGACACATTAAGCATACCCTCATGGTAACTTCTAAACGCATATGAGAACAGTGTCGGGCAATATTACTTGAATTATCTTTTATGGCTTAAGCGAGAATGTCTGTTGGCTCACAGCCTTTTGACTTGGCTGTGATAAAGGAACTGACTTGTTTTGGTGTCATGTTTGGATTGTATAGTCCGTTTAGCTAAATTCTACTACACAAGTATCTAGCACCGCCCAGTGAAATTTTCTGAATATAAAATATCACTCACATGGACCATGAAGAAACACAGATAATGTGTAGTATATACCGATATCTATACGGTTGTTTACATGTAGTACTTAAGGAATTCGCTCCTTGCCCTTAAAGAGCACCCTTAATGTGAAAATATGAAATTATTCATCAGCAGATGACCATTATTACCCCCATCCAGTGTGGAATACAGAAAAATGTGCACTTTTACTTATTTTCTACATTCTCATACTTATCCCAGGTTATTGGAGTTGTGGAAGATCACATTTATTCCAAGAACGTGTACTCACCAAAGCAGGTGAGTTTCATGGGCAGCTGGAGTAGAGGTCTCAGGGCCAGCTCAGCCCTTAATGCAGGAGAAACACATGGGGTTGGTCCACCATGGTGCACTTGTGACATTATAAAAACCATAGAAATACAAAGATGGCCCAAGAATGGATGGGCAGCGTTGATCTTGAAAGTCAGGCAATATCTACAACAGCTCCGTTTTGTGGTTAGCACACCCACAATCTCCACAGTAAACAATACTATCACAGACCCTGTTTTATGAGGATTCCTTTACTAGTAAGTTGGCTGCTCCTGGGTGCTATACTTTGAAACCTCTGCTAATTTATATCAGATGACAAGTAAGTTAACATTGAGCCAAACCAATGGTCTTTAGATCTGTGTGGGAAAATGACTAATGCAAGAGCATGGTTGCCCTGCTGTTCTATGGCTTGCAGCCCGCTTGAGGACCCAACAGACTTTATTATGTGACATCATTGTTTTTTCTAAACAGCCTTGTTCGCCAACACACAGCACACATGTAAAAATATTTATAGCCCATCCAATACAAATATTAAGTAGCCCTGCTCACAAGAATCAACTTAGAGTCAAACAAATATACGAGAAAGCTTCAAAAATCCCAACAAAAGTTATAGCCAAGAGGTGCATCAACCTATCATGTGATCCAGTACCCCCAAGGAAAAAAAACAGACAGGCTGCTATGCCCATATATACATTTTTTCAGGGCAACTTAAGTTATTCATATACCTTATCCATACTTACTTTAGAGAACACTGTGTATCCCCCCCAATTATTTCCTATAAAATGCCAAACAAAACAGTAGAAGTACTGGAAACTTAATAATACGCCCTTTAGTAAATGTATTCAATAGATTGGATAGTACATACCTGTATTTGACAGTACACAGTATAACAGATTATGCAGAGACCATGTAGGGTAATGTATTATAATTTGTGTGTTTTATTTATTTTTCTTACATATTATCGAGTAAGGGGAGATTTAGAAGAGAGATTAGAGGGTACCTATGACATCAAAATCCCTGATCCCTACGTGTCAGAAAGGCCATTTTCTCTAGTATGCTAGCCTGTGGATTTTGCAATAGGTCAGCAGCCAGCATGCTTCCACTTTAAACCCCCCCCCAAGCAATTTTTGTCATTATTTGTTTCTAAAGCTGTATTTTGGCACTAAAATTTGTCCATTTATATTGTCTTAGACTAAATAAAATGTGTTTCCTTAGGCAAAGTATATGTTTATAAGGCATTATTACACCTTTAAAATCTCCCCAGTGGTCTTTAGAACATAGTTATGCACTGTAGATATAGGAAAAGATCTTTACAAATTACAGAAGCAACCTGGACTTTACTATGTAGTTTTTCATTTCAACTGCCTAGGAAGCACTGCTTTATACTTGGTGATTTACAAAAGTGTAATGCTTGTCCGTGCCAACAATCTGTATTCACTGTCTTTTGCGTCTTGGCCACCAGTGAATTAAGTACTTTGTTGAATAGTCCAAAAAAAAAAAGATTAAAATGAATAAAAGGAACATTTCAGTTTCAGATTTATTGTACGTATTTACTGCTATTTACTCTTCCAGAAAATAGGTTCAGGTTTGTATTAATCCCAATTCTAACACCACGGGTTTATTTTGACCATGAAGAACAACCATGCTGGTACTTTATTTTTTACTTGAAGATTATTCAAAATGATTTCTTACCAATAGAATAATGGAACCCCTTTATCTTTATCTTCATGGTATTAATGTTCCAGTCCAAACAATACTATAACCATGGGAGATTACAGAGTCTTCATGACAGAGACCATATCAAAGTATTTACCCTTTGGGATGTCCAAAGTACACATTTGCCATACGGCACTAGCTGCCACAATGTCTGCATTAAAATGACTTTAGTATCCATTTCCAGTACTCTATGTACCCCCTTAAGACTTGACATGTGTCTTCAGACACCTGTGATATTTGCCTTCCGACTCTTGCACGACATTAAGGAGTTGACTCCTCTTGGGCGTAAACGTTAGTAACTCTACCCAAAGCGCCCTCTTAAAACTTACTTCTCTACATCATCTTAACTGATCAACTAACGACATGTTGTTTTCCTGAATTTAACACTTTTAAATTTTAGGTATTAGAAGTATCATTTTTAGTACTCTAGTAACGCCCAATGCCAGCAATAATTCTTTAATCATGTAAAATTTTGACTCATTTTGTTCCCACGAATACCAACCTGTGACGCAAAAGCATGAACTTTGGCTTTTGTCAAAGAAACTTAAATGGCTTCTGTTGCATCTCAGTAATTACATTTTGGGGAGACAGAAAAAAAAGATATTGACTAAGATCCCTGTGCTTTAGCATGCCAAGTAAAACGGCAACTTTAAATACAGCTTATTAATTAAATACATGGGTATATGGTCATAAAAGTATTATAGAATATGGAATTCAAGTAAAAATAATGTGCAAGATAATTTGTTGTAGACTAATTGCTTTACTGCCTTAAAGAAAAATAAATATTAACCAGTAACACAGTTATAGTAAGGGGAATGGTGAAAATGATGCGTGAACACAGCAGGCAATGATGTTCGCACAAGCTTGTTGCATACAGCCCAGCAGGCAAGTTAGCATTTTCATTTTATTTTATTTATTTATTATTATTTTTGGATAATGCTCATAAGACATTGGCACAATGCAACTTAAATACACTGTTTATTACAGTGGGTGCCAATCTCTAAGATAACAGGTACTAAAATGTATGTAAATAAAGAGTGTGATAAAATGCATTCATCTCTTCTGCTCAAAAGATGTGGTTTCTAATCACATTACTTAAAAGACAGAACCGATAAAAAAAAAAGTGCAGAAATAACGTAACGTTCCAGAGGTTCATTTTACAAGGACCTCACACTAAGTTCCCTTTTCTTCCCTTTTTTGTAACTCTTGGTAGAAATTGCATTATTTGCTAAAATGCTAATAGTTGCCAGAGTCCATCAGAATAAATGCAGATCGTACTGTTACGCATTTAAAAAAAAAACTAAATTGCCTATAATATGTATTTAGGATAATGCAAAATAATAAGAATTATGCTACATTTTAAATAAAAAAATAAAAAAAGGAAAAACACATGCCACCATAAACAGTATTTCAGTATCATACTTTCTAATTAGACTCCTTTCAATGGTTTGGGGACACTTCTAAAATAGCCTCGGTTCACATGATAGAACAATGGGAAACTTTTACGAATGGCTGAGCGCTAACCCTGACAAGTGGGGAGAGCCAACTACAATACATTATATAGTAGCGTAACCAGCCACCCACGTTGCGGAGAGAGAACAACTTTCGAGGACATGCACTGAGCTGTTAAACCACAAAATCCCTTATTACACATTGTATCGCTCGGTTTAGGTAAAAGACACCGTTTTGTTTCTCCTACGGTCTCAGCGTTTATTTTTAGTTTGTGTAAGTTTGGGGTCGATTCAATTGCAGTAAAGTAATCTCCAGCTTCGCCTCTATTTCAGACTTGTCTATTTTGTCCCGGAGAGGAAAACAAAAGTATCTTCTTGCAGAAACATATTGAGGTTTGACATCTGCTACCTAATTTTTGCTTTATTTCCTATCGGGCAGAAAGCATAAACAGGATAATATTACAACCACTCGGTGCTCCTTACCGTTTGTTCCAAGCAACTATTTAAGATAATTCAGAAAGATAAAGTATGTATATAAAACAAAAAAAGAGAAAATTAATCTGGTTTTACTACGGCCGGGATGCGATTAACGTGTATTGATCTCAATTTTAGTTGTATCTTAAAAAATGTTACATTTTTAAGTATTTAAGTGTTTATCGCTTACATGAAAGCAGAGAATGCAACAATTACATTTTATTTTTTTTTATCTTTTCAGAAGCTTTCAAGACCTTGACCGAGAATGTTTTATTTTTCTGGCATGAATATCCTGCATCTAATTATGTTGAAATATCTTTATAAAAGTGTGTGAAATTTTCTGGTTAATAAATAAATGTGTAGGTGGTATGCGTGGAACCCAAGTCTAGCTTCCCCAGGATGCCTTTCCGGAGTCCCAGAGGAAAAACAGCCAAAACCGGCTATAAAAGCGTCACTGTTTATGTGAGTCTAATTTAACCAATATTCGCGCATGGTGACAGTACAGAGTGCATCTGGCTGGCAGTTTGTATTGAGTTTATGTGCCAGTGCAGGTGGCCACCAACGTTTTTCACAAGCCAACAAGATTTTTTTTTTTTTTTTTTAAGATGAAAACAGGGAAGCAATACTTAACACTTACATATCAGACAGGAGTACCAAGTATTTGTTAAACATTGCATTACTTTATATGTTTTATATACATTTAGGAACTAGAGACCTTTGATATTAACTTATTTTACCTTTGTTTTAATTTGTGAGCTCAGAAAACTACAGTAAAGTCTGCTGTCAACAAACCGTACTTGCGGAAGTTCTTCGCTAAATCCCACCACTTTTCAATAAGACGTTTTTATAAATGTCAGCAAGGTACCTAGCAAAAAGTGCTATTTTAAAAAAAAAATATTAATTGAATAATTGAAGCAGGAACATTTTTATAAAGTTTTGCATAGGGGGTCCCTAGTTACATTCAGTGTTACAGTTGTGTGTTGGTTTTCCCAGCGGCACTTCGGGAAGGTAATAGCCCGAGCAGATATTGGAAGCACTCTGTGCTAAATCAGAGTATTGCCGCAAATAAAAAAAAAAATCGTGACAGCACCTGGCTTGTGCGAGTATACTAGACCCCAACATTCATGTTTTCATGGTTACATGGCATGCTTTGTCACGGGAAGCAACGAGGTGCCTTGTTCCCATCTCCCATTAAGAGGCTAGCAGGTCGCAATAACTTAATAACAGCTTCACAAACAAAAGTGAATCACGGGTAGGTGACTGCTCATCTGAAACAGAAATAATACATGTATTTATTTTATTATATTACATACTTATTCCTTACAATCACAGAGCAATCTGTTTGGTAGGAAAAACGTTAGGCTATTGGGAGGGGGCAATGTGGGTGGTATATTCCTTATGGTCTACTCTATGTATTCAGCTTGCAGCATGGTTTGATCATTTGAAATTTGCAAGATCCAAGTGAAAGCTCCATGTGTAACCTGCTTACACCATACAGGCAGAGTCAACATAGCATCTTTCTAGCTGGGCTGGGAACTGAGATTTCTCAATGCTAGATTCAATTATGGTTTTATTCATATGAATAATTTCCACTTTAATCATGATAACTAAATGGATACGTTAAAAAAAAGTCAGTGGCAGGGAAGTACTTCCATTGATTACTCTCTTGTCACCGATTGACAGCTTACGCAGCCAATTAGTGTCAGGAAAGTGTTCCCACTGAAATCAATGGGAAGACTTTACACACTTACGTTGGAGTCTAGGACCCGGCACGCAGTGTTCACCAGAGTCAGCCCCGGAGTCCAATATATCTCCTGCAAAGCATTTAGCTGGGGAGGTGGGGAAAGGGGCAAAGGGATTTGTGGGGGTTCAGCAGAACCCCTCATGCATCTGCAAAACAGACCACAACTAATATTTAAAATGAATATGATTGAATATGACTGAGATTTTATAAACACGTAAAATACCATTTGAGGTAAGCTAGATATAAGGTAATCCCCTCTGCTACCCAAAGGGTTAAACAATCGTTTTAGAGAACTTTTAACAGATTATCTGCTATCCTATTAGAGATTTACATTTCAGGGAAAAACATTTGTGTAACTGGTGTATTCTTTGGTTTCTAAGACGTGTTGTAAATGTATAGCTTTGGGTTTAGACAAAGTATTTATCTGTCAGCACACACACTACTCCACCCGCATTACAACATATGGCTTATCAGCCAAAAAGTCTTCCATCCTCAAGTATAAAAAAAATGTATAAGAATAAAAGCATGAACATATTCTGAATTTCCGACAAAATGAAGACCGACTATCACATTTACGTGAGCAGGTTTGACTGCTATATTTGCACCGATGATCACAACGGTCTACCGTCTTGTGATAATGTCATAAAAATGTGTAAGACCATAATGGTAAAACCAATAAACAATTGAATGTAAATCTACGTAAACACAACAAACATCAAATATGAATGATATTTCAACAACACACGTGGAAAATTAAGACTGCTGCGGTTAGCGATTTCTTTTAAATCTTCCCTGGCTGCATGGTCTATAATGACCAGGGAACATAAATATAACAATGGAGACAGGAAAGAAGATCCCATAAATAGGAGAAACAGAATTCATTGGCACTCTATCAGAAACCACAAGGCTGGACTTATTTTGGATTGTCCATTCTCCCACACATATTTTTATTATACATCTCCGAACACACTCACGTAAATGGATAATGCTGTCACACTCAATTTCCAGAAAGCCCATAAACTGTAAATGACTCTGCAACAGTTTCAGAGACCAAGTTTTGGGCCCGTGGAACTGAATATTAAATACCGTAATTCAAATTGGCATCCTGGTAACATAACGCAAAACATAAAAAAAGTTCAATAAAATACTCTACTATATGGTGATGGAGTCTGCCAGGCCAAAATATAATGATTTAATGGATAGTAAGCAGTCAGAGGAACAAGGTCTCAGAATCCAACTTGCTGATCTTTGGCCATGGATTACAAAGTGGATCACTGGAGATCACTGGAAATCACTTGGGTATCGTAAACTAAAGTTGCCTTTCCAAGCTTTAAAGAAATCACATCTAAAAACATTACTATTCTGTTTATCAGAGCTCAAATCAATGTATCAAGCAGGTTACTGCTACAAAACTTTTTCCCCCCTCTCTTTTCACTAAAAGGGGGAGTTGTTGGTTTCACTATTCACTATGAAGGGCAAAGTTCTTCCTGCAGCAGAAGCCAACTAGGTTTGGCCCTTCATAATGAATAGCGAAGTCGAGGAGCTTTCCCCTTAAGGACCAGGACATAGGGGTTAAGTCACTTAAAACTGGTCCTTTTGTGCACCTGCCGGACTAAGTACCACCAGGTGCAAGGGAGCTCAAGCTGTCAAATGAAAACGGGTCTCCGCTCTGAAAATTGAATTCGGCGGCGCTCTGAGTACCGTTACATTAAAAGAGGAGAATGCTACCTACTGGACTGCATAGTGCCTACTGTAAAGTTTGGTGGAGGAGGGCTAATTGGAGCGTTTTTTCAGGGGCAAAAAAAGGTTGGATGGGTTTGGTGTGAAAGAACTTGACTGGCCCACACAGATCCATGACCTCAGCCTCAGCCATCCCAACACCTTTGGGATGAACTGGAAAGGAGATTGCAAGCCAGGTCTTCTCATCCAACACCAGTGCCTGACCTCACAAATGCTCTACTGGATGAATGGGCAAAATATCCAACAGAAACTCTCCAAAATCTTGTGGAAAGCCACTCCAGTAGAGAAGACTGGTATAGCAGCAAATCCGCAAATGGGGGGGGGGGCATTGTCCTATTAGCTCATATAGGTGTGATGGTCAGGTGGCCACATTCTTTTGAAACTATATAAACATATAGTCATAGACTATATGACCAAAAATAAGTCCTACTTGTGTCTAAACAATAAATCTAATAGAGG
The DNA here is from genome assembly GCF_027358695.1 of Spea bombifrons. NCBI lineage: Eukaryota > Metazoa > Chordata > Amphibia > Anura > Pelobatidae > Spea > Spea bombifrons. The sequence goes on along the minus strand of NC_071087.1, from coordinate 37,075,916 downwards.
AAAATTACAGATGGACAGAGACGATAAAAACATCCTGAAGGGGTTAAAACAACGCTTTTGTCAACTCTCTCTCTTTACTGAATAGACCCCTTTTTTTCTCTCTCTCTCTCTCTCTCTCTCTCTCTCATATACAGTACCGTTCAAAAGTTTGGGGTCACACACACAACCTTTTCAGAGTGTCCAGTACGGCCGGGAGGCGGCCTGCTTGCAAGCGGCAGTGTGGAGTGCTGCGAGCCATTGCAGAATCTGCCGGGGGGAGCACGGGTAAGTGTTTCCAGTAACATAAATGCAAAAAGCTTTTCTAATGATTTACCTTTTAAACTTTGATTAGTGAACACAACGTGCTATTGGAACACAGGAGTGATGGTTGCTGATAAAAAGCCCCCATTAGCCTATTGAGATATTCCATCAAAAAGCAGCATTTTCCAGCTACACTGTATTTCTGGTCCATTTGATGCTATTTTAATGGACAAAAATTTGTGTTTCTTTCAATAACAAGGACATTTCTAAGTGACCCCAAACTTTTGAAAGGTAGCGTGTATATATTTTTTTCTTGCCTTCTAACACCACTTTTGATGGCATTATCTGGCGACAAAATGAAACAAGCCATACTGTCGTGTAATGTTTCTGCTTGGCTATAAAATGCTATATGTAATACAAGGACATTGATTTGTAGAGTCTTAAACTTCACTATTACACTTATTCACTCTATCATGCCAATTCTCTAAATGATGCCTGGGTGTAGTTGTCAAAATCCATAGATATGTTAAATTTCAAAAACCTGTGAACTATGGTGAACATGGGGCTTAATGCTCTACTGATGGTAGAGGAGACCAAATCAATATCTTTTATATGACAGATCTGAGGGGTCTTCACATGGGAAGTCCCTTGGAAAAAATATTTATTGAGCATAAAATACAGTGTTGTATACAATAATATAGGTATTGGATAAAAAAAATGGTTTAATCCCCTCTTGTTCTGTGTCATCTGTCATGTTAGTTAAGATGGCATCAGTCATTTATAGTTGTCACAATACAAAAAAATATTTTAGAGATGGGAGAGGGAAAAGGTTTATATGTAAACAAGTGTCTTTTTTTCTTCTTCAAAATTCACTTTTTTCCGCTGATATGCCTATTCTGTTTTAGCCAAGGGGTGCCAAGTAAGTTAGGTCTCCAGAAATTAGGTTTAAATATTGTATCATATTTCATACATGCCATAAGAGTATGTTGTGACCCCATTTTAGCCATAAAAAATCAGAATAATTTATGAATAAACAATATAAAATCAATGAGAGAAGGTGAAGGGCCTTGCTCGTATAACAGTAACTTGTTGCAAAGGAATTGGGTTTCGATCTTGTAAACCAAAGCAATCCTGACATCTAGTGGAGGACAGAGGGGAATGTCCAGCCTCGCTCACTGTCAAATATTTCAAGCAGTATTAATGAGCTTATAACAATATCAATCAGACTTTTAGACAATACAATCAAATATTAGCCCCCTCTAAAAAAGTTAAAGTTGATTAGAAGTAGTAAGTATTGCAGGTCTTTCGGCTGATCTTGAGGTAACCCAAATCTTACTTAAATCATCTGGCAGCAGTTGATCTTGTAGTTGACCACACGTCATAACAAAAGTTTTGCACTTGTATTCAGTTTCTCATTAACAAGATCCGTCTTAGTAAATTTGTCTTAAGGTGAAGAATGATAGACCCACAATGCAAGCAATATCTAAAATGGGAATCACTCTCAGATTGCAATTGATCTACAACTTTCAGCATCCCAAATAAAGGTTCGGTTCATGGGCAGAGCACCATAAGAGTTGAAATTGCTCAAAAGCACAAGAGCTACCTGTTGGCCATCCCTGGTCTAAAGACATTAAGGTGAAAATACAGGAGAAGGGCCTTTTCACCAAAGTACATTTAAATTCTTCCTTGAGAGTGATTCTCAGAATATTGGTATCTTCCAAAGGCTTCCGAACTCTTTGCTTGGTATCACATGACAGTATGAATATCTGTATACACAGACATAACCATTGCCAAATTGGCACCCGACACTGTCCTCTCCTAGTATGCATTTAATATCCTGTAATCCACTTTCTTGTACATTTCATATCTTTGTCTCTTTGCATTAAATTGCAGAGTAATGAATATTACGGTTATTTTTCTCCCCAACCTATACCTAACGCAGTCTGTGTACGTAGAATTACTTTTTAGTAAGATATCGTTCACATGGGCAGGCCACAGCTGTGTGTACCAAGGATTCCATTTGACTATTTATTTTAATACTCTGCGTACGCTGATAAATCCCCAGTGACGTACAAATAACAGCCGGGCCTTGTGATACACCTGAAACGCTGCTTCTTTTCTATCCGTGCAAAAAGTACTTTTCAGGCTGAAAAAAAGGCTTTCCACTCTCTTGTGGCTAAAACATGGTGTTTATGGGCTGGATGAAAATACATAGTCAACCATGAAGCCCCCCTTCCAACAGCGGCTATACGAGTGAGAAAAAAAAATGAAACTGGATTTTTTTTTTTAACCTAGAACTAAAACAATGTTTTGATAGCTGGGCAGTATTGATATTTTCAAACTTGGAGGCCATCTTTGTTAAGCAAATAAAGTCAAATAGCTTGATATTTGCACTTAACACCTTTCTACAAAACATACAGAAACAAATGCTACGATCCAAGTTGAGGTGTAAATGAGACATTAAAAACAGAAATAAGAGCAAACCAGGACAGATGAGCGAAGGAAAAAACAAAAAAGAAAAAAAGAAAATTATATATATATATATACATATATATATAAAAATATCAAAAAAGATGTAAAGGGAAAAGAAGATCTATGATAAAAAAAAAAGTTAAAGGGAAATATACTTAATGGTAATTGTAATAAATTAGAATAAAATGATAATACATTAGGCCTGTAATTTCAAGAAACTTTTAAAGACAGGGTGTCAGACTGGTTATCCTCATTGGTGGTAGTTTATAGGCTTGACATCTATCCTCTCTGGAAATGGATACAAAGTCATTCTATGACCCTGAGACTCCAGTGAACCTCGGTGAGAGCAGTTATCTACAAATGGAGAGAACCTGGAACCATGGTAAACCTTCCCAGGAGTGGACGGCCCACCAAAATTCCTCATCACCTACTCATCTAGCAAGTCACAGAAGAACCCAAACGAACATGTAAAGAGCTGCAGGCTCTTAATGCAACAATAAGAGACTATAAAAACTGCATGAATGTGAGAGTTAGAAGGCAAAAACCACTGCTGACCAAAAAGATCAAAGGCTTGTCTCACATTTACCAAAACACATCTTTGGGGGAACCATGAATTCTGCTTTCTCCCAGTAAATCCTTAAGGAGAATGTCCGGCCATCAGTTTGCGACCTAAAGCTCGAGTGCAGTTGTTTGTGTTCTTCGGATCATTGTCCTGCTGCATAACCCAAGCCTACCTCTGAATGGCTCAAAAGAAACAAAATGAAGGTGTTGGAGTGGCCGAGTCAAAGTCCTGACTTGAATCTGAGTGAGATGCTGTGGCATGACCTTAAAAAGGCAGTTCATGTGCAAAACTCTCCAAGGTGGCTGAATTACAATAAAGACAAGCGGGACAAAAGTGTCTTCCACAGTGACGGAAAAGACTCATTGTCAGGTATGGCAAAAGTGTGATTGCAGTTGTTGAAGCCAAAGGCACAACCAGCTATTAGGTTTAGTGGGACGATAGCTTTTTCACATGGCTGATACAGGTTTTGATTAACTCTTTACCTGAGTGCTTACTCATGTTGTCTTATATTAAAATTATTTGGATGCTCTGAAACATTTAAATATGACAAATAAGCAAAAATAGAAATACCGTATTGGCTCGAATATAGGCCGCACTTTTTTCCCCCACTTTAAGTTTTTAAAGTGGGGGTGCGGCCTATATTCGGGCTCTAGCGCCCGACGCCCGGGACATGCAGTCCCGGGCGCCGGGCAGGCAGCGGGGTTAAGATACAGATCCCCCGCAGCGGTGCAGGGGACCTGCATCCTACTCCCCGATACGCTCAGACAGCCTCCCCTGCCAGCACTTCCCACGGGGGGGGGGTGCCGGCACGGGAGGTTATCTAAGCGTTTTACCTCTGCCCACCCCCGACTTACCGGAGCAGACTCCCGGGTGTCTTGCGGGGCCGGCGGGAGACATTTACGCAATACGCGCATGCAACTTCCGGTACCGGAAGTTGCATACGCGTATTGCGTAGATGTCCCTCGCCGGCCCCGCAAGACACCCGGGAGTCTGCTCCGGTAAGTCGAGGAGGGGGGGCAGAGGAGGACAGCGGCAGCGGATCGCGGGGAGGGAGGACAGCGGCAGCGGATCGCGGGGAGGGAGGACAGCGGCAGCGGATCGCGGGGAGGGAGGACAGCGGCAGCGGATCGCGGTGAGGGAGGACAGCGGCAGCGGATCGCGGTGAGGGAGGACAGCGGCAGCGGATCTCGGGGAGGGAGGACAGCGGCAGCGGATCTCGGGGAGGGAGGACAGCGGCAGCGTATCGCGGGGAGGGAGGACAGCGGCAGCGTATCGCGGGGAGGGAGGACAGCGGCAGCGTATCTCGGGGGGGGAGACAGAGTGGCAGCATGTTTTTTTTGGTGCTTTTTTAAAGAAAAAAAACTTTTTCTTTAAAAAAGCACCAAACTTTTAGGGTGCGGCCTATATACGGGGGCGGCCTATATCCGAGCCAATACGGTAATTGGGAAGGGGCAAATACTTTTTCACAGCACCGTACATCTGGGGTTGTTGGTTCCCTCATGCAGAGGAAATTTGACTTGATGTTGAACTCTAGAAGACTGATGGAGGCATTTGACTTAAATGCTATTTAAATGCTGTTCCCAACCTCCACCGAGTTAGTCTGTTTGGCATATCTTTTCAATTATGGCAAAATCTCTTTAGAATCTGGGCCAATTTTGCCATAAAACATCTCCAAATATATCTGATTATCCAAATATAAGTCTGATTCAGTGACTTAACTCAGCTACAACCCAAGGAAACATACTTGGCAGCAAGCTAAGGCCTAGTTCAACAATTTATATATGTATATAATAGTAAGGTCCAAACATACATTGTAAGTAGTGTACTGGGTCCCAGCACGGCATCAATCATTCATACACTGATGTGAACAAAGAAGCGGTAACCCTCAAAACAGCAAAAACAGGTGGAGTGAAACCTGAGGATGACGGGGTGATAGCTAGAAAGGGATTCAACAAAGGTCCCAGGGATAAGGGGGGAACAGCAGAGAGGGGGCTGGCATCAATTTCCCTCCTCTTCAAGACTAATATTTCAGCGCAGCTGTGACAGAATATAGCATTGGACTAGTTTGGGTCCAAAGTGGTCAGTACCCCAGAGAACTAGCAAACCTGGGACCCTGTACAGGTGAGAGGATGTAAACATATGTGGAATGGGCATAAGGCCATTATTACATTGCATTTTATTTATACAGCAGCTTCTGTAGTGCCATTACAAAAGTAAAGTGAAAACATTAAAATAAACAATATACAACATAAAAACATGTTATGAATATTCATACAGACTGTCCTTGCAAGTTTGCTCCCTTGTTTTCTTGCAGATGTCCCATGATCACAAAGGTCTGATAAGACGGTCCCTTTAATATGTAGCAAAACTCTTGACATTTTGAATTTTACATTGTATTAATTCTCAGGTCACTGTAAGAAAGAGAGGCTACTATAGTGGACATATTAAACGGGACAGCCTTATCAACAGAGAATGCACTAAAAGGCTTTCAACTATATTAGTCTACAAACAATTCTTCAGTCCAGTATTTAAGCAAAATCTATGTTTGCTAACAATCCTATTAGCATGTAAGAAAGCACAAAAAGATATTGATTCACATCATATTTCAGGAATGCCATCTGTTTATAGAATTAACCGGGACCCTACATGTAACATCTAACAGAAGTTAAAATCATCTTCTTAACAGCAAATGTTTTGTCAGTTCTGAGTTGAGTTCCAGAGTATATTGGAAGTGGTTACAAAAATAAAGATTCAGTCCAAACCTCATGATTCCAGGTTTGAAACACTAGGAGTTTACATGTTCAGCAGAGCGTACATTATACTGGTAAACACGAAAAACAATCAGTCTGTGTTTTTGGAGCAAAATCAAAACATACAAATCAACCTACCCGAATCTCCTGAAGGTTGTGAAAGTTGTTTCCCACTCTAACAGAGATTTTACTTGGTGTGTAGCTCTCATCTGACTTGTAGTCTGCATAAATACATAAAGCTTTCACAGTTGTCTTCCTTCTGCAAGTTAAAAAAAATAAAACACTTTGATGATGAATATATATATATATTATATATATATATACACATACACATACATATATCGTACAAAGTTTTGTAGAAAATGTGTTATTTTGTGGTTAGAAGAATGTAACACCTCTCCAATCAATATGATAGAAAAAGACTAAGAGAATCTAAGAGAATCCACTGGCTGTTTTTCATTAATGATGATGTTGTTTGCATTCCTACTGAGTAAAGTGAATTTCTTTTTTTGAAAAATGTCTTTATTCGTCATTGGAAAGAATATAACAGTCGATATACAAGGTTCCATAAGCAGAATAATTCAAGGAAGGTACAATAGTCATCTGCCATACAGTGCAAAGAGATTCACCCAACCAGCCAAGTTTGGCAGCAAAATGAACCATTGAGCTGTGAACACCCACCACATTTTCTACATTTTCGAGTGAAGCCAATTTCAGTTTTCATTGCTTTCCTTGAGTTACTCTACCCACAAACCAAAGGAGGTTTTCGGGAATGTCTTGCACAAGCGGATACTAAGCTGTGGCTCGGTAAAAGCATGTTCTAACAGACCTTGCAATAGTCAGCTATTAGAACCATGATTTATTTTTCCAACATCATTAAAAATATTTTAAAAAGCCTTCTTTTATAGATGCCGTTAGATGTAGTGTAATCAGCAGTAGTAGTATTAAAACGCAATTGGGGCTCTCAGTGAATAGTCCAGTTATTCTGCCCAAAGTGAACACGTTCAGCCATTCATTGGTTAAAAAATGAATAGAAAATCTGTTTAACAGGCCAAACACTACAAAAGTTCTGTTCACAACAAAATAAACCTTTTCATGTCAATTTTGCAAAAGTACCAACCTGGCTTGACCAAGCTTATAAGAAGGATAAAACAGAATTGTTCCATCAACACAACTCTCCATCTTGCATGGTCCTTTAGACGATAATGTGTATTAATCTAGTGGCTTTATAACTTCATGGATATATAAAATAGTAAAAATGCTTTACCTAAATTGAATATTCACTAAATGAGGCTGAGATCCATCCGACTGCCAGTATGTTTCTAGATTGTCATCTCGTAACTGGTCAACTCCAAATCCTTAAAAAAAAACAAAAAAAACCTGAGACCTGTTAAAACGTATCAAGGAAAGTGTTGTTATATGTGTGGGCAATCGCAAAGAGTCGAAATAACTACAAGAAACAATGAAACTATATATATTTTGGCAGCACACTCACAAAAGCATAACGAGTAAACTACACTGCTTTACTGGTTACTTCCTCTTATTCAGTCTCTGAACTTGGGGCTATCAGCCGAATTCAATCATTCTGTAATGCTTGGCTTTCTGCGCATGAATGCACAAGCATTCACTCACTACCAATCCATTCGCTCCTATATACTAATGTTATCTTGTGGTGCCAACAGCACATTAGCCAATTTTGCAATAAAAGGAACATTCATTATAAACATGAATGAATGCACATAATTAACATATAAATGAATACATTGGAACAAAATGTATATCATTTACTGATAACATTGTTTCCCATTTTTCTACAGCAAGCTGAAGGTCTACAAATGTATCAGGACAGTGATAATGTGTAGGTAAATCATTTCTGTATTAAATTTAAAAACAAACAAAAAATAAATAAAAATTCATATTTGAAACGCAAGCATATTCCTCTTCTATGGCTCTAAAAGTAATTAAGGGGCTTGTTTTTGATCATCCAACATCAATGCACAAAACTCTCCATTTTGTTCCATTAATTTCACTATCTTAAATACATAAAAAAACATTTTTAAATGCCATTTAAACAATATATAATTTGTGTGGGTACACTAACTGAAAAAGAGGGACATTATGGTTGAACAAAGCCATAGTAGAAAGACAAAAATTGCTGCTGTCCTGTAGTGTAAAAAGCCTTGGTCCTTAAGGGGTTGCAAATCAATGACATTTTAATAAACTGCTAAGTCTAGTAATAACTATGTTGCGCATACCTGGCTTACAAGATGACAAAGACCATACAGCTTGAGATCCAATTTCACGAACAGTTCCAGTCCTTTTGAGCTGGTTGGGATCAGCACCAGGAGGCGTTTTGTTGGGAGTTGTCATTTTCTACTATTAAAAAAAAAAAAAAAAACCATAAATATATTTTTTGGGTACTTTCTATCCAAATATCTTATCTTCTGAAGATGAAAACCTGCAACAAAAATGTACAGCTGTGTTTCAAAGTATGCATTATACAATGGACTGTTCAATACATGTCTAATACAGCAATGGGTGATCCTGATCTGGAAGTAAAATGGGCTTAATGAAATGCAATACAGAATTCTTAATTTACATTTTTTTATAATATACTATTGGAGGGGGGGGGGCTGTTCATTTCAACTTTTTGAGGCAGTAGGAGGGAATCTATTACAATGGTCCCTTATGTGTGCATTGAGTACAAGTTTAACCACATATGAATGTTGACAGATTTTACACATTTATCAAATGAGGAAAACATTTTTCATGATCTAATGCACTCTTCTCCAGATTCCCCTCCTAGACTTTTAAATGACCAAAGGATGTCTAAAAAGCTTAATGGATCCATTGCAGCTGATTAGCTTCCAGGCCCTCAGTTGGAATATTTGTTACTATCTGTTAATTGCGGGGGAATCTGCTTCTGATATTCACAGGCTTATAACCTCTTAGGAGGGGAAGACCCATGGGGAAAAAATATCTCCTTGAGGATAAAACAAAGGGTTGTATACAGTAATGTAGGTTAATACTGAGAAGGCAAGGAGGCAGCCATCGGTGTCAGTCATGCTCAAACACCACACTGAGAGATCACAAGCAGTACTATTAGATGGGTGTTTGTCTAATAAACAGGACCACGATAACAGCTAGAACGCATGCAAATGGCTGATTATAGAGTTGGTTGGAAACATTATATACTATATTTTGAAACAATATATGATGTTGAATTAAACTCCTGTCATCCACACAATACAGAGGAAGAAAAGGGCACCCAGATCCTCCTAGTATTCAGCCTGCTAAAATAGAGTAGCAAGATTTGGTAAATGTAAATAACTACAGATGCCTGTTTAATAAAAACTTAAAAAAAACTAGGTTTTGCATTAAATCACCTTAATGGAATTATAATTTGTTTTGTTATATAAGTTATAATTTAATTGTTTTGTCAACAATATGTATACCTACAGGATGTTAAAACATCTTATATTTTATGAAATACAAAACCTGTAGCCCAATAATGACATAAATATCTAAAATTAGCATTTTCCCGACGGTCAATACATTTACCCACATCTCATAACACTACTGTTAAAGATTTGTATAGGCTAGGTTCTCACACAGGCGCTTCCCCGTCGTATTTACTTCATCGTCAGGAATGATACATACAGTTCAAACACCCTCCTGCCAAACTGCCGGCCCTCCGTTTCTTCGGCGCCTTCTGATGACGTCGCAGCTTCGGTGCAGTTCTGCGTTCCAGTGTGAAACGCAGCGCTTACGTCGTCTCCCCACGCCAGGTCTGTGGGAGGGGCTGGGAGCCATCTTGACCGGTTTCTCTTCGTGCTGCTTGCACGTTGGCGGTCGGGGAGAAGCGTGAGCGACACCGCAAAGGAAAGGAGAACGGGAGGATTCGGACTTGTCTCCAGCCCCCCTTTCTCCTATTAACCTCTATAGGCATCGCCGGTTGATCTTGCGGAGATCCTTTCCTCCTCGCATCCCGGTAAGTTAATGTAGGAGTCATGCTTCGGCCCAGTTTGGCTTCCATGCCCATCTGGAGTTGGCTTCGTTAAACGAGGCTCCCGTACTCTGTTATCCGGGCGCCCGCTCTGTACTGCGAGCCAGTGCGGGGTGGGAATTACCGCCCTGCCGCAAAATAGGTTTCCAGCCAACACGTGAAATACGTACCGTCTGTTACTCCGTTGGTTCGTTCGAAGCGCCTGCCACGATCTGCATATCACGCTTGTCAGCACTGCAGTCGCGATAGTGTCGCACGGAGCACGCGCGGGCAGTGTTCTAAATGTATGCACTAAACGGCGACCCCATCACCGGAAGAATGGTGACATATTGGACAGGGCTTTACTAAAACGGGGGAAACCCTAAGACATCAATATTTATAGCTTGGAGGAGAGATGTGATGGAAGCATTTAACGAAGTACAGGCGATAACGAGACGCTGTCATCTAAAACAAGAAGGGCAGAAGCGTAGATCTAATGTAAGAGTGTTGTGCTTAGGAGTGATAGATGAGTGAAACTGCCTCCCAGCAGGAGTGGTAGATGCTAACACATTGAGGGAATATTAAGCATACATGGGGATATGTAGGTGGATCCATAAAGATCAGAACAAGATGGAAGGATAGGATTTTGGTGGGTTAGAGGTTTTAGGGTTGTTCTGTGACTTTACTGTATTCTGGGGATATAACCGCTGCTGTTGTGTGATGGGTTAATGCTTGGACCAAATTTAGTGTTTATATCTGGAGCATTGCGTCTGAAGCTCCCCTGTATTCCACGTAGAGTTTTCACTAGGATTTGATGTACTCCTGTCAGTGTCACGCCGTATGGCCGTGCGTTCCCACACCATCCCTCTGTAGCTCTCGATTATAACCATTGGCCAATACGTGTGAAAATGAACATTTTTCTGAGCTTTAGGGGTCTGTATTCCCCGGAATTATGGCCGATGGGAAGGCTGAGTGTCGGATCAATGGGTCAGTGCCTTCAATTCACGTTAAGCGCTTTTCTGAGCTGCTAGCCTGAAAATGTGCAAAATCTACTGAAATACATCATTTAATAGATATTTCTATGTGTTTCCCACTGTAGCGTCACGTAATGCTTCTAAATGCAGTCTGCCGTTTATTTTATGGCATTATTATTATTATTATTATTATTCAGTGGGGGTTTGACATGTTATGCACTTATGGTATGGGTTGTCTTTTAGTGTAATTTTATGTCGTAGAAGTCATCCAGTGTAGCAGATCTTTAACGTTAGTCTTTCATAGAACGTTATTCCGTTTACACATTAAGAAACTAACGTTTGCTGTCTCTCGGTGCAAACTTGGGTGTAATCTGATTGCCTCTCCCGTGGAAATGGTTGGGGTATATAAAGACCAATGTGAATTTTAGACTTCTGGTTAAATGTTTTTGTCCATTGTTCACCTGCATTTTTTAACATACTGTAAAAAAGTTTTTTGTTTTTTTAAAAACCTTTTAGATGTTTGCTAAATATCTGCTGAACGCTGCGCAGTTTCCGATCACGCCCAGGTTTTTTTAGGCTTACAGCAGATAACGTTCAGATGGCTTTTCTTCCCACCAGCCTGGGAGAAACACAACTAGTTCGTAAAGATAAGTTCCTTAGTCTTCCGTATAGATGTAAAACTGCTTAACATTAGCAAAGATGGCCAAATCATTCACAAATTATCTCTATTAGACTGGCGCATTGGGGCTAATGTCCTCTTTAATGGATGTTATCAAGATAGAAAGTACCTTATTCGATAGAACGTGAATGAAAGTTGCCCACCCACAATGGGTTTTAGGGTGATCCACCACATATTACACAGGGATGGTTTAGATCATAGCTTTATTGGCTTTTCAGTGAGGATTGATCAATAGTTACATGGTAAGGTTGACAAAATGTCCCTCTAGTTTATCCCAACAAGCCATTACCAAACAGATCAGGGCGCATTTCCCATTTGTATCTTCTGTACATGGCGATGGAGAGGGTGGCGAATGTCATAAGCTGTCTGTACTCGTCTGGTCGAAACTTTAGTGTAGTTTGATGACTTGCTTTTCCCTGTAATGTCTCGTTCTTCAGGCGTGGATTTTAATTGGTGTCAATAAACGACTGCATCAGCATCGAGCAACATGGCAGACAAGCTCACAAGAATCGCTATTGTAAATCATGACAAATGCAAGCCAAAGAAATGCCGCCAAGAATGCAAGAAGAGTTGTCCTGTTGTACGAATGGGTAAGCAACTACAAGAAGTGTATTCCGTGACTTCTTCCGTACACTGTATGACCAAAAATATGTGGAAACCTCTCAATGTAATATGCTAGATCTGCCTCTATCCGCTGATAAGTGCTGTTATTGTCAAGTGGAAGCATCTAGGAGTAACTGTAGTGTTTGGTCTAGGCCCCTTGGTTCCAGTGAAGGTAATGTTAATGCTACAGCATACATCTTAGTCAATTGTATGCTTCGGGCTTTGTGGCACCAATTTGGAGAAGGCCTTTTCCTGCTCTTGCCTGACTCTGCCCCAGTTGGAGGAACTTGACTGGCCCACATAGAGCCCTGACCTCAACCACATCAAACACCTTTGGGAAGAATTGCAATGGAGATTGTGAGCCAGACCTTTTCGTCCAACATCAGTGCCTGACCTCACAAATACAGTTTTGGCTGAATGGCCACAAATTCCCACAGAAAACTTCAGTCTTGTGGAAAGCCTTCATAGAAAAATGGAAGCCCACTCCATATTAATGCCCAAGGCGGTCAGGTGTCCACATACTTCGTCATATAGTGTATGATCTGTTAAAATTTGTAAACCAAATGTTCAATTTCAATATACAAAAGCCGTGAATGAATGCACTTTATTTTTAGTTCTTGCATAGCGATTATTTCTCACATTTATGAAATAAATACCTGCATACCTGGAAATGCTAAACTTTTAAAATTTGACATGCAGGAAAATTGTGCATAGAGGTGACTCCGCAAAGTAAGATTGTATGGATTTCTGAAACCCTGTGTATTGGTTGCGGTATCTGCATCAAGGTAAGAAACCCGCATTCTGTTGGCTGCTTCGTTTTTTTGTTTTTCTTTTAAGTATCACTTATTGTTTTATTCAAATATAACCTCTAATCTGCAACTTCGGTGAACTTGCCGACCATAGGTTTCATACCCAGAATTCATTGCCCAAACTTGCCGGTATGCAAAATGGGCCTTCACTGTTTATTCCAAGCGTTGCGATTTTGATCCCGTTCTAGCACACCCTTCAGGCTTTTCATCTCTTATGTTCTGTATTTTGAGCAACCAATCCGTTAAAGAGTATTTGTCACACAACTTTAGAGCTGAAACAACGAATCGATAAAATCCATAATAATCGATAACGGAAATCATCGATAACGATTTCCGTTATCGATTAATCGAGTGATCAATTCGTTGTTGGAGCACTCGGCTCCTTTTACTTACCTCCGCGAGCGTTCCCCGCTTCTGCTACACGCTCTGCAGTCTCCGCCTTCTAGCTACGTGACGGATGTGACGCGTTCCGGAGGTAAGTATTCTTCATGTCTATGTGCACGGATCGCACAGAGCCACTCGCACAGAGCGAATCGCTCTGTGCGAATGGAGCCACTCGCACAGAGCGGTTCGCTCTGTGCGAGTGGCTCCACTCGCACAGAGCGGTTCGCTCTGTGCGAGTGGCTCCACTCGCACAGAGCGGTTCGCTCTGTGCGAGTGGCTCCATTCGCACAGAGCGGTTCGCTCTGTGCGAGTGGCTCCATTCGCACAGAGCGGTTCGCTCTGTGCGAGTGGCTCCATTCGCACAGAGCGGTTCGCTCTGTGCGAGTGGCTCCATTCGCACAGAGCGGTTCGCTCTGTGCGAGTGGCTCCATTCGCACAGAGCGGTTCGCTCTGTGCGAGTGGCTCCATTCGCACAGAGCGGTTCGCTCTGTGCGAGTGGCTCCATTCGCACAGAGCGAACCGCTCTGTGCGAGTGGCTCCATTCGCACAGAGCGAACCGCTCTGTGCGAGTGGCTCCATTCGCACAGAGCGAACCGCTCTGTGCGAGTGGCTCCATTCGCACAGAGCGAACCGCTCTGTGCGAGTGGCTCCATTCGCACAGAGCGAACCGCTCTGTGCGAGTGGCTCCATTCGCACAGAGCGGTTCGTGAGTGTGGGTGCAGGGCAGAGTGGGGGTGGGGGTGCAGGGCAGAGTGGGGGGTGCAGGGCAGGAGACTGGGTGCAGGGCAGAGTGGGGGTGGGGATGCAGGGTGTGAGTGTGGGTGCAGAGCAGAGTGGGAGACTGGGTGCAGGGCAGAGTGGGGGTGGGGATGCAGGGCAGGGTGTGAGTGTGGGTGCAGGGCAGAGTGGGTGCAGGGCAGAGTGTGAGTGTGGGGGCAGGGCAGAATGTGGGGGCAGGGCTGGGTGCAGGGCAGAGTTAGAGACTGGGTGCAGGGGCACAGTGCAAAGTGCTGGGTGCAAAGTGCCAGTGCTGGGTGCAAAGTGCCAGGGCTGGGTGCAAAGTGCTGGGTGCAAAGTGCCAGGGCTGGGTGCAAAGTGCTGAATGCTGGGTGCAAAGTGCTGGATGCAAAGTGCCAGGGCTGGGGCAAAGTGCTGGGTGCAAAGTGCTGGGTGCAAAGTGCCAGGGCTGGGTGCAAAGTGCTGGGTGCAAAGTGCTGGGTGCAAAGTGCAAAGTGCTGGGGCAAAGTTTCTTGAACAGTAATAGTCCACCTCTTTTCAGAATGTTTGGGGTTATTTTGTTTCATAAATATTGTGTTTGGGTTCTTGTACTTTGAAAATATTGTTTTTTATTACATCATAACAAAATAAGAATGTTAATGTAAATTTTAAGTTGTTTTTTAACATCCAGTTCATTAAATTCTTTTAAATAAACGAAAAATTTGCATATTGTTTTTTTTTATCCGATTAATCGATTAATCGAAAAAATAATCGGCCGATTAATCGATTATTAAAATAATCGTTAGTTGCAGCCCTACACAACTTCATCTGAACAAGGACAGAAACACCCAACAGGGAAGTCTTCACAATATAATGAACCTTTTTGTTTTTAGCTGCTCTTGGTCCATTTTTCTGTTCATAAAAAAATAGTTGTTAAAAATTCTCACTAGTGGTAAAGCCGATTTTAATGTCCTGTTGCATGTAAAAGACGCTTATGGTAAGATTCAGTCTCTAGAAGGGCAAACATAATGTTTAGAACGAGATACGTCCGTTCCAACCCACAGTATAGCGTAGAAATTTTGGCTGTCAAGTTTTCTTGGTTCTGTCGTTCTATATGCCTGATAATGTTAATATATTTCTTTGTAGAAATGTCCATTTGGGGCCTTGTCCATTGTGAATTTACCAAGTAATCTGGAGAAAGAAACCACTCACAGATATTGTGCCAATGCCTTTAAGCTTCACCGGTAAGCAATCTGTAGTATTTTTTTTCATTCTGACTTTATTTCACACGACTAGATACGTTGTAAATTGTGAGAGTGAACTTGCGCCTCAGTATCGGCATAAGTATCTTCGAACGTGATCAATGGGATGTTTCTGTTGCAGCTTGCCTACTCCACGACCTGGTGAGGTGCTGGGGCTGGTTGGTACCAATGGTATCGGGAAGTCAACGGCATTGAAGATTTTGGCCGGGAAGCAGAAACCTAACCTTGGGAAGTATGATGTAAGCATATTCATCATTTTAGCACGTAATTAAATTATAATCCAATGTCGAAACATCTTGGCGTGACGTCATACAAAGTTATTCTGCTCTTCATTTGGTTTCATTCTGGGCAAGCAAGTTTTAAAATGTATAGTAGCCAATTAGGGCAGGAATCTGTTGGATATCAGGGTGTCATCTGGAGTTTGGCAATAGTAGGTCATAGCTTATCTTCTCCTTTGAAAATGGACCCAGTGAGTCAAAACTGTAGGAACCCCTCTAAATAGCACGTCTTTTTGGACAAAGCCTTGGGTTTGAACAATTAATTGGAACCGCTAGACAGCATACACCTTGCAAGGGAGAACAATTTGTTTTGATGGCTCAGCATCTGTTCTTCATCTTTAAAGGATCCTCCTGATTGGCAAGAAATATTGACGTATTTCAGAGGGTCTGAGTTGCAGAACTACTTCACCAAGATTTTGGAAGATGATTTAAAGGCAATCATTAAACCCCAGTATGTGGACCAAATCCCAAAAGCTGCTAAGGTGAGCAATATTTTGTACGTTGCTAAAATCATGACGCATCAAGGTACACTAGACGTAAATGAATTTGGCATTATATGTTCATAGCTGATTACACTGTAGCAGTGAAACTTTATTTTTTTTTTTATTTCCAATCCATAGGGCCCTGTGGGAACCATTTTGGATAGAAAGGATGAAACAAAGACTCAGACAATTGTATGTCAACAGCTCGGTAAGCAATGTTTTGTTCTCCCTACATTAGCTTTGTAGTAAAATATTTTGAAAATGGTTAGGAAAAAAGTGTTACCCACATAATATCATTTTTTGCAAAGTTGTATAGATAATTGGTTTCACTACCTACCCCTGCCCCTTCATTTGCTTTTTTTTTTCTAAACTTCATTTTGTGCCATTTAAGAATTGCGGAGCCTAAGCATTTTACATTATATAAACTGTATATGTATAATCCCTTTTTACTTTACATTCTTAATTATTCATATAAAATGGTTGCTCTTTCAGATCTGTCCCACCTGAGAGACCGAAACGTGGAGGACCTTTCTGGAGGAGAGCTCCAGAGATTTGCCTGTGCGGTTGTATGTATCCAGAAAGCTGATATGTAAGAAAATATTTTCTTTCTTATTCCCATGTATATAATGGGTGGTCTGTTTGCGCTTTTCACTTTAGATTGTCTTCCGTCGCTTGGACTTTTTAACAGTATACAAATAACTGCTTCCTCTATATAAATGATTCCAAGGTATATAGATGAGGTCTTCTAAGTGGGTGATCGTACATGTAGGTCTCCATTATGATTGCTTTATACCTGTTCAAGCCGTCTCATGGATTTGTAATTTAAAATTAAGGTTAAAATTCAATGGGCTGATAAGTTTCATTAAAACAATAGTAACAGTTTTGGGTTTTTTCCCCCCCAAAACATCCTTTGGATGGTGTGTGATGTGTTCTTTTGTGCTATGAAATGGGGCTATGAATATTAACTTTTTTTTTTTTTTTTTACCCCAACAGCTTTATGTTCGATGAACCATCTAGTTACTTAGATGTGAAGCAACGTCTGAAGGCTGCCATCACCATTAGATCTTTGATTAACCCAGATCGGTGAGAAACATTACTTATTGTATTGTCTACTCACGTTACATACTTCTTGGTTTTGGGAGAAATCTTCATTTTTAGAAGTGCTGGGGGCAGTTTAACTGTTACGCATCTTTCAGAAAAAGATTTGGGTTCACGGTCTAGTTTTTAATACATTGACAAAACATAAAAAGGTATATGACATCAGATATTTGGTTCTGCAGTAGAAGACCTCTTGACTCGTGATACTGCAGGTTTGCTTTGCGTTTGGGGTACATTGTCTAGCAACTTTCTTTACTGTAAATCTTTTTGTCTCTGGCTGAATTACAGCAATGAAGTAAGATGTATATAACAGTTTATACTATCTTTGTCTTTCAGTTACATCATTGTCGTTGAACACGACTTGAGTGTGCTGGATTATCTTTCGGACTTCATTTGCTGCTTGTATGGAGTGCCAAGTGCTTATGGAGTTGTAACCATGCCTTTCAGCGTCAGAGAAGGTATTTGTTTTTCTAGGCTAAGCAGAGTTTGAGGTAAAAAAACAAAAAAAAAACATTTTACAGAATTTAAACATTTTTACAATGTTTGTTCAGTCATGAGCCCCCTCTTCATTTTTGGTGTACTTGTGCATTTCCCCTTATGATATGAGTAGTTTTAAGAAAATGGCTGTTTTGGTGCCATCTTTTATAATTACATAATTACAACTTATTTTTGTACAACAGGCATAAACATTTTCTTGGATGGTTACGTCCCAACGGAAAATTTAAGATTCAGAGACACGTCTCTGGTATTTAAGGTGGCCGAAACAGCAAATGAAGAGGAAGTAAAAAAGATGTGCATGTATAAATACCCCTCCATGAAGAAGCAGCTGGGTGACTTCAAGCTTGGCATTGTGGCTGGCGAGTTCACAGACTCTGAAATCATGGTCATGTTGGGTGAAAACGGTGAGTTTTTTCTGTTCTTAACCTTTCAATAGGCTCTATTATTAGTGACCTAAAGCGAAACGGCTAATATATGTTTAATAGTCCGCTCAATCAGAATTTTTTTTCTAATGTAATGCCGTTGCCTTAAACATTGTAACTTTTTAACATTTTAGTTGTCCTGTTGTATGGTGGATATAGCCCTTCTGCAGAGCCACTCCACGTTGAGATCATATATCTTGATTGTGAGTTTTTATGATTGCTTTAACAGGAACCGGGAAAACAACCTTCATCCGAATGCTTGCTGGAAGGCTGAAACCAGATGAAGGAGGTAAAGTTAAAAATCTCCCAGTGATTAAATATGGTCACAAATCCAAACTGCTTGACACCTTTTCTATATATAGTTTGCGTCCAGCTTGCAGGGCACAGTTCTTAGACGGTGAGGCACGTTGTGACTGTAATAGTTCTGGTTGTCCATCTACAGGGACAGCAAGTGACCAGAAGAAAGGCTGCAAAAGCTATTCAAAATTTTAGAAGAGTCAGCACCTTTTTAGTTATTTTACAAATACATTTAAATATCAATTATGGGGGCGTCATCTGAACAATTAGGAACGGAAAGTATTTTCTGCCTGTTAGCATGTTTAATCATGTCGTGCTGTTTCAGGTGATGTGCCGGTACTTAATGTGAGTTATAAGCCACAGAAGATCAGCCCCAAATCCACTGTAAGTATTTCAGTCCTACTCTTGGGTAGGGGTATAAAATGTGCCGCTAATTCAAAGCTAAGCATGGTCTTGAGTTTTGTTTTTTTGTATAAAGAAATCTGATCTTCAAAGCAGTTTATTTTCATAGTCCAAATTGGTTATTGCACAAAATCCTCCTCTACAGATTCATTGTATTTATATAGCGCCAGCAGAATCCATAGCGATGTTACAGTAGTCGGTAAAATAATTTAAAATCACACAGTATAAAAAAAACTAGTACACAAGGAGGCCCCTGCTCTCACAAGCTTTAAATCTAGTCTGTGATTAAGGAGGAAGTGAAGCAGTAGGTTTGGTGCAGATGCATGGATGTAGACAGTACTGATAACATGCAAAGTATAAATGCAATCGTGATCACACAATCCAGATGCTCCAGGAATATTCATTGATTACTTATTTGAATATGCACAATGTGCTGTTTTTTGAATTCACGTTTTCATTTGTTTTGTTTGAGTAGGGCTCTGTACGCCAGCTACTGCATGAAAAGATCCGAGATGCTTACACGCATCCTCAGTTTGTTACTGATGTGATGAAGCCGATGCAGATAGAAAACATCATCGATCAAGAGGTGCAAACATTGTCTGGTGGTGAGCTGCAGCGTGTGGCTATGGCTCTGTGTCTAGGTAAACCTGCAGATGTCTACCTAATTGATGAGCCTTCAGCTTACCTGGATTCTGAACAACGTCTCATGGCTGCTAGAGTCATAAAACGGTAAAAGGCCTACAATATACATACCATATGGTTCTTGCATGTCTGTGGTGTGGGGAAAATGATTTATTTATTTTTACTTCTGTAGATTCATTCTCCATGCCAAGAAGACGGCCTTCATTGTGGAACACGATTTCATTATGGCTACTTACCTTGCTGACCGTGTCATTGTATTTGATGGTATCCCTTCCAAAGACACCTTAGCAAACAGGTACTGCCCTGATGGCTATATACATAACATTTACATCTGCGTGTTATATTTCAGCAGTAGCTTAAAGAATATGGATTTTTAACTGTATATATTTTTAAACATCAACTTAATGTACATGTTTGTGTCCTTTTTCCTCCCCATCTATAGTCCCCAATCCCTTCTGGCTGGTATGAACAAATTTTTGTCTCAGCTGGAAATCACATTCAGACGAGATCCTAACAACTACAGACCAAGAATAAACAAACTTAATTCCATCAAGGTAAGAACAATCACATTATCGTTTACTAAAACTGCAGTGTTCTGCAGCTTTGAATAAGTTGAAATCCCGCACGCATGACGCATAAGGTTGGTTTCAGTTTAGAAATATACTCTTACCTTTTGCGAGGTTCATGCTAGTAACTAAAATGGTAACATCGTATCTAGCGTGGGCTGTGCCTGCTTGTTTGACACCATGACATTATTGTATTCAGCACGGTGCTTACAGTTGCAATATGCACGGGTGCTAACAATCCAAAAAATATATGCAGCAAATAAAGTTGATGCACTCAGCGGGTCTTTTAGAAAATTTAGAAAGGCTCATTGAGAGCCGAAACGTTGGACCTTCACCAAGTTAATACATTTTCTAAAAGAAGACCTGGTGAGTGCATCAACTTTATTTGCTGTAATTATATATATATATATATATATATATATATATATATATATATATATATATATATATATATATATATATATAACCAGAATTATTGAAATGTGTTTAGAAATAGCGTATTACTCATATGTGAAAAGAGCCAGTTAAATATGTAAGAAACACTATAAATCAACCACTAGCCCTTTTGAGCCATTGATATATATTTTTTCCCCAATTAGGATGTGGATCAGAAGAAGAGTGGAAATTACTTTTTCTTGGATGATTAACACCGTTACAAACTCTCCACCAAATTGAAATAGAAAGCCTCTCGTCTGAAACCTTTCAAGGTTTTAACAGAAGAACCCAAATGGGTCAGATATGCTGCCGTGTGCCGTTGTAGAATTGCACAGTGCACATCCCAAATACATCCTTCTGCCTGGGACGTCTTTCCATCCTCTGTCCTTACCCCACTGGGAATAATATTGGTATGTGGGTCAATAACGAATATAATTTATTCATTTCTCCAGTATGCTGACAAGTTTTCCCAATTTTAGACCTTTGAACTGTATTTCTTGAAATTTTGCCATAAAGATACAATCTTATTTTAAAGAGGGCCCTGAACCTCAAGAGGTTTTGAAAAATAAATATCCATCTAAAAGTGGCTGTTTTGTGTTTTTATTTGTATTGAACACCAGCATCTTTATTCAAATGATGAGGAACCCTCTTTCCAAACTACTTTGCAAGATCTACATTCATATGTGATCTTTCAGTGCAGTGCGCGCGTATCGCTTTGCTCATAACACAGTACACTCAAGATATTTAATACCTAATGCAAATATAATTTTCTTTTTTTTTACTCATCAATGAGGACAACGTTGTAACACCTAGAAAACATTGATCTTTAGTGCATGTGCTGCATCTCCTATGAGTAGGATTAGTGGGTATACTTGACAATTATTCAAACTTGTGAGTACCCCTTGAAAAAAAACTCCAAAAATGAGCGATCAATATTTGCTCGATTATAAGACACCCCCCAAAATCTAATATTATTTTCATAAAAAAAAAGAAAAACCCTATAGGAAGTTTTACTAGTAAATATGAATTCATGTAAACTATTTTTTCATATTTAATAAAAGCTATGATTGAGACATTTTTATTTCCTTTCATTTGCCAACCTGCCCCTCCCAGGCTTGCCCCTCTGCCCCCAGAAATGCCTTATACCCCCCCTATAGGCCACTCTGCCCCCAGAAATGCCTTCTAACCCTCCACATGCCGTTCTGCCTCCAGAAATGCCTTATACCCTCCTATATGCCAGTGTGCCCCATGATATGCCTCTCTGCCCCACTCTGGTATATAGGGGATTAAAAGGCATATCATGGGGCAGAGGGGCATTATATAGGGGGTTAAGGGGCATTATATAGGGGGTTAAAAGGCATTTCTGGAGGGATATATATATGTTGGTAACTGCAATCACACTCCTACCAAGCCCAGGAAGCCAGTACATGCTGGAACCTGGGGACAATAGGAGTGCGATTACAGCCTCCTTATGCCATGCTACCCCCCCGCCCTTACACCTCCAAGCTATCACACTCACACATTCAGAAACATTTAAATACTCATTCCCTTAATCACGCATACTTGCTCATAAACCCTCCCCTATCCCTTACCTGAACTGCAGATGTCTTACTCGCAGATTTCTGCAGGGCCCTGGCTGCTTCCCTCTGCAACTTCTCTGGCCCCACCCCTAGAGGAAGGAGGGGGACAGAGTCATGTGACAACTTCTGGGTTCCTGTTCTCCTGTCTAGTACAAGAGTCGCTGCTCGCGACCAAAGCAGCCTGGCCCCAGCAGGCATTTTTTTCCAGCTATTTGAGGTCCGATTAGATGACCTTGATTATAAGTCGAGGGGTATTTTTCAGAGTGTTTGCATTTAAAAAAAAAAAATAATAATTCTTCTTCAGAAGAGAAACTAAACACCATAAATCAATCAAATTAAACTATCTCGCTTCTTATACGATATTGTGTCACTATAAGAAAGATGTTGCTGCATAAGAGTAACTTGATCAAAAAAACAATTGTTATGGTAAAAAAATAAAGCCAGATTTCATTTTTATTAAATTATTTTGTTCCATTCTTTCAAATATCCAGCTTTCCTACAGTGCGGTTTGGTAATCAGATGGAGCAAATAAACCGGAACCGTATAGATTCGAGACATGGGTGAAAAATGATCAACTCTGTTTATCCTTTTCTAGTTTAACTATAGAAGGCGTATGCTTTTTATAGTAGGTTATTAGATGTTGAATTCCGATGTGCTTACTTGGGCGCAAACTCATTAATTTGTTAGCCCTGAAGATGTTTTTTAATAAATGCAATTTATAAGAGATTAAATAACAGCTTTTCACTGGGGTTATCCTCTAACACAAGAGTTGGCAAAGTTTCAACCCCCTGACACAGACGTGCATTAAGAAGGGCTGAGCTGTCACTGGATAAAGCATTGTTCGATGGGTGAGGGCGTCTAGCGAATATCACTGGTTTACCCGTGTGTTTTACTGGGCCAGACAAGCTAATCTTACAGTAGACACTCAGTGGTTGACCCTTCATAACGTACAGTGGAATAAAGCCACATATAATCCTGCACGCATAGGGGGCATGTGCATTAGACCTGGCGGAGCGTTACCTGCCCGCGGAAGTGCAGCAGCCCCCAGAAAACAAACTTTAAGGAAAACAACTAATCGACTGATGCTACTTCTCTAAGGTATGTATTCATTCCCTGCCACCCTTCGGTCTCATCTGGTCCCCAGTCTCTCTCTCATCCCCTCAGTCTAATTGTTTGTAGCACTAAGTTAATTGATTTTAAATACATTTTAAATGTTTTAAAATCCAATTAATCAAAAAAAAAAAAAAACAGCCCTTATACCACCTGGCACCAAAAACATTAAAGGAGCTTGCTGCTGCTAAGATCTAGGTATATAGGAGATATGATTCAGTGTTTCCATTATGGCAAAGTTCATTGGGTTATTGTAGTCCTGGAATTTGGCATGCAGTCCCCTCACTGCTTTGATACCTGAAAAATGTGTGATTTAACATCCCTTTCAGTTGGCGATTAGTGAGATTTTCTCTTTAACTTTTATATAATTTTCTAGGACTGGTATCTTCAAATTTGTGTTTGATGAGCAGTTCAGGGTTCATAGAATAGAAGGAACTGTATGTACAAGATAGGAGCCTAAATAACAGGGCAATTGTTTTTAATACAAAATGTAGATTCCTCCATAAAACTATTTACTTAGTAGCACTGGAAAGTCTCTGAATGTATGAAGCCACCTCTTCCAGTCATTCAGGACAGTATTTTTCAGATATGTGATTGTTATTCGTCAGGGTGCATGTACAAGTGAAAATCTGTTTGCAAGGGCACAAAAACACCAATCACACCCATGGATCAGTAGCTCTAAATTAATTTTAATGTTATGGATATAGGAAATAAAAACAGACATGTAAACATAATGACAACTAGCCATTCCCTAAACACACTGCACTCGGCAACAACTTATGCAACTATAAAGAAAACCGATCAAGTATAACGTACAGAAATTGTCAATGATAATGAAAACAGTGGAGCAATTACATATGTCACCATGTATACACACACACAAAAAAAAAAGCATGAAACTCGATACAGTTTAAAAGGCCAATAACCAAACGAGGAGTAATAAACGGCTTTGTCGGCACATTGAAAAATAAAACACTTGACGTGCTTTAGACGTCTAAGAAAACTCAGTGCAAAATACAGTATTGCCTGCTCAGCTTCTCTCGTTATGTGCGAGAACAAGAAGCGTGAACGCTTTATTGTAGTATTTATGTTGCCATAGCCCTGCAAACAGCATGGAGCATAATATGGAGAGCATTAGTGCCAACATAAGCCCTTAGCAGGGTACCACAGAAGGATTACGCATAATGAAAGGGAACAAAATCGGCATCCGGTATAAAGCCAGTATGTAACTGGAAACTTTGGGTAGTCTTCTTCTTGGGGTGCTTATGGAAGCTTTAGGCTACGGGAGCACCCTAAACATATAGCATATTCATGGTTATTGGAGATTTCAACCTCTTCAAATTTGGATTTCTGTACCAGAAGCAGGGTGATGGCTGCCTCCATCGCTCTATCTAAGAGGGGCTAATATATCATTTGAAAAACAGCCTGACATATCGATGAGAATGGTGGCAGCAAAGACTATGCATAGCATGAATATAATATAACCCCTTTACTTTTCAGATACTATTTCCCTTTCTGCTTTTTTTTTTTTGTTTTTTTTTTTTTAGATAGACATGCGATTCACTTCAATTATGTCCACTGAGGATATACCAAAACTGTTTGCTATTAATCACATCTGCTGTAAGAAATAAACTTGCAGATTCAAAAGCCTGTGAAACGGAAGCACATTCAAGAACATCGTATATACCAGAACCGGCAAAACCATAAGGCATTTTTATATGCCCCAAATTAACACTTATATTTGGCGCAAGAATTCATTTTCCGTTGCAATAACATTCAGAGAAAACATTTTTAGTGCTTAAAAAAGTTTGCAGCAGACCATTGCTGTCCCCACACAGTAGATAAGTATGACCCGTCAAAATAGAAAGAGGACCTTTGCTTTATATGGGAGAGAGAAAAAGACCCCCACATTCCAATGTCCTGTTTGCCATCATATAAGTGCTATGGGAAAATATATATAAATATAAACCCAGTCAAAAACCACAGGATATATAGTCCAGGAGTATATGCTGTACCCTTCTTAAACCTTTCCCAGAACCCAGTTCATTATATCAGTTTTATCTTCTCTGGGAAAATACTCCAACTGAATAAATTAAAGTCTGTTTTGCAATAGCATAGGAAAGGCCACTATTCGTGCTGTGCTCTGAAATTCTCCCCCATCGATCGTCTTCTGTATGGTCTGCCTCTGAAACCTCTGTAATGTGGATAGCCATCCTCTCTTCCTCTTTGTCCTCTCCAGGCATCCTCATTACGTATGTGTTGGTAGCCTCCTCTGCCGGGCTGGTAAAACTTCTCATTTCTAGGCCTCCTGACGCCATATGTCTGGTTGTAAAAGTTCTTTGATCTGCCACTATTCAGCATGTTGGACACTTCCCTCTCATCCTCGGAACTCTCCTCCCTTGCCCTCGGAGACTTTTCGTCTAGACGGTTCATCTGACAGCTTCCCATAGTCAAGCCTTTCTCTGCCGACACTTTACAATCTGCCACAGCGCTGCCAGCTTCACTAGTTATGGCTTGTGTTAACATAGGCGTTGCACTATTGTCAATCATCTTTGCTGGAGGATCTTGTTGGCCAGCCATAGTTAAAGGAACGCTAGTGGTTATCATTTGTGCCTCCTGGGAAATGACTGAACCAGTCTGATTGTGTATTGCTCCAGCCAGGGTAGGGGGCACACCAGGTTTGGTTGGACTCCCTGAATCTACTAGCTGCTTTACTGCTCCTTGAACGGACAAATTATTTTCTATAGCCCCTCCTGATGAAATATTCTCAGGCACTACCCTGTCCTGGGAGGTTATGAAAACATTATGCTGGACAACAGGATTCTCAACGTATGCTTGATATGGGTATCCATACCAAAAATGAGGGAAAAATGAAGGAGCCATAGGAAGAGTTCCCATGTATGCACCTTGCCCGAATGCCGGCTGTGGGGTCATTGACTTGGCCACACTTTCAAAATTTCCACTTTGAGGCCCATCTTGATTCTTCATCTTTGATCCAGGCTGATTAGGTACTTGCTCTGCTATTTCAGGGGTTTCCAGTAATGCAGGTACCAGTGTTGGGGGGACAGTTGCTGGCTGAGGGTGTTCATCATCTGCCCTTAATTCCCTTTGGATAAGAACCGGAGGATCTACTTCACTCTGTGCTACGGGAGCCTCTGGTATCCAATGGCCTTGTGGGTACAACTGAATATTTGGGTACACCCTGTACATGTTTACATACGCTTGCTGGAGAGGGTACAGGTATGATTGTGGAGGCCACATGTTATATGTATATGCCTATAAGAACATTGACATAAGTGTTAGCGGCACATCACTTTCTTAAACTGTATGCAATATACACAGGAAATAAACTGAGATTAACTAACTTGCAACCTTGGATGTAGTCATTCTTTAAATATACAAAGATTTTCAAGTCAACAGTAAAAGACTGACAACTTACCATTAATGCTTCAAAATGCAAAATTTACCTAAACAGCAACACTTGTTGGCAGGTTGGAACCGTTTGAGCCCACCTAGTCTGTCCATTATGCCTGCTGTGCAAACCTAAAACTAGTTATTTATCAGTCTTTACTTATATTCAGGATGATGTTACGCCTATGCTGTGCATGTTTAAATTCCCTCAGTGTATTTATCGATACCAATTCTACTGGAATGGTGTTCCATTTATCTAGCAACTTCTTGGTGAAGTGAAATATCCTTAAATTTTAGCTGAGCCTCTGGTTGCTGGGGGTCATGCATACAAAAAAAAGTAGGTTCCACTACACTGTATGATTTGCATTAAACTGCATATTACAATATGATGTATATTAACAGTGACAAATATTCACATTTGTATATTTAACCACCTTATAAAACACCAACAATACAAAGGAGAAAAAAAAATATTAAAACTCACCTTTAAGCCAAGGTTGAAAAAGAATCGTAAAATATTTTTATCTGTATGATTTAATAAAAAAGAAAAAAATGTTATCATTGAAATGTGAAAGATTTAGCAATAGGAATAATATCAAAAATATGATAAATATATAAAACAATTAAATCATACTTTTGTATTTAATTGCAGTGCTATATTTAACCCCTTTATGACCAAGGGTTTTTCAAATTTTAACCTTTTGTTTTCCATTTTTACTATGTTTGTCCAATCATGACTCCCCTTTTCCTGTTCTAATATTGATTAGCAGTAAGATTTTAAAACACTGTGAGCATGCTGAACATAAATTGGTCCAAGTAACCTCCCCAAGTACAGTAATATTTCACGTCTTGGCTGGCCAAATGCTCCCATACATAGACTACTTTTTATATATTTGTAAAACGTTTAGGTTATACATACATACATACATACATATATACATACATATATATATATATATATCAAATAACAGATGGAATAAGTATCTTGTGATAATACCTTTTTTATTGGACTAACAGAATTTAGGAATGACAAGCTTTCGGGAGCTCTTCTCCCTTTCTCAAGTCTAAAGCATATGCTTTAGACTTGAGAAAGGGAGAAGAGCTCCCGAAAGCTTGTCATTCCTAAATTCTGTTAGTCCAATAAAAAAGGTATTATCACAAGATACTTATTCCATCTGTTATTTGATATTGACACCACTGGACTAATACGGCTACAACCTCTACTATATATATATATATATATATATATATATATATATATATATATATATATATATATATATATATATATATATATATATATATATATATATATATATATATATACCGTATTTGCTCGATTATAAGACGACCCTGATTATAAGACGACCCCCCAAAATCTGAATATTAACTTAGGAAAAAAAGAAAAAGCCTGAATATAAGACGACCCTAAAGGAAAAAAGTTTTACCAGTAAATGTTAATTCATGTAAACTATTTTTTTTAATAAAAGCTATGATTGAGAAAAAAATTTTTTTTTGTTTTTATTTCTTGTATTTTCCAACCTGTCCCCCAGTTACGCACATCTGCCCCCAGGCTTGCCACACCAATATGGCACTGTGGCCCATGATATGCCTTTTAACCCTCTATATGCCACTGTGCCCCATGGTATGCCTTTTGACCCCCTATGTGCCACTCTGCCTCCAGAAATGCCTTATACCCCTATATCCCATTCTGGCATTTAGGGGGTTAAAATGCATATTATGGGGCAGAGTGGCATATAGGGAGGTATAAGGCATTCCAGGAGGCAGAGTGGCATTAAGGGAGTTAAAAGGCATTGTATAGAGCACTCTGCCTCCAGAAATGCCTTATACCCCTATATGCCACTCTGGCATTTAGGGGGTTAAAAGGCATATTATGGGGCAGAGTGGCATATAGGGAGGTATAAGGCATTTCAGGAGGCAGAGTGCACTATTAAATGCCCCCTTAACGCCACTCTGCCTCCTGAAATGCCTTATACCTCCCTATATGCCACTCTGCCCCATAATATGCCTTTTAACCCCCTAAGTGCCAGAGTGGCATATAGGGGTATAAGGCATTCCAGAAATGCCCTACACACACACACACACACACACACACACACACACTTACACTTACCGGTGCTTCCAATTTCCTGCTGTATTGCCGGGGCAGCGGGTTGACGTCTCATTCCGCGGCAGCCGGAAGGAGGTGGAGTTGGCAGCGGGGGTTTGTATGCGTCCGTCGCAAATACCTTCCCCGGCTGTCAGAGATCAAAGTTCCCCGCACCGGTGCGGGGAACTCTGATCTCTGACAGTCGGGGAAGGTATTTGCGACGGACGCATACAAACCCCCGCTGCCAACTTCACCTCCGGAAGCACCGGTAAGTGTGTGTGTGGGGGGGGGGGCGACGACAGGAGGATCCAGGTCCCCTGCAGCGGTGCGGGGGATCTGGATCTTAGTCTCATAATCAGACCTCTATTTGAGGTCTGATTAGAAGACGACCCCGATTATAAGACGAGGGGTATTTTTCAGAGCATTTGCTCTGAAAAGAACCTCGTCTTATAATCGAGCAAATACGGTATATATATATATATATATATATATATATATATATATATATATATATATATATATATATATATATATATATATATATAATTTCTTTAGTTTTTTCCACTCGTTTCCCCTGCTTCCTCTGATCACGACTGTAGCTTGTCAACTAGTGATCAAAAGCAGGACTCAGCTCTGCCCTCCTGCAGTATGTGTGATCAGCCACAAGGGGGAACGGGCAGGCACATGTGTCATTATGTAGATCCACTATGGCAGGCATGTCCAAACCTTTTTTCGAAGAGTGCCAGATTTGATGAAGTGAACATGTGCGAGGGCCGACCATTTTGCCTGACATTCTTTGAACCATTAAAATTAAATTCAAGTTAACTATTTTATGCAAAGTTTATTGAAAACGGCATACTTTTCATTTTGTGACTTGGATGACAAATCTAAACGGGTGTTAAATCACTCTGCCTTTAATATCAAAAAAACAGATCTATATTTGGGCAACTTATCTGTGGGGCCTTATCAGTCCGGAACGCGGGCCGCAATTGGCCCTCGGGCCAGACTTTGGACATGCCTGCACTATGGTCTCTACTACTTGGATCTGTGCAGAAACATTGATGGCACATTCTAAAAGTGTACCGGCACTTGTTCTGATCACCACTACACCAAAGCGGACATTTGGAAATCAGAGATGCTAGCTCCAGCTGACAGAGAACCTCCTCTGTCAGCAAGACAAAAAAGCTGGATGTACTATTTCAAAAGTGTCATCTTGATACCAAACAGCCCTTAAGTGATAATGGACAGGCAAGTGCCATCATGAAATTTCAACAACATAATCAAAACTTTTAAAAAAGCAAAAAAACTTACCCATGGGAAGGTCTTCCCCGGTCTTGCAAAATGAATAGGGAGGTAAAGTGGCACTTTCACCCTTTTCATTCAAAGGGAAGCCAGGATAGAGAGGGTCCTGAAAAGCACTCAGTGCCTGAGGTATAGGCAGTAAGGGTTGGTTAACAGCTGGTACTGAAACTGGAAGCTGCGTGAATGCAGGTGATGTTACCTGAGGTTGTAACACACTAGAATCTGGTCCTGCCCCATATGGTGCAGGTGTGGGTGCTGGAATACCTGAAATGTGAGACACAACAAAATCAGACGGGGTTATCAGAAATGTAAATGTGCGTTTACATTACTTATAAAGACTTCCATTGTTCAAAGATACATATGTATTTATTAGACAGGTATACATAGGAGCCATTTATAAAAGCAGCACTTTGGAACCACAAATCACCCTGGGGTCCCCAAGGGAATTGAACAGGAGGTCGACTTGACTCATCTGAATGATATCAACGGGAAATCCATATAGTTAGATATTTATGCCGTATTTGCTATTTTTTTCCCCACAAAAATACCCCTTGTCTAATAGTCAAGGTCGTTTTATAATCCAACCTCAAATAGAGGTCTGACTATAAGACTGAGATCCAGATCCCCCGCAGCGCTGCAGGGGATCCGGATCCTCCTCTCTGGCAGCCAGTGGACGTCTGCCTGATGTGCACAGACAACCTCTGCTGCTGAACCTTCCGGCACTCCATCAAAGAAGCCCGGGCGGAAGTGCGGGGCAGCAGCAGAGGTTGTCATATTCAGGCTTTCATATTCAGGTAGTCATATTCAGGCTTTTTCTTTTTTTCCAAAATTTTGGGGGGTTGTCTTATAATCAAGCAAATACGGTATGTTAAAATTGGGCATGTGTAAATTCAATTAAAAAGTTAACACAATAAAATGTAGTAGTTTATCATTGCTAAAAAAAAATAAAAATAAAACAATACATACTGTTCTGTATACTGAAACAGAAAATACCTAAATGTTTATTATAGGTAACAATTCTACCTTAGTAAATATAAAGTGTTTTCTTACCAAATGTATCTGATAAATCAGGCAAATATGCTAATTGTTTCAGAAAGTTATAACTACTTTGGAAGGCTGAAAATACTTATGTGGTGGGCCGTCAATGATACGCCAGACTAACCTGACCATTCCGTTTCAGCCGGGGATGCAGAAGGCACTGTGGTTGGAGTAGGAAGCTCAGCAGGGGATGGAAGAACAGAGGCAACGTCTGAGGTAGCAGGTGTCTCAGTTACATTCTGTGAAGCAGACATCACTTAGTAAGAGAAGTTGGTATGGGATTTGTTAAATGCCAACGATGGGACATTAAGATGCAGAGAAGTATCGCACATTTAAAAATAATTCTGGGCTCACCTCAGCTGCTTTCTGATCCTTCTCTTTTGTCGACTGAGCCAATTTGGAAGCTGAAACGAGAAATAAAACTGCTTCCAGCAACACTGCTAAAACTCTGTGCCTCTAGTTGACACTCTAGTTTCATAATCAAAGCATCTAGATATATACCGAATGCCTGGAAAATGGCCAACGCACAACAGGAAGTACAACTTGTTAATGCCTAACAACTAGACTCCAGATTAACACAACTATGCGAGTGGTAACAAAGTGTACGAATTTGGTACCTTGGCATTTTTCCTTACAACAGTCTGTCGTTCATTGATTAGTTGACAAAATGCGTGTGACTAGTGTGTCTAAGAAACATATTAAATAGAAAGTCTTAAAAACCTTTCTGTTTGTGATCTTCCCCTTCAGATGTTTTCTTCGTGCTTTTTTCTGGGTTTGGATTTAGGGCTTTTTTTGCAGGGAAGCCCTCACTACACTGAACTGCAGTCTGGTCCAGAGAAGGAGCCTACGATGGAAGAAAACAGATCTTCAGTCAGACCAGGGCCCTATACAAATAAACCCAACTAATGCACAGTAACAAACTGAAGATGGAACAGTAGCCAGACACACAATTTGATAACTCATCTACATCAATTTACTCTTAATTTAATTAGAATTTAGGTTGCGATTAAAATTAAAAATGATCATAAGATATCTCCTAGCTGTGTCCAAAAAGGCAAATTTGGAGGACTGAACAATCTTGGGACATGGAAAACACAGCTGAAAATCCTTGATTATGTTTTCAACAACAAAATGATTGCTTCAAATCAACCAGCAGGGATCCCCGTCAGAACACTTATATTTTTAAGCAACCGCAAAGCATTAAAATAAAAAACTGAAAATAAATGTATTTAAAAAAGGTGTACATTTGTATTTACAATTTGTATTTACTATGCAGAATAACTACACAACTTTCATCATTATCCAGAGATCCAAGTGAAAACCTCTTCTCACATGATTGCAGGCAACTGGGGTATTTTTCTTTCTAAGCAAGATTTCCCTTATTATACAGGGTTATGCCTCTTTCCTATAACAGAATTTCAGTATCCATTCACAGGGCTTACCGAAAGGGCCGGAAATGCATCCTGGTCCCTGCTTTGCAGCTCGTACAAAGACCTTGACTCCTCGATGACTTGTCTCTCCTGACGCTCTTCTGGAGTCAGACCAAAATGGACACTCTCGCGTTTGAAGTAACAAGATTCTTCAGTTCGCTCAAGCTTCCTGTCGACAGTGATCGAGGTGATTTAAAGCAGACCATGCCTGATTCATTCACACACATGCCCAACATCTTTTAAAACTACAGGGCTTTCTGTATTTTTCTTCCAAAACCATTTTTTTCAGTGGCTCTGATAAGTAACTTAAACAAAAAAATAAAATATTAATTTACTATTAATATTATTAATATTTAATGAAAAACAAACTATTCTACAATAGTACCCTTTGTTTACCAGCGTAAAGAAGAGTTATATCTCCGTGTACATTACAAAGTCTTACAATACTTCATGCATTTTACAATTCAATTTATTCCAGTCTACTACAGCTGCTTCCAAATCTCATCAGTTACTGTCATTTATTCTTTGTGAACAAATATACAATCAGAGTGGTGCAAAAATAATTAAACATGAACATCATAGTGTATATTAATCAGATGTGTAACGCACTCACAAACACAATGCGATAAGGAAGCCTTTCAAACAGCAGATGGGGTCAGATCTTCTCAAAAATATTATAAAAACAAAAGTGCAGATGCCTGATCCAGAAAAACACGTTAAGAGCCTGTAAATGTACTCATCAATTCTTTTATCTGCTGTTCTGTTACTGTGTGATTGATTCTATTACTCTATATACTGCCTTCAGTGCACTTCTTATTAAACTTAAGGGTGCAATAACATCTTGTGAGTGACTCCAGTGTTGGGCGGCTTTCCATTCCTCCTTTAAGAAGATTTTATCCCATCTGCTGTTTGAAATGCTTCCTTATCACATTGTTTTTGCGAGTACATTACACATAATTCATATTTTATCGAATTAATACGCTACACTATGAAGCATTTATGTTTTAAGTATTTCAGTGATTCTGCGCCACCCTCATTGTATATATATATATTGAACTTTGAAGCATAATGCCAAGTGATGTAGGGGGCAGCGTTTCACAGAGCAGATAGCAGCCTTCAAATTCCTCCCAAAGGTGTCCAATGAGGTTAAGGTCTGGGCTCTGTGCAGGTCACTCGAGTTTCTTCAACCCAAACTCATAAAACCATGTATTTTTGAACCTTGTGCATAGGTGCGTGGTCATGCTGGAAGAGGACTGTTGCCACAGTTGGAAGCATACAATTGTCTAAAATGTATTTGCTGTAGCAATAACATTACGAATCACTGGAACAAAGGGTCCCAAACCCTGAAAAAACAGCCCCAAGACCTTTATCCTTCCTCCACTCGTCCATCACACTTCTAGAAAGTGATTCGGGATTCGGCATCCGCTGAGCTACAGTCCAGTGGCGGTGTGCTTTATATCGCACCAGCCAACACTATGCATTGTGCATGGTGATCTTCAGCTTGTATGCGGGTGCTTGGCCAAGGAAACACATTTCATAAAGCTCCCAACGCACAGTGCTTGTGCTTATATAGCTTCCAGAGGCAATTCGGAACTCTTTAATGAGTGACGTTACAGAGAACAGGTGATCTTTATACCGTTCAGCACTTAGCAGCCCCACACTGTGTGTGCGTGGTCTACATCTTTGTGGCTGAGCTGTTACTTCTAGATGCTTCGACTTCACAATAATAGAGTTTACAGTGGACTGGGGCAGCTCTAGCAGAACAGAAATTTCAGAAACTGACTTGGGGCAAACAGTGTCGTGTTTAAAGTCACTGAGCGACCTATTCTACTGCCAATGTTTGTCTATGGAGATGGCTGCCTATGTGCTTGATTTCATACACCTGTTATCAATGGATGTGGCTGATAAACCTAAAATTAATAATACTACTACTACATATGGTTGTCTAGTGTATTCTGTAAAAGTGTTTTCCAAAGATAAGTTTAAGTGTCTCTGTAGACAAGTGCTCTGATTTCAATGGCTGTGATCTGACTCTTTAGAGGCACTGATTTCCAAGCAATCATCATTAGATGTTTATAAAATAAAAAAATATAATGCGTTTACCTTCCAGGCACTTTTGGGGGAGTCCTGCTCCGTTCCTTGCTCTCACACTGGGCTGACTGATCTGATGACTGCAATGACGAGCCTTTGTTACCAGCACCTTGCTGAGGATGGGGAGATGACGCAGCCTGTGGCTTTATCGGTTTGCTGGAGCCCCTTTGTCCTCTGTGATCTTTTACTGAAGACGGATAAAGCAAATGCATATTTTTTTCATTCAGCCAACAACTCAAAGTAGAAACATACAATGGAAACAAATGATTACCAAGCTGCACACTTGAACCACTTCCAGGGCCCTTCTTTATCTTTTTTCCAGATACAGTGCTCCAGCCATCTGTGTTACCGATTGTCAGTGAGACCGGTTTAAGGTTTTTCAGTTGAACATTATGCCTACAAGAAAAAAGGGAAAAATGAAAGGTGGCAGGGCGATGTTTGAAAGCTCAAATTACCAGTCATATGTTTGCCACATCTGTTATCACTGGGACAGGAGGCTGCAGTATCAAATTTATATATAATCAGATGCTTTGCTGTAATTGTCTAAGGTGTTGATTAAGTAGAGTTTAAAACACTGAATGAAGGCAAACATGAACAGGATAATAATAAGGTAATTCTGAACAAAAAACAAATCACAAGTGGTAGAAGGAAAATAGAAAGAAGAAAATGAGTAGGTAGCCAAGATAAACAGTTTTTAATGGCAATTCAGTTCTAGAATCATTGTGATCTCATACTACTAGAACGAAATACCTCATATTTTTGTACAAGAAGAATTGTGGCTTGGGTGATCAGGGTAACTACAAAAATAATGGCCATTCTGCCCAAAATGCAAAGATCCAAATTGATAGCTCACTGAATATCATGACAATGTTTTCACATGTCCCTGTTTATGGGCTTGGTCCACCACATAGACAATACTGTGCTGGTTACTGTGTTTTATTGATGACATAGATGTATTCACTCATATTAGTTACAGTGCTTATAAAAAGGTACCCAGACATCACAGAAAAGATTTATTTCCAAAAGAGCATTAACAAACTTACTTCTTCCCCAGCTCTTCCACAAACACAACAACGGGTCCGTTCTCCACACTAACTTCCTGAATGTGGCAATTATAAAACTTTCCACCAGGCTCTAAGCGAACCTTTAACAAAAAATATTAAGTTTACAAAAGCACAGTAAAAAATATGTAATATCTTACAGGCTAAGGCTCTGTTTTAACATTTCTACGCTGCTCGTGTTTAGCTGTAATTTTCTTCTTTCCCGTTTACTGAACCCACACACATTATATATTGTTTTTTTCAGGACAAGAAGGGCTTTCTTTAGATGACATTGTTTTGATTGTATCGTATTATTTACTATTAAAAAAAAGTATAAAATATGGTGAAACATTTAGAAAAAAATGACTGTTTCTAACTTTTAGTTGAAAAATCTTTTACTCATCTATAAAAGGTAATAAAAAAACCTGCTAAATAGATTCTACTATTTGTCCTGAGTTTAGAAATACCCAATGTTTTTATGTTTTTTTTGCTTTTTTCTACACATTATGGGGCAATAAGTACAGGTAGCGTTTTGCTATTTCAAAGCCATTTTTTCCAGATCTGGTAATTCTTCCCCCCATGTGCCATTTCGGGTATCTTTGAAGCCGGCCAATGCAATTTACCCTATCAAGTCATATATTTTTGAAAACTAGACAGCCCAGGGTATTCCAAATGCTAGTATTTTAACCCTTTCCAAGCACTTATTCTACCATCAGCCTTTGTCAAACTTTATGGTAGTAATTTTTTTGCATTTGTTTTTTCACACACATTTTACTTCAGGTATGAATAAACAGGTTCTGGTATATGTCACTATCACAAAACACCCCAATATTTGTTCAGCAACATCTCCTGAGCGCAGTGATACCCCACATGAATGATTTTGCCTGGCTGTTTGGGGGCAAAAGGGCCACATTTGGGGCATGCACATTTTTCAATGTTGAACTTTGGCATTTGGGGATCCACTGCCCATGCCCTATTTGGTACATCTTTGAGTCTGGCCATTTCAGTGTGCCCAACAAAACCATATATTTTTGAAAACTACACACCACATGGTATTTTAAATGCTGGTGTTTTAACTCTTTGCATGCACACATTTTACCACCAGCATTGTTTCAAAGTTTGCAGTAGTATTTTTTTGTGTGTATTTTTCCCACACACACCTACTTTATGTATGAATTTACAGCTCCTGGTATATGCCACTGTCACACGACACCCCAATATGTGTTCAGCAACATCTCCTGAGTACAGTGATACCCCACATGCATGGGTTTGTCATTTTTTTGGGGAACTAAAAGGCCACATTTGGTACGTGTGCATTTTTTTAAATTGGAAATTAGATGTGTGGCCATCCTTCCCCCGGTGTTAATTGGGACCTTGTTGAACCTGGCCAATTCAATTTACCCCATCAAATCATACATTTTTTAAAAGTAGACACCCCATGGGCATTTAATATGCCAGTATTTTAACTCTTTCCATGCGGGAATTGTTTTAAGCTAATATGCTAATTTTAGGACTTGCTCACAAAAATATATTTTATATATATATATATATATTTTTTTTTTGCCTTTTTTACATTTTTTTTCAACTTGAAGGTTCCCCTGATAGTGACATCAGTGGGAAATTATTTTTACATTTTACTGTTTTTTTACTATTTTTTTCTAATTATTATTAATTTTATTTTATTTTTAATGTATTTTTACTAATCACACTGTGATTAGAAAGCTGAGCTCCATTGACTTGCATGGTTGAATGCAGTACCTGTATTCAACCTGCAAGTGGAGCCAGAGTTCTCTAGATGGTCTGGAGACCGTCTAGCGAACTTTTTAGTCTTTATTGTTTTTTTTTTACAGGGCAGCCGCCATCTTGCTTGATGGCGAAGATCACCTGCAGCGGCGGCTGTTATGGCGGATGTTGACGCCCCGGGGAGGGGCCAGACATGGCCCCTGGTGCCGATCGTGGCGTTGCTGAATGCCTCGAGGTCGAGGCATTACAGCAACGCCGTTTCGGTGCAGAAAGCGAAAATAGTTCGCTTTCTGCACCCGTTTAAAGACGTACCGGTCCTGGCATGTCAATTGTCATCAAGGGGTTAAAGACACAAAATCCTACAAATAGAACAACATTTCAATAGCAAATTTCAACCACATGAACTCATGGACAGAAAACACTGACTGGATGAAATTACAAGCAAATATCCAATGTTTTATTTTCTTTTGGGATGAAGAAATTATTTCTACTCATTAATGCATAAAGTGCTTGAAAAAACACATTGAAGAGCATTTATGAAGAGTGCCTGCACTAAATCTGGATCACAGTGGTTCATAAAGGGAAAAGCCTTCCAATGAGTCTTTTAAGAACCATTAAACACGTATCTGAAATCAAGCGCCAGAGGTTAGTCTAGTGGCAACGTTAAAAGCTGGTCAGCAAGATTTCCTTTACCGGCTGTGCAGATCCTGAAGAAGGCACATATGTTGATGATACTTGAAATGGCACAATAAAAAAAGCTTAATGTTCAGATATGTTTCTGATACACATATTACGGTGCATGGGGTGTTTTATCTGACCATATGCAGTGCAGTATTACAGATGTGTGCATTGTGCTTTACACAACCCATGCTAAATGTCACACTCACCTGGCATTTATCACCAGCAGAATATTGCATCCCAGCAGCAATGGAAAAGTCAAGTTTTTGTTGGTCTGCGGGAAAAAACAGCAATATGTAAACAATTAAATACAAGAGATTATCAATACATGATAAGGCACAGAGGAACTGAAGCAGTAAATCAAATTAATATTGCCTCTTGGCACATAACATTTTTTTTTTATACTATTCCTGGTTACCTGTTGAGAAAGTGTTATTACATAGGGATGCATAGAAATGAAAATTCTGGACTGAAACCAAAAACTCTGGATGCACTTGCCAAAAATGACTGCCCCCTTTTGTATTGCCACCTCCAGCCAGCACTATGTGTATTTATGCCTCCAGCGAGCACTATGTGTATTTATGCCCCCAGCCTGCCCCTCGCGTAAGTAATGATTTATGCAATGGCCCCAGCTAGCTGCCCCCCTTGTGTATTGATGCTGCTAGCAGATAAAATGCTGCCCTGCAGGATGGGGTGCACATCACTTACAGCCTCCCTGTGCCATGCCCCCCCTACTTACACATCCGTGCTTTCACACACATTCATTCATTCCCTAATTCACACACTCGTTCATACACCCCTCCCCCACCCCTTACCTGAACTGAACCCAAGGGGAAACAGGAACTTGCAGGGTCATGTGACAAATTCACGTGACACCACTGGATTCCTGCTTCCCCTTGGCAGGACAAGAG
Source organism: Spea bombifrons (assembly GCF_027358695.1). Lineage (NCBI taxonomy): Eukaryota > Metazoa > Chordata > Amphibia > Anura > Pelobatidae > Spea > Spea bombifrons. The sequence continues at coordinate 37,036,915 of NC_071087.1, read as the reverse complement.
ACGCTGCTTGGACAGTGTGTGCGAGCACTTTTTTATTTATAAAATAAGAGGACACATTTATTACGAAAGGTAACAGTGTTTCTGTATCTGCTCAGGTGCACATATACTGGGAGAGGAGGTCTATGGAGATGTTCGATGGTAAGCTTTATCACATAAGGCAAGATGAGAAAATACCAAAATACAGATATTTATGCAATTAATACCAATAGCATACAATAATTAAAAAAATAGTTTGTTTGTTTTTTTTTTTACTAGAATTGACACACTGTTAGCTTTAGGTTACCTTTCTGTGACCTCAGCCAAACTTCATATTCAACATTTCTGTAAACTGCTGGGTTAAGAGATCGCAGGACGTTCTGATGAACCGAAGCATCTCCATCCTTTTTTTGAGGCCACTGCATGTTAACAAAAACTCAGAAATAGTATGGTAGCATCTATAGACTTTCCTTACACAATCCAAGCCTTCTTCCTCAAGCATAGAATAGCATAGCAGAAGGTTATGAAGCAAGGAAAGTTACATTTACTGCCAAAATAACATAACATTCAGATTGCCTATAATTCACACAGATTTTTCTTGTATGGTAATCACACCCGTGCTAAGAAAATGGGATTGCGCTAGAAAATGCGACATTATTCTGCTTACACAGGCACTGGAAATCTACACTTCCATTAGAAGATACTTTTATTTTATGCAGGTCAGTGTCTACCATTTCAGATCAGGCAAAGCAAATGAAGAATATGAGTAAAATAAACATTTCATAAGGACTTTTGAGGACTAAACATTGCGTGACTCCTAGGCAAAGCAATGAGACATACCTTGCCAGCTTTATGAGCCTTATATCCATTCATGTCAGCAAAACTCGCATTTTCACTCCTGAAAAGGGGGAAAAAAGTCACAGCACCATTCTATTTGACTTGAAAGCCACGTGCATTAAATAAAGTGCATTACTATATTTGATTAATATGTCACATAGTCATGTAGTGGGACACATAATTAGGGTGGCATGTCAGTGACAATATCAACTAATAAGCAACAAAAAGGTCCCTTTAGAGCAATGCCACCAGGAAAAAGTATTATACTTTCGTAGCAACAGGATTTTCACTGCTTAAACAGCTGCTTATCATCAAATTAGCTTAATTGCCAAAAACACTGCCTAGCATCTTGAGAAATACACTAAATCATGCCAAATGCTTTGAAGGTGATGGATCCACTTCAAATAGTTTTATATTTAACTAGATATAACTTTATCCTTACCCAGTAACTTCCCCCTCTGATCCAGATACGTCACTGTCGTAAACCTCTTCCTCTGTTGGCATTTCACAGGAGTCCATTTTTAACACACATTTCGTCACATCAACACCCAATACTTTTTCATAAAGCAGCTCATACACTATAGCTTTAAGAACATGAAAAAAAGAACACACATAGGGTAAGTCATGATTCCTAGCAATCAATTCAGACAGGTAAGGATCTACGCCAAGGGTGTCAAGTACCTTGGTAATTTCCTGTTCTTGACAAACTGTCTGAAACTGCTTCTTGGGTGGCATCCTACTACTAGAGTCTCAACACCTCCAAGACTGAGGCTCTCGGTATTCCCCAGGCCCCTCTACCCCAAATTCATGATATCTACATAACTGTCAATAATTCCACAATGTACCCAAACGCCCAAGTTTGCTGCCCTAGGGTTACACTTCTACCCGCTCACTCCTTCAACTACCACTCACCAAATCCACCTGCCTTCACCTGCAAAATATCTTTCCAATTCATACTTTTCACCTACAAGACAAGACACTACTAAATACTAATTCCCTCCCTTGTGATAAGCAATTTGAATTACTGCAACTTTCTAGTAACTGGCTTCTCCTCTTCCCCTTCACCACATTAACGCATTCTGAAACAATGCTGCCAGACCAAGTGTTTTTATCCCATCACACCTCATCCAACACTTCACTGTGCCAGTGACTACACTGGAAATGTGTGTTCATGTTACTTTCAATTTTTTTATATAGTCAGTTTTATTATTGTCGTCACTTTTCACTCTGCCCTATAGTAATATATATCGCTACAGAATCTGCTGGCGCTCTGTAAATAAAATGTAATTTAAAGTTAACCAAGTAATGACAATAAGAAGAGCTTGTCACTGTGTGTTCATTCTTGGGTGACAAGAAACAATTAACATGTCGAAAGCAGAGTGGTTTCTGAGTACACCAGTGGGGGGTAAAAAGTGTAAGAACAGCACTCAATTTGGCTTTAAAAACACAGCTATACTTACATTGGCACAAGGATGCATTTTCCACAAATCCAATGGGGTAGATGATGTCATAGTGATTTCCATTAGAAAAATACAGCAATATCTAAAACGAGCACAGAATAATACACTTTAAAAGGATCGTAAAATAAAGCAATCGAAAACAGTACACATCCAGCTCTGCTTTGGTTGCTTTTTATGTAGGACTAAGCACAGTAAACCATCATTTTAGAAGACGCATCTCACATATCTGATGTCAGTACAAATATACACCAAATCACTTCCACACTACTGGCTTAAGTCATGTTAATTGATGGATCATGACAACAAAGAATGTTCTTTTAAGAGTCACTACAAACCATGTTCTGAAACAAACAAAATCAGATGATCTTCTAAAATAATTCAATCACAACCAAAAAGCTTATTACTTGGATCATGAAAACAAAGAAGGTTCTTTTAGAGTTACTACAAACCATGTTCTGAAGCAAGATCTGATGAGCTAATAATTAGCTGATTCTAAGGTAGAAAGCCTCCTGGTTTGGACAAGACATTAAAATAAGAAAAATTGACAATCAAATGTATTAAAATAATATCAGTAATCTTTAAAGAGACTAGCTGAACTGTAAATCTGCTGCGGCTAGTGGTTGGGTTTATATTACGGATCCAATTTCCCCACTAAACCAGAAGAGCTTCACTTAGAAAAGTGTTAATTTAATTTTAAGGGGCTGCTTCCTGCCTTCAGACTGTGTTTATTGTCCACTTATATGCGTTACTTAGTCATGCCGCACAGGGACATTTAGATACCTACTTGCTACTACATACATAAGAAAAGGTTACACATACGTAGGAAAACACTTACTGCCCCTCTACCACGAGAGCCAAAAATCCACAGAAACGTTGTTTCTTCAAAGAGGATCGATCACCCCCCTTAATATCGTAAGACTCCTACTCTCCCACTTAGGCTACAACTACAGGTTTCTCTTAGTCACAGCAAATACCCACCGTAGTTAAACGGATCCAATTTTCTTTAAAGCAGCAGCAACATTTCTAGAGTTTTTTTCTTAAGCAAACATTGCAGAAAGACAAAAAAAACAAAAAAGGACAGTTGTGAAGTGCTCAGTGACTTAAAAGCACTGTGTTTAAAGCCATCCACCTCGCAGGCTGCCAGGCAACAAGACAAACAGTAGTAACGTTCGATCAAAAACAGGAAGAAGGCAAAATATTGCACCAAGACATCTAGCTCTGCGACAACCGGTCACCGATTTCTCTCACTTGAAGCCATACTATTCTGTACAACAGGTTCTTCTAACAGCTCCACTGTAATGGAATGTGGGTGCTTTTAATTGCTTAATCAAAAATGCTTCCTAAAGTGGCCATGTTATGCTATTTTTGAGGCAGTTATTTTCATTCCTTAGCCATTGCAAGGAAGAATGAGAAGTCGGGCTCAATGTAATGCCAAGTGCAGTGCACAAGCAACAACGCAACCTTGAAATTATACACCAGTTACCAGACCAGAAAATAAAAAAAACTAACAAAACCCAAACATTACTCTAAAAAGGCCACCAAATTTGCCTATGTAATCTACATCTATGTATGGACTGTATCCACATTGCCAAAGGGTTAAATTAAGGAGGACTACACCTAAAGAATATTTTCAGTGCATAATGTCTGCATAATGATCCAATACTAATAAACATAAAAGTAATCAGGGAAATCACAATTCGAAAAAGACGGAAGCGTACAAGGCCTTGCAAAAGTTTTCACCTCCTTTTTGCATTTAAAATGGATTTTTTATTTAGATTTCATGTAATGGACATACACAAAATAGTCCACATAGGTGAAGTGAAGAAAATAACTCTAAAAAATCTAAAAAACAAACTGAAAAGTGGTGCGTGGATACGTATTCACCCACTTTGAATACTCCTATGAAGCTCCTAGATAACATCTGGAGCAACCAATTACCTTCACAAGTCACACAATTAGTTAAGTCCACCTGTGTGCAATCCAAGTGTCACATGATCCCTGTTATATACACACATATATATATATACACACCCAACACAACACCCAAAGTCTGCAACACCAATGAGCAAGGGGCAGCACCAAGCAAGGGGCCCGATGAAGACCAAGAGGCTCTCCAAACAGGTCAGGGACAACGTTGTGGAGAAGTACAGATCAGGGTTGGATTATAAAAACATATCTGAAACGTGGAACATCCCGCAGAGCACCATTAACCTCTTCAGGACCGGCATTGGCAAACTGCGTCTTCCCTTGAAGGCCGCAGTTTTTTTAAAAAATATTTAAATTCCGTGCTCGTGATTCGCTGCAAATTGATCACGTGCACGGAATTGAGGGGGAGTGGCTGCTACGGATCGCTGGGGACACCAAGCGGTCAGTAGCAGCCGCTCCTCGCGATCCCAGCGTCCATAGCGACGCTGGGATCACGCATCATTGATGATGTACCTGGTACGTCCCGGTCTGCCGGTGACCTTTGACCCGGAAATACCAGGTACGTTGGTTAATCAGAGAGGCAACAAAGAGACCAAAGATAACTGAAGGAGCAGCAAAGCGCCACAGCAGAGATTGGAGTATCTGTCCATAGCACCACTTTAAGACGTACACTCCACAGAGCTGGGCTTTACAGAAGAGTGGCCAGATAAAAAAAAGCCATTTCTTAAAGAAAAATAAGCAAACATGTTTGCTGTTTGCCAAAAGACATGTGGGAGTCTGCACAAACATATGGAAGAAGCTATTCTGGTCACATGAGACTAAAATTTAGCTTTTTGGCCATCAAGGAAAACACTATGTCTGGCGCAAACTATACTGCCGTTTGAGTAAAAGCATTTTTGGTTATTCCATGCAAATCTGTCACATCCAACATTTTCTTTTTGCTTCCATCTGTCTCAGCGTAAATAAGAATAACCTTGAATAGGTTACAACTCTAAGGACTTTTTTTCTATAATGTGTAATGATATTTATTATTCCATAAAGAGAATCTGGTAAGTACATACCCGAAAGAAAAAAGCCTACACCATCACACACAAATACAATCTTTATGGATTTTCTTGATGGCTCAATTCACGTATAACAGACTTGAGTACCTATATCATGCAATTGTGTGTTATGAAGCTCTTTTTGCCTAAATATTTGAGGACTGGTGAACCTTTGTAGTGTTCATGGCTTGTAACCACCTCTCTTCAGGATAAAAAGAACAGATAAGACTTCTTTTCTGACATTTCTGTGTGTCTATAGTGATACTCTGAAACGTGAGTACTTCTCCCATTCAAACTAACATGTGCCATTGTTCTTTTCCTCCCTGTAATGTTATTAGTCAGGAGACAGATTAATGTTTTCTTGTCAGAGGTACATCCTTATTTTTATGTGGTAACTTCCTTCCTGTGTTTGCAACAACTCAGCTAAGCCATCATTCAAAACTATCCATCAACCAACCAGTCAAAACAGAAGGTGTTCTGGCATGTTCCAGATAAACTCCATTTTTCTGCCTTCCTTGCAGGTATCGTTTTCTACTGGTCATGTATGTGCTTATGGGTACTAAGGGCCAGTCGTGTATCGGTATACATAGAATTGTAGCAGACAACCTGTCATAGAATGCCACCTTTTATAAGATATGCTTTGTGTAACAATAATTAGACATGTAAGCATGGAAATAGAAAAACTGTTCATTATAGAAAATACAACACAGACTAAATTTACTATTTGTACACACCACATTTCTATAAATATAAGCTCGCACCTTCCTACACAGCTACTGAACAAAATGATTATTATTTATTTTTAGAAGGCCGGCTTATTTTTCAAAACATATGAGGTTTATATAGGGGAAATACAAAGCAAGATCACCAAGGGTCTATCATCTGTTCAAACTTAAATTGCTTTTATTTCGTGAGCAGGTGGCACAATGGCTTCAAAGCAATCAGTAATTTAATACAGCACTGCATTACATTAAGAGTCATACGAATGTAATAACGCAGCATAGAAAGAGTTACCTTTTCTGAGAAATCGTGTTCAGTGACATAGGCTGGAGGAACATTGGGTTCTTGATAAATCACAAAATCTCTTCTAAAACATGAAGTGCAGGAGAAATAAAAGAAAGAAAAAATATTAATTCTTCATTATTGGATTCATTTGTTACAAATACCTTAATGATTGGCATAACAGGATTTTTTATATACACCATATGGCCAAAAGTACCGTATTTGCTCAACTATAAATCCAGGTTGTCTTTTATTTAGACGTCAGGTCCGCTGCGCAGCCGACTACTTACAGGCCAGGATCAACCAGTAATTTTCAAATGTATTCGTGTAGTAACTGTTGTGGTTAAACACCACAACTGTGAAAATCAGTCACTGTGATCACACGCAGCAAAGTCTCTCTCTCTTACTGACACACTTTGATCTTGTGTCTGACAGAGAGGAGAGATACTATGTCACTGAAAATAAAGTAATAGGAGCAATACAACCATTTTTTTCCATTTTCACATTTGTTATTGCATTTTAAACAGTAATAAGGCACTAAACAGTAATTAAGGCACTAAACATGGCCTAAAAAAGCCTGCACATCCTCTACTTACACAAATGGCAGAGTGTACGTCTATGTATGAGTGTGTGGCAAAAACATCTTAATCTTATTATCAGGGTCTTCATATAATTGAGCAAATACGTTATGTGGACACCTGAACATCATAACTATATGAGCTTGTTGAACATCCTATTCCAAAACCACAGGTGGTAATATGGAGACCCTCCCACCTTTGCATTGTAACAGCCTCCTCTCTTCCGGGAAGGATTTCCACAGGTTTTTGGAGTGTTTATGTGGGAATTTGTTTTGTGCAGGGCACATTTATGTTGGAACAGGTTCCACAAAGTTGCTAGCAAATAACTAGGGGGCCTATCCCAAACCCAGTAGACTTCCAGCGAACATCACGCCAGAAAGCATGTTTCTACTGCTACTGAGTCCAGTGGCTTTACACCACTCCAGCAGACGCTTGGCATTGTGCAGTGATATTCAGCTTGTGTGCAGCCCATTTCATGAATCTTATGACACACGGTGCTGCTTCCAAAGGCACTTTAGAACTCTGTAGTGACTAATGCTACAAAGGAGAGGCTTTCTGATGCACTATGCACTTCAGCACTCAGCAGCCCCACTCTATAAATGTTTTTGTACACAGCCTACCTCTTCGTGGCAGAGCTGTTAACTCCTGAACGCTTCCACTTTACAACAATGGCGCTTACAGTGTACTGAGGTATGAACTAACATGTGGCAAAGGTTATCCTATCACAGTGCCACATTTAAGCTTTCCGGTACAACCCATTGTACTCCCAATGAGTTGTAATGAAACACTCGGTGACTTTAAATGTGGCACTGTGATAGGATGCCACCTTTGCCACATGTTAGTTCATGATTTTATACATCTGTTAGCTAGCAATATGCATGGCTGAGACCCAATAATGAGGCATGGTGTATATATATATATATATATATATATATATATATATATATATATATATGTATATCTGAATGTGGTATGTGTATGTATATGCATATAATATCAAATTAATACAGAATGACCACATTGTGAATAATACAATGCAAACAATAACAACGCAAGAAAAATGTTTGCCTTACTTTAGCATCAGTGAAAGAGCACTTATTTCTACCTCGCCAACCCATTCCTGGAATACAAGAAAAAAGAAAAGTTATTTGGCATCACTCCTACTACACAATTCTCCTACTATGCTTTTAAATTACCAATTTAAGTGAATAACATACCCTACAAGGACACAGAGATCCAGAAATATATATAGTGGTGTCTCTATACCTAAGCCAATGTGCTGCATACATTTGTTTTGTTTAGGTACTATTACAGTCTATACCAAGCTTTAATATTTTAAATAGCACATAAAGAAAATAAGCACAGGGACAAGTGTACAAAACATACAATACAATACCTGCGGGTTTTCCAATCTTTTTAAATATTCTTCAAAAGGCCCCTCAATGAACTACAAACCAACAGAGAAATACATGTTTACCAACAATGCGAAAACTGTGGTTCTGTACATTTCTAGGCTGTTTTGAGAAATGGCTTAAGTAAAGAGTGCAAAAATTAGTACATTACAAACATGCATACAAAACAAAGAAAATAATGAACCAAAGTTTAAGGTTTGCGTTATTACATTCACTGGCTTTAGATCATTGTATATGATGAAGAGTAGAGATTTGCACCCACAATCCAACATATTCTTTATTTGGTACAAGGATAATCTGAGACTCAACAACTTTTTTTTATATATCTATTTATTTTGTCGATTTATATGACTAGTTTGTGCAGTGACTTGTACCACTAAGAAAGGAGTTATCACTGGAACATGCACAGTGGTTTGGCAGAGACAAGAGTGGCGTTTAAAGGGAAAGTTTACTGTCAATGGCAGCTCCACAAAAGAAGAATGTATATTAAAGTACTTTATGAGAACATCAATGAAGCGTTTAAAAAAAATACTTAGCTTAAGGAAAATTGGTATCCAATCAGAGGCAAGAGGCACTGTGTGCTGAAACTGCAGCGAAAACAGAAGCTTCTCAGCCTTAGCTAAGCTACAAAATCTAAAAAGTAACCCTAATTATGCATACATGAGAAAAGCAAAGTTGTATTTACCGCTTCATATTGGCTTCTATTTTCACGCAGATAATTTATACAGGATTTCCTGATCTCCAGATGTTGTGCCTGGGAATGCATAACCTACAAGTACAAATAGGAGAATGTAATGTCTCAACTGTGTAGCACAATGTTATGACTGAATGAGAATTTCTAAAGAAGAACCGTAAAACATCAGCCGTAAACCTGATCATTGAAAATACCCTTGCTTGGACATTGGTCATTAAAAGAAACCGGAAACAGCAAGGGAAAAACTTGGCTTTTTAAAAACATATATTGAAATATCTTATATCATTCAAATAATGAAGAATGTTATTGGGAAAAAAAGGAAATTAAATTACAGGTAATATTTCATATGCAAAAGCATAATTTTTGTCAGTCACTTGCAAGACAATGTTTGTGCATATAAACTCTCACAAAGGCTCAGTCATTGATATACTCTTTAATCACATGTGTAGACAAAGGAGATTCAAGATCCAAGAACACAAATATTTTCCTACAAATATGGAGGCAATATGGAGAAACACGCAAAGTCCTTAAAATGCTTATAGTGCATTCTTTTAAAGCGCCAGTATAAGGTCCATGGCAAGTGCACCACAAAGAATGCTATTGAAGTACCCCAATAGGCTTTCTTCAAAATGTTAAAAAAATAAAGAACTGAACGCGTCCTCCACAGTCCAACATTTCACGTCACTGACTGCTTGATGGCAAGGAAATCATTTCAATGGGGGTGCTTTCTGTGCATAACATAAGAGGTCATCCCAAGTACAATGAAAGGTGCTGTGCCCCTTTAAGAAATGGAGCACAGGGATGTGACATCAAAAACCTATACTGAAGTCTACGGAAGTTGTGCTGAACTGGCACAGCCTCCCTGGCATAAATAGGCAGGTCAGGAATATCAAAGATCTCCCTTGTAACTTGTCCATTGTAAAGTGGGACACTGGGAGCGCAAAATGCTCCCCCCCCTCCCCGTTTTGTTCCAGGGAGATGCCTGCAGCTGAGGCCAGGATATGTCACTAGTGGCAAGTATATAACGTGCCAGGCTACATGTTCAGTTGAACACATCTCCTGCTAGAGATTAACACTGGATGGCACCATGTAAATTTAAAGGGGCCTCTCATCTGTCATGAATTAAAGTGCATAAGATGCCTGGAGTGTCCTCCACAACGCAACGTCCCCTGGGACATGTTTACCTATTGCATCACGCGTTTCTGGCATTCAGAAGTACAGAAACACACCTTAACAGTCAGGCATAGTGTACAGAAAACGCTATTACTGAAAACAGTGCTGGCCGACACTAATCCAGATTCGTCGGGCTGCTCTGACCTAAGGTAAGGGTGTGCAGATCCGGAACGCTCCTGCAGGAGACTTCTCCATCTGTTCAGCAGGCAGTTCCACTTGCAGCTGGTCTAGCAAAATACCCAGTAGGTTCCATAGTAGCCTGTCAGAGAAGCCGACCTCAACATGGCAGGTGCTGCCCTGCAATACGTGGGGCATGTAGCAGAGACAGTCCATGTGCATTTATACATCCCACACACTACAGGCCAGCACTTTACATGTAGTGGTGGTCAGCATGTGAAATGTTCCTCTTAATAAATGCTGTTATGCAACCTTAAGTTAGAGTTCCAAAAAGAGCAGGGTTGGGCACAAAGCATATTTGGTTTCTACACTGTGTGCACAATTATTAGGCAAGTTGTATTTTTGACGATTAATTTTATTATTGAACAACCACAGTGCTCTCCATCAATCCAAAATGTTAAGAAACCTTAAACTTGAATATTTAAGAAAGTAAAAGTGAAGTTTTGGTTTTCTTATAGAATATCTATGTGTGCAGAATTATTATTATGCAACTAAATGAAAAACGATAATTTTCTACTAAACAAACAACTAAAAATTTACAAAACCATTTGTGACATTTCCAAAATCAAATCGGTGACCAATATGGCTGCCCTTCTTTTCAATGCGTCATAAGCCTTCCATTCATGGAGTGTGTCAGTTTCTTGATCTGTTGACGATCAACTTTTTGTGCAGCAGCAACCACAGCCTCCCAGACACTATTCAGAGTGGTGGTTTCCTTCAGCATAAATCTGCCATTTAAGAAGGGCCCACACATTCTCAATAGGGTTTAGGCCAGGTGGGGAGGGGGGCCGTGTCATTATTTGTTCATCTTTAAGGCCTTTACTGGCTAGCCACGCAGTGGAGCGCATGGATGCATGCAATGGAACATTGTCCTGCATATAAATCATGGTTTTCCTGAAAGATTCAGACTTTTTCCCATGAAGAAAGTGTCTTCTAAAAACTGGCAGTAGGGTTGGGAGTTGAGTCCACCTTCAACTCGAAAGGGTCCAACTAGCTCATCTTTGATAATAGCAGCTCATACCAGTAAGCCCTCCTCCACCTTGCTGGCATCTGAGTCAAAGTGGAGCTCTATGCCCGTTACTGATCCAGCCACAGGCACATCCATCTGGACCGTCAAGAGTCACTCATCTCAAACGAGCAACTTTTAATCAAACTTTGCTACTTTTGAAAAATTGATTTGAAAAATCCGTCTTCAGACATTTCTTGGCCGAGTCTTGATGTTTCAACTTATGTGTCTTGTTCAGTGGTGGTCGGGTTTCAGCCTTCCGTACCGTGGTCATGTCTCTAAGCACTGAACACCTTGTAATTCTGGACACTCTAGGTAGGTTGCAGTTCTGGAATATGACAGCACTGGAGGATAATGGGTTCCTGGTCCTTTCAGAGTCAGCTAAATCTCTTTTTCTGCCCATTTTGCCAGAGAAAATGAAGCTCCTTAATAATTATGCATACCTCAACATAGGGTGTTCATCTCTTTAGGCCGCACCCTCCCTCATTACACAAATAAACAGCACATGATATGCTTAAATCCAATAAGCATTCAAGTTTATACAGCTTGGAGTTGGAACATATGCATAAAAACGATGATATGCTCAAAATACTTGTCTAATAATTGTGCACACTTTAGTTAATAGAACGTATAGAAAGACCGGCATGAACGTTACTACACACTCTGGCACATAAAATGCCTTTTTGGTATGTTTGTTTATAGGGCCTGGTCTTTTAGTCCCACGAGTATGTCCATTAGAACATGAGAACAGAACATTAAAACACAAAGGAAATCAACCAGATGACCCTAGTTCTACTGGGTGATTTTTTATGGTTTTATTTTCACACATCTGGCTATTACTCTAGAGTCTTGAGAAACAGAGTCATAGGACCATTAATAGTCATTTATTTTAGGCGAGTAAACACTGCACAGTTATCGCTATATATATTGCTGCTTTGAGGGAAATGGAGTTATATAGGCTATATAGAGCAGCTTACAGGAAGCTGTGTGACCTAACACCACTAAACATAGACCTGCGATGTTCAATTTAATTTCAAGAATCACTTACGATTTAGCATACGTTTCTGGGGGAAGATTTTTTTTTGTTTGTTTGTTTTTTATTATTTTTCATAACTGGTGATTTTATACAGTCAAATGCAGGGTCTGCCATTATTAATGGGGCTACACACAACTACCCGTGGGCCTCCAGATGGACATCATATGTAATTCAAGGCCTTGTGGTTCATGTTGAAGTAAGCAAATTCCTGACAGATCACTGAAATGTTAGAGTTGCATAAGGCAATGACACGGCGAATTCACACAAGTGAATTAAATAGCAACATGCCTTAAAGGCATCAAAGGAGTAGACACTTTGTCAATAGTGCAGAGCACTAATTCGTGTTAAAAGATTTCATATTTTTAAGGAAATGCAAAACTTTTTTCAAACCAATCGAGTAATTGGTGCACTGTATTTGCAATAGGATATATTACTTTGTAAAAGCATATTAAAGGCCAATAGCAGGTCTTCCCAACACAGCCTACCGTTCCGTATAGAACAATGAAATAGGGGCTCCTCATCTTTTAAGATTTGAGGAAGAAAGTCGTTTAAGAGCCAATTCCCCCTCTATTCCCCACCCCCACTACTTAACTTGTAAGAGATTTGAGAACTGTCTGTAACTACACCTATCTTTGCTTTCTATTAGTACACCATTAGTAGCCATGTTAAAAGGACACTCCAGCCATCTTATCATTTTAATGCATATGAGAAATGAGAGGTCCTTTTAAATTTTTGGTTTCCCCCTTGCAAATGAATAAGGGGATTCTGCCCATTTGATTTCCCTCAGTTATTTTCCTAACAGGAGATGCGTTCAGCCGAACATACCTCCTGGCGCTAACGTACGTCAGCCCCAGCACTGGCTTTGAAAATGCTCTAGTCCACTGAGACCTCTCGCATACACGGCAATCGCTCCCACTGATTTTAATGAGCGCGTTTCTGCCAGTGATTGGCTGTTTCAAGCAACCAATCAGTTGCACACAATGTCAGGACACAGGTGGGAAGATGCAGCCCTACAGCTACGCCCTGAGGTAAGCCCTTTTTTCTTTATTTTTTTTGTCCTTTAGCTTTAAACAATGCATGTGAATGTATTCGGATAGGTAATTTAGCACTGTGTAGGTACTTCCTGTTGTACAAATCAGCTCAAAGGTACCATAGAGAAACACTTGTTGAAATGTTTGCCTGAAAGCGAAGAAATATACTGCAAGCGGGAACAAGCAGGTTCACGTTTTTTAAGCATTCCCCTGAGGACGGTGAGTGGAAACATATCTAGTTACAATGTTAAGGGGATAGTTGAGTGTCCCATGTAGCCTCACCAACAAGCAATGTATATTAAAGTTTTATTTTTTTTCAACCCGTTAAAAAAAAAAAAAAGTTATTACTTTACTAAGATGCAGAACTGAAGGACAATACCACCTCCATGGTACCATTTTCCCATCACTGACTGGCTACTTATTTCAATAGGAGTGACTGGTGGTGACCACACCATGTTGGCGCAGACAGCAGGACACATATCCTGCAAGCTAAGTAGCTGGGAGAAGGGGAAAGGCAACTGCATGGATGGTATTGGGGAATTCTGTAGAACCCCTCCATGTACTTGCAAGGTGGGAAAATTACAACTAAGACAGTAGACATCAAACCACATCATTAGAAACCAATCTGAGGTGACATAAAAGGCTGAAGAAACCTAATGAGAACCCAGATGAGCATTTAGGAGCTTGTGGGATTATGTTTTCAGGAGCCAAGAAGGTTCCATTTATAGAGACTGTGATTATTTATGCTGACCCAGGGCACTGTCTTCAGCAGCCCTCACAGCCTAACTTCAGCAGGATCCTGTAGTACCGCACGTTGTCTCTGCTAAGCCGCAGGACATGGTGATTTCCTGTTGCCCCTCATCATAAGGATACTTGACACAGGAAAGAGATGCTGCAGAGGCTGTGCCAGCTCGACATAGACCCCTGCAATGTAAATGTGCCAATTACAAGGGACATTTCTTATATTCCCAAACAGCCTAATGAGCAGCAGCACATTGGTAAGTCTGGTTGTTCAAAAGGGTGCTGTGCTAGGTAATGCATCACAGGGGCTGCCCCCCTCCCATATATATAGCTGTACAGATTGTACTTTGATTAATATACTATGGACCGTTAAAATACATTTTTTTATATAATAAATATTTCACATGTTGGGGTTATCAGTATATTTATTAGCGCCTGCTGTGGTTCAATAAATTACCTGCATATATGGAAAAAAAAAAAAATCTACTCCCACTGTGTTATGTTAATTACGCAAATTCTTAGGCAGAACAGTATGTGGAATCTGCAGATACTTTATTTATTTTTAAAAAGGCCTACTAATATTTTATTACCAATAACAGATACTGAATGCTAAAGCACATTACTCAGTAATTAACAGTGTGTATCGGGGCCTGACCGTCACTTTAAGGCAGGTGTCCTCAAACTGCGGCCCTCCAGCTGCTGCAGGACTACATCTCCCATACTCCTCAGCCAGCCCCTTAGCTGAAGGAGCATTATGGGAGATGTAGTCCTGCAGCAGCTGGAGGGCCGCAGTTTGAGGACCCCTGCTTTAAGGCCAGCGGCTGCATGCTATGGCTTTCATAGAAACATAGAAAGTGACTGCAATTAAGAACTATTAGGCCCATCCAGTCTGCCCAACCTCTGAGTACTTTCCTTTAGTACCTGCCCTTATCCTAGATCTAGCTTGGCCTTATACCTATCCCACGCTTGCTTAAATGTCTTTACTGTATTAACATCTACCACTTCCGCTGGAAGGCTATTCCATGCGTCCTCTATCCTTTCCGTAAAGTAATATTTCCAGATGTTACCATGAAACCTTTGCCCCCCTAGCTTATGACTATGTCCTCTTGTTGTGGTATTATATCTCCTTTTAAATAAACTCTCTTCCTTTCATACTCATGTAGGGTGTGTGTGGTCCGTCATAGCCAGCTGCTGGCCACATGCTGAAAACCCCTAATCTGCTGCTAAGAGATGTATGGTGGTGCCGCTGGCCACACGCTGAAGCACCCAACCTGCTGCTAAGAGATGTATGGGGGTGCCGCTGGCCACACGCTGAAGCACGCAATCTGCTAAGAGATGTTACGGGGGTGCCGCTGGCCACATGCTGAAACACCCAATCTGCCGCTAAGAGATGTATGGGGGTGCCGCTGGCCACACGCTGAAGCACGCAATCTGCTAAGAGATGTTACGGGGGTGCCGCTGGCCACATGCTGAAACACCCAATCTGCCGCTAAGAGATGTATGGGGGTGCCGCTGGCCACACGCTGAAGCACCCAACCTGCCGCTAAGAGACGTATGGGGGTGCCGCTGGCCACATGCTGAAGCACCCAACCTGCCGCTAAGAGATGTATGGGGGTGCCGCTGGCCACATGCTGAAACACCCAATCTGCCGCTAAGAGATGTATGGGGGTGCCGCTGGCCACACGCTGAAGCACGCAATCTGCTAAGAGATGTTACGGGGGTGCCGCTGGCCACATGCTGAAACACCCAATCTGCCGCTAAGAGATGTATGGGGGTGCCGCTGGCCACACGCTGAAGCACCCAACCTGCCGCTAAGAGACGTATGGGGGTGCCGCTGGCCACATGCTGAAGCACCCAACCTGCCGCTAAGAGATGTATGGGGGTGCCGCTGGCCACATGCTGAAGCACCCAACCTGCCGCTAAGAGATGTATGGGGGTGCCGCTGGCCACACGCTGAAACACCCAATCTGCCGCTAAGAGATGTATGGGGGTGCTGCTGGCCACATGCTGAAACACCCAACCCGCCGCTAAGAGATGTATGGGGGTGCCGCTGGCCACACGCTGAAGCACCCAACCTGCCGCTAAGAGATGTATGGGGGTGCCGCTGGCCACATGCTGAAACACCCAACCTGCCGCTAAGAGATGTATGGGGGTGGCGCTGGCTACATGCTGAAACACCCAACCTGCCGCTAAGAGACGTATGGGGGTGCCGCTGGCCACATGCTGAAACACCCAACCTGCCGCTAAGAGATGTATGGGGGTGCCGCTGGCTACATGCTGAAGCACCCAACCTGCCGCTAAGATATGTATGGGGGCGCTGTTGGCCACATGCTGAAGCACCCAATCTGCCACTAAGAGATGTATGGGGGTGCCGCTGGCCACATGCAGACGCACCCAATCTGCCGCTAAGAGATGTATGGGGGTGCCGCTGGCCACATGCTGAGGCACCCAACCTCCCACTAGCCACATGCTGAAGTACCCAATCTGCCGCTAAGAGATGTATGGGGGTGCCGCTGGCCACATGCTGAAGCACCCAACCTCCCACTAGCCACATGCTGAAGCACCCAATCTGCCGCTAAGAGATGTATGGGGGTGCCGCTGGCCACATGCTGAAGCACCCAACCTCCCACTAGCCACATGCTGAAGCACCCAATCTGCCGCTAAGAGATGTATGGGGGTGTCGCTGGCCACACGCTGAAGCACCCAACCTCCCACTAGCCACATGCTGAAGCACCCAATCTGTTGCTAAGAGATGTATGGGGGTGCCGCTGGCCACATGCTGAAGCACCCAATCTGCCGCTAAGAGATGTATGGGGGTGCTGCTGGCCACATGATGAAGCACCAAATCTGCCACCAGGGAAAATCACGCATTTGTCTGGGTGCTAGATGTGCCTTTGCTAGGAAGGGAGAGGAGCCCCAATTTGTGTTGGGTAGCACACATCTCCCAACATTTTAAATTGCCAAAGTATGATGCCACTTTTGTTTTACGGGGTTTTATGTTAATTTATGACCGCTAGAAAGTTTCTTATGTAAGGTATTTTACTTGCACGTTTCCTTCTGTTTCTATACACAATATTCTAGAATTCTTGCGTATTCTTATGCCCTATAACTTTTAGGGCTCTAGAATACTCAAACCCAGCAACATTTTTGGGATAGAAAAGAAGAACATAGGGGGGGCTGGATTTGGGGCCAAAAGATGGACACTTGGATTTAGGATATCATGGTCTGGCCAACATAAATAAATGTAAGGGTTTATTTGTATACCGTACCTGCTCTGCCACAGCCCTGAAGAGACATGAGCCATCCTTGGCAATCCTCTTCCTGTACAGCCCCTGAGATCTGAGATACAGGTCCATGGCAGCCTCCTCTTTGGTGCAGGCATTAGAGGCTATGTGGGACGTGCCCGATCCTCCGTGCCCATCCATCCCTGCCCACCTCCAGAAAAACAAACAGTGGAGCCGAAGCGCAGACAGGCGAGCGGCTGCTCCTTATCTAACCCGCATGACAGAGGGAAGCCGCCGTGAGTCATGGAGCCTGTGTGTGGGGAGCATGAGGGGCACGCACGGGACTCCACGTGCAGTACCAGCGAGTTGTGACAGACAGGGCCCCCTGCTACTGAGCAGTGACAGCAGCGGTAAGCGAGGACCCGCCGGGCTTTGCCGGTGTCTGACGGGACGTAGGGCCGCCTACTCACAGGGATGACTTTCAAAACAGAAGGCTGCGGGAGAAACGAAAGTGTCCGCACAGCCCACGGAAAACAAAGTTTTGTTTTCAGTTTTTTTTTTTTTTTTGCGACTTCGACTTCGGGAGGGAGGAGAGCTGAGTGTGCGGGAGGGGGAGGAGCAGGAAGTGCCGTGTGATCATCTTGGACAGGCGCACAACCGCGCGCTGCGAAGACTACAAGTCCCACATTCGCCGTTCGCGCACTCGCACAGGGCACACCCAGTCTACATAATCGTCGTGACAGGAATACCTTTGTAAACACGTAAAATAACGCAGAGCCAGCGGCTACTTCAGGGGATGTGTTATTAAGCGGTTTTACCGCCAATATTTTTTGCCAGGACACAGTTAATTTTCCCAGGTTGCTGACAGCTACCTCTAGTGCTACTCTAAGGGGATGTATTAACTCAACGAAGGCAATCAAATAATCAACTTTATACACCCCACATAGTGCAGGGAAGTATGTTACAGGTACTGCCCAGTAACAGGTGAAAATGTTTCCTGGAAATATGGGCTCATATGCCAACCCTACTGGGGAGGTGGGCAAGACCGGGATAGCCATGCATTCTAAAACATGCCCGGGCAACTTAAAAGCAACAGTGCTCACGAAAACAGCCTGTTTACCAAATTCCACATATCTATGTCCAGCCATTCGTCTACATAAAGTAATGTCTCAGGCCTACAAAAGCCTTAGGCCTACGTTCCATGACTAAGTCAATGTGAGACTCCCACTGGCCTTCCATACGTGGCCAACACATGATCTGACCATTCTCCTGCTCATCAAGTGTTAGGATGATAAAAAAAAGAGGGAGTATTGTTTTTACTAATAAGGTGTCTGAACAGATAATTTCCCCTGTGAACATCCATGGGACTTAATAGAAACTAATTTTAACTACTACTAAGCAAACCAGGTTGACTGGCTGCACATTAGCGATAGCGCTTGTAGTCTACCCATTTTAACCTTGAGCCTCTCTTGGTTCTTAGGTTTGTGTTCTGTATAGCTTTACAATATTTCTCTACTGTATGTACCCTCTACTACTGCTGATGAATGATGTTCTACTTATCCTCTAGCCTTTAAGTTATCATCTTCTATATTTAAACCTTTGTCAATTCAGGACACTTTTTATTAAATTTATTTTGTTCATTGTTGAATGGTGGTTATGTCGCAATGGCCCTGCTGTGCCAATTTTGCATTATTGCCTGGGTAGATAGACACAACAACCAGTCTACAGGACTTAAACTCACTTTCTGGACTATTAAATCCTAAAAGGCAAAAGCCCCCAAATGTCCATTACTGTAGCAACAGGCTACTATTACTTTGCATGAATATTAAAAGTTAATACATTTACTACACAGTCCACTTTGGTTCACCTCTGAAATTTTTTTCATCTTGAAAACATTTGGGAGTCTCTTGTGGCTGTGTAACTCTAACACATCACACAAACTATATGGACAAAAGTATTGGGACGTCGGCGGCCAGTGGAAGACTATGTCACTGAATTCAGAGGCCTTGCTCTGGAGACCAATTAAAACGAGCCTGCTCTTCACGATCAGTTTCGCTGGGGTTTGTCAGACGCCATAAAGGACGAACTTGCTCGTACCTCCATTCCCTCAACTTTGGAAGAGTTCTTGCAAAAGAGCCTGATTTAGGGACAATGCAGCGACCTCAAAGCAGAACTCCATGATATTCTGTGATCAGAACAACATCATAAGAAACCGTCTGGACTTAAGCATTTCCCGCAGGCCTACTTATTGGAGAAACTCTTGAGTGAGGGTCCTGTGTTTAAGTCCCTTTGTTTTTAAGAACTGTTTGCTGTTTTATTTTTCTTTTGTATGTCTTGTTTTTTTGTAATTGTGGCACTGTGTAATCTTTGTCTTTTTGCTATTAAAATATTCATAATCTAAGTCTGTCTTTGGGCTCTAGTATTGATATTCACACACCCTAAGAGAGGATAACACGTTACCATATTGTTATTAAGTTCTAGAGGATATATATATATATGTTGTTTGCCCGGGGTGGGTTGATATACCGTATTTGCTCGATTATAAGACGAGGTTTTTTCCAGAGCAAATGCTCTGAAAAATACCCCTCGTCTTATAATCGGGGTCGTCTTCTCAGACCCCCCAAAAAATGTCTGCTGGGGCCATGCTGCTTACCGGTCGCGAGCAGCGTCTCTTCTGTTAGAAGCAGGAGGACAGGAAGCTTGCAGCGTCCTCACAGAGCTCTATCTCCCCCTCCCTCCTCTGGGGGCGGGGCCAGAGAAGTTGCTCTACAGCCGGTCCCCTGCAGAAGTCTTCGAGTGAGAGATCTGCAGTTCAGGTAAGGGGGTGGGGGAGGGTTTTTGGGTAAGTATGTGTGATTAATGTGTGAAGTATGTGTGATTAATGGAATGAATGAGTATTTAAATGTGTTTGTGTGTGATAGCATGGATGTGTAAGGGGGGTGGGGGTTGTAGCATGGCATAGGGAGGCTGTAATCCCACTACTATCATCCCCAGGTTCCAGCATGTACTGGCTGCCTTGGCTTGATAGGAGTGTGATTGCTGTTAGCAGTTTGATATATATATATCAAACTGCTAACAGCAATCACACTCCTATCAAGCCAAGGCAGCCAGTACATGCTGGGTTAAAAGGCATATCATGGGGCTGAGTGGCATATAGGGGGTTAAAATGCATTTCTGGACCTCCAGAAATGCATTTTAACCCCCTATATGCCACTCAGCCCCATGATATGCCTATATACCTCCAGAAATGCATTTTAACCCCCTATATGCCACTCAGCCCCATGATATGCCTTTTAACCCCCTATATGCCAGAGTGGCATATAGGGGTATAAGGCATATCATGGGGCAGAGTGGCAAATAGGGGGGTATAAAGCATTTCTGGGGGCAGAGTGGCATAACTGGGGGGGGCAGGTTGGCAAATAAAAGGAAATTTAAAAAATATATTTTTCTCAATCATAGCTTTTATTAAACATGAAAAAATAATTTACATGAATTAATATTTACTGGTAAAACTTTTTTCCTATAGGGTCGTCTTATATTCAGGCTTTTTGTTTTTTTCCTAAATTAATATTTTGATTTTGGGGGGTCGTCTTATAATCGGGGTCGTCTTATAATCGAGCAAATACGGTATATATATAGAGATAGATGTTCTAATTCGGATTTCTCACGAATCCGGTATCAAAATCGTGAGTGGTGGCAGAATACCTGGGGGGATACAGGCTGGATTTGGGGGTTATGTTGGTATAACTGATGTCTTGTTAAGGGTGAAGTTAGTAAATCCAGAGGCCTGGTGCTATTAACCCCTTCATGCCCACGCCCTCCACACAGTCACGGCTTGGCAAGTAGTCCTGGCCGTGACAGGGACAAGACAAGTTACCACAGCTTGCCCTACGAAGAAATTGGGGCCAACATACATAGTTCCTTTCCTCATCTCCCAGCTCATATCCCCTTTTGCTGTGGAATTGAAACTACCTAGCACCATGTCCCTTCATCCCGTGTTTCATGCATGTCTCCCTCCTGAAGCCATGGACTGCGAACCCATTTCCTGACCGACATCCCAGTCCTCCTGCTCCATTCCTTGTCAGCTATGTTGAGGAATATGAAGTGGAAAAGCTCCTGGACTCCAGAAGACACCACGAGCAATTGCAATACCTAATATGTTGGAGAGGCTACCACCCCAATAAGGACTCCTGGAAACCTCATCTCTGCCTTCCATCATGGTCATCCTGGCCTCTCGGGAGGGGGTACTGTCGGGATCCCCAGCCGAGACCCCGACGGAGTAACTCACCTGAGTAGTATGATGCTGCTCCGGCTCCCTCTTCATTTTCTGGGCGCATGGCTGGCTCTGGGCACGTGCGGGGGCAGAGCTCCCCCTGGCAGCAGGTTTAAAAACTAGCACTACTCAGTACTGTTATTGTGCCTAATAGAGCTTTTCCTTTTCTTGATATTGATTCCTGTTGTTAACCCCGGATTATCCTTTAACTATGCGGCTATTTTATATTGGACAAAGCTACCTCCCATGACCCAGACCCCAGCCACGTTACTGGACTTTCCTGTATTTAGTCAATCAGACCCTGCCTTCACCTCTAGTATTAGGTATATCCTGCATACGGACTCCTTACCTGCACTCCTTACAGGTACAGTAGAGAAGAATCACGGGGATCAAGCAAATTCAAATTACAATAAGCAACATCAACAGGAACAAGCTGGATCTTGTACCACAGAGTATACAAGGAACTTACTTACCTGTAAACCTTAGTGCATAATTACAAAAATATATATTTAAATATACTCAGGGGATAGTGTAGTTTAAAAAAAAAATTTTAAAATATCTTTTAATATTATTTTAATATCTTCATGCACTTTATAGTTTTCTATAGTATGAAAATACCGTATGTTTTTGGATTTGGTTTTGTACGTGAAACTTCATATTTTGTCCCATGATGGAGAATTCACCTCAAGTCAGCTTCCAATGAAAAGCTGAACTTCTGCTGAAAAAAACAATATATCATTTTCCATGGGTCATTACAATTACTATAATAGTTAAACAAATGGATGCAAAAAATGTCCCAGCCTCCAAAGAGAGAATAAAATGGCCAGCCCAGTGGAATTCAAAGGGTTAAACCCTGAAGCTACAAATTGAAAGCAAAGACACATAGAAACCTCCTGTAACAGTAGAGTTTTACTAGACCCCGCTGGGCACCTTGGTTACTGGCTGGGAGCAGAACAGGGGGGGAGCATGGGGCCTGAAATGGGGCTAAAGGATGAATCAGAGGGCAGCTGCAGAGACTTATGGCTGGAGTATATTTGAGAATCACAAGTTCCTATTTGGGACTGCCCATGAAAGCACTTATTGCTTCAGCCCCCTTAGCCCATCCCTAGTGGCACCCCTTAAAGAAAGATTATTGCACACCTTCAGGGTGGGGAAATGGACTTACCCCCTGCTTGAACTCAGTGGGGTGCTGGGTCCACTGCTGCCTCTCCTTGAAGGGAGGACTCCTGGCAGCTTCCCCTGGGCACCATGTGTGACATTATGACATAATTTTTCCATGAGTGATATAATTTGGCATGGGCATTTTCCCTCTTATGACTATTTAAAGATCCAGCTACTCCAACATTATTACCCTTTTATTGTGTTTTTTTGTCATGTGAGTTGTTAGCAGTTATTAAAAGGTATCCCTGCACTCATCAGTATTTTGACAGATAACAAAAATCCTGCAATGCCAAGTGATTGAATCCTGACAACGGTGGGCTCTTTTTCTGTCCTAATTATATAATGTGTTATCGTTCAGGAAACAAATATGTTAAAGCCGATGCTGTCTGACATGTTTACTATTATCCAGAGTATGGACAGTAAAAATTACGCAATTGTGCCTGCTTACCATAATTTGGCTTCTGTTACCTTCTCCTTGCTTTTGCCTCTTATGGACCCTATACTGTAAGTTTTACTCAAATTATTGTACCTTCTGATGTTCCTTCTGGGAAATTGTTGTGCCAAAGAGATCCTATCCATGAATCCTATCCATGACTATTGCTTGTCATCCAAGGATTGCATGGACGCTAATCCTGGTTTCTAGAAATTTCTGGTGGCCTACTCTTCGTAAGCCACTGATTATGTTGCAGTATGTCAGGTATGTGCAACCATGAAGACACCTCGAGAACTTCCTTGAGGATTACTCCAACCTGTCCCAACTCCCACCTGTCCATAATCACACTTGTCTACAGATTTCATAGTTGATCCACCACCTGTAACACTACTACTCTTACCATTATTGACAGGTTCTCAAAGATAAGAATCTCTCTATTGTGTAACTGTTTTACCAAGTTGATACCTGTTTCTAGTCCTGTAGGAGATTGGACCTTTCAATTAATACTTGACGGGTGTCATAAAAAGGTGCTACAATACTTGATAAATTGGAAGCAGACGAGGGCTGGCGCCTACTGGCCCGAGGGGGGGGGGGCAGGTAAGTCCAAATGGCCCCATAGGCCCCTTGCTGCCCACAGTAATTAACATATAGACCTTCTCTCACTCCTTCCCCCATCCCGCACTCCCTTTCCTTCCTGGAAATTATTTTAGCTGCTTGCCACCCTATACATGGGTTTGTGGTGAAGATATCATGTCAAAATATAAGTATATATTTATATACTTGTTTTTTTATAAGATTCTCCCTAAGAGATTTTTTTGGTCTTGATATTTAAGCACTTTTTTGTATCATTCATATAGGTTTTATATCATTCATATAGATTGATCATTAAGCACTTTCAGTTGGAACACATTTAATAAAACAGACACACAAGTTATTGCATAGTCTTTATAAATGTCATGATAACTTATAATATATAAGCGACAAAGATAGGTGATAAGTAAATCATTTCAGCATAATACTCTTTATACCACAAGTGGATTGGGGAAGGACAATGCCCCATACTACTTGATAAATGCCACATACTACTGCCTTAAATTATTGCAGTGTGTGGCTGTGCTTATCCAGCAGGTGGCCACACACTAAAGTATTGGATGAAGCCATAAAGAATTCAAATCTGCAAAGCCCTTATGCCCGTTTCAGTAGAAAAATAAAACTAAAAAATACCCTGTCTCCCACTAACCCAAAAGCATTAAAAATAATAAGTGTTGTAATAGTGTTATATTAACATAACATTTTTTTTTAAAAAATAACTAGTTACATCTATCTTTTGAAAGATATCTTAAGCGCAATTGTAAAGACTATGCAGAAAATGCACAATTGTGTTGTTCCCATACTTTTAGGAGGAAAAAATGTCTGCAAGTAACATGGTAAAGTGGCCTTGGTTGTCTGCTTTTGTGAAGAAGTTTTGGAATCTGCAAACTTTGTTAAGGCTACAGGCTCAGTATATCATACATTTGAAAAATGTCTAGTTTTGAAAGCTTGATGCACATGTTTTTATATGTGCCATAACAAAATGAGTTCAGATCCCAGGCACATGAGATGTTTCCAAAATCCACTTTACTATTTGTACTAGTTATGTATAATTATCATACCCGGGAACTTCTGGGTACCCTTGCCCTTGCGGGACGCGGCCAGGACTGCACAATGACGTCGCCGGGCAGTCCCGCTGACGCCGGTGAGCGGTCCCGCTGACGTCGCCAGGCGGCCCCGCTGATGTTAATGGGAGTTCCCCATGAAGTTGGGGGCGTTCCCGCTGACGGCAGCGGGAAACACTCCCATTTAATGGAATTCGGGTCTTGACCTGGAGAACTGGATGCACAGCACTCAACCGGCAATCTCCGGGTCAAACCCGGAGAGTTCCCAGTTATGATAATTATAGGTACAATACTAAAAATCTTTTTTGAGATTTTTGATATGCTAAATGGTAGTTTTTAAATATGGTTAGGGGTTCAAAAAAGTTTTACTTTACCTGAAAAAAGCAATATATAATTTAATTAAGACATATTTAAAAAATACAAATGAAAACATTAGACTAAGGGCATTTAACCCTTTGATGACAATTGCCGGTCCGGGCACGTCACCGAAATTCAAGTCGATAACGACAATTGACGTGCAAGGACCGGCACGTCTTTAAACGGGTGCAGAAAGCGAACTATTTTCGCTTTCTGCACCGAAACGGCGTTGCTGTAATGCCTCGACCTCGAGGCATTCAGCAACGCCATGATCGGCACAAAGGGGCCATCTCTGGCCCCTCCCCGGGGCGTCAACATCCGCCATACTTTGTATGGCGGCAGACGCCCGTTTTAAAAGCGTTTAGGAGGCGATCAACGATCGCCTCCTAAACTTAAATGGTGTCGCTGGAATGCCTCGATCAGGAGGCATCCAGCGACACCAAACACTTACCTTTGGATGGACAGTGACCGCTCCGGAGAGCGGTCACAGCTGCCGCTGCCGGTGTTCTTCGCCATCAAGCAAGATGGCGGCGGCCCGGGAAAAAAAACAACAAAGACTAAAAAGTTCGCTAGACGGTCTCAGACCCTCTAGAGAACTCTGGCTCCACTTGCAGGTTGAATACAGGTACTGCATTCAACCATGCAAGTCAATGGAGCTCAGCTTTCTAATCACAGTGTGATTAGTAAAAATAAATAAAAAATAAAATAAAATTAATAATAATTAGAAAAAAATAGTAAAAAAACAGTAAAATGTAAAAATCATTTCCCACTGATGTCACTATTAGGGGAACCTTCAAGTTGAAAAAAAATGTAAAAAAAAATGTAAAAAAAGGCAAAAAAAAAAAATATATATATATAAAAAATATATTTTTGTGAGCAAGTCCTAAAATTAGCACATTAGCTTAAAACAATTCTCGCATGGAAAGAGTTAAAATACTTGCATATTAAATGCCCATGGGGTGTCTACTTTTAAAAAATGTATGATTTGATGGGGTAAATTGAATGGGCCAGGTTCAACAAGGTCCCAATTAACACGGGGGGAAGGATGGCCACACATCTAATTTCCAATTAGAAAAATGCACACGTACCAAATGTGGCCTTTTAGTTCCCCCCAAAAATGACAAACCCATGCATGTGGGGTATCACTGTGCTCAGGAGATGTTGCGGAACACATATTGGGGTGTCGTGTGACAGTGGCATATACCAGGAGCTGTAAATTCATACATAAAGTAGGTGTGTGTGGGAAAAATACACACACAAAAATACTACTGCAAACTTTGAAACAATGCTGGTGGTAAAATGTGTGCATGCAAAGAGTTAAAATACCAGCATTTAAAATACCCTGTGGTGTGTAGTTTTGAAAAATATATGGTTTTGTTGGGCACACTGAAATGGCCCGGCTACAAGAAATGTACCAAATAGGGCATGGGCAGTGGATCCCCAAATGCCAAAGTTCAACATTGAAAAATGTGCATGCCCCAAATGTGGCCCTTTTGCCCCCAAACAGCCAGGCAAAATCATTCATGTGGGGTATCACTGCGCTCAGGAGATGTTGCTGAACACATATTGGGGTGTTTTGTGATAGTGACATATACGAGAACTTTTTAATTCATACCTGAAGTAAAATGTGTATGACAAAACAAATGCAAAAAAAAGACTACCATAAAGTTTGACAAAGACTGGTGGTAGATATGGTGCATGGAAAGAGTTAAAATACTAGCATTTGAAATACCCTGGGGTGTCTAGTTTTCAAAAATATATTCGTTTATTGGGCACACTGAAATGGCCCGGCTCAAAGATGTACCAAATAGGGCATGGGCAGTGGATCCCCAAATGCCAAAGTTCAACATTGAAAATGCGCATGCCCCAAATGTGGCCCTTTTGCCCCCAAACAGCCAGGCAAAATCATTCATGTGAGGTATCGCTGTACTCAGGAGATGTTGCTGAACACATATTGTGGTGTTTTATGATAGTGACATATACGAGAACCTGTTTATTCATACCTGAAGTAAAATGTGTGTGAAAAAACAAATGCAAAAAACTTACTACCATAAAGTTTGACAAAGGCTGATGGTAGAATAAGTGCTTGGAAAGGGTTAAAATACTAGCATCTGGAATACCCTGGGCTGTCTAGTTTTCAAAAATATATGACTTGATGGGGTAAATTGCATTGGCCGGGTTCAAAGATACCCGAAATGGCACATGGGGGGGAAGAATTACCAGATTCGGAAAAAATGGCTTTGAAATAGCAAAACGCTACCTGTACTTATTGCCCCATAATGGGTAGAAAAAAGCAAAAAAACATAAAAACATTGGGTATTTCTAAACTCAGGACAAATAGTAGAACCCATTTAGCAGGTTTTTATTACCTTTTATAGATGAGTAAAAGATTTTTCAACTAAAAGTTAGAAACAGTCATTTTTTTCTAAATTTTTCACCATATTTTATACTTTTTTTAATAGTAAATAATATGATACAATCAAAACAATGTCATCTAAAGAAAGCCCTTCTTGTCCTGAAAAAAACAATATCTAATCTGTGTGGGTTCAGTAAACGGGAAAGAAGAAAATTACAGCTAAACACGAGCAGCGCAGAAATGTTAAAACGGCCATTGTCACGAAGGGTACAAAAAGTAAAATCAACCTTTGTCACGAAGGGGTTAAAAATGGCACACACGTTTATGCGTAATCCCCACAATGCCTGTTTTCCTCTATGCAAAAAATTTTTGTAGACACCACTAGATGGCAGAGCTCATCAGTTTATTAGCTCTACTCTTAACATTCTGGAAAGAACATAATGGTTTTTGTGCAGTGGTTTTTCATAATTATAACATCTACTCTCAGTATGTGAAAGTTGGTTTCATTTTCATGTTGAACTTAAATAAGACTCACCTTTAGTGTGAGTCTTCTTTAAGAGCTGAGCCTAACCTTAAGTGTTTCATATATGAGAGACATCATATAACACTTTCTGAACTATTCATATGTAACACTTTATTAAAGCAGACAAAAAATTTCTGTTACAAATTATTTCCTTTTTAATTCTAAAAAAGGACAGAATAGGGCATTAATATGCATTCGCTAAACCTGCAGAAAACAGAAGCTGCAGTGGAACGCTTCCTCTGTGGTCCAACATTTCATGCCACTGATTGGCTGTTTGAGGCAGCCACTTACTACGAAGAAAGCATTCCCATTGAAATTTCTGCGCATTGTTTAACCCCCCTGGAATGTTTGCATTGCCAGTGCCACTGACTGGCAGTTAGTATCACATGGCAGAAAATGTGTTTGGCCGATGTGCAAGCCAAATAGCTAAAGGGGACATGTAAAGGGCTAACGCATATGGGGAGAGTTTGCAGATTTAGGACTGTATTTGCAAAAGGGACCACATGAAAATTTAAAAGGACCACCATTTATCCAATACAGCGCATAGGATGGCTGGAGCATCTCTTTTAGAGGAAATAACTGTATTTATTTTTATTTGGGTGTACTATAAAATGTAAGAGCTTTTTGACCTTAAAGACACAGCACTTGACCTGGAACGTTTGGAATTTTATTCACTTCCTGACAGCCATGTAAGTTTCCTTACACATATGAAAGTCTCAAGTAAAGCTAAAATCTTTACCTGCTTTAATAATCTGCTTTTATGCACTCTTTCCATACACACGAATGCAAGTATTTATATTTACAGTGTCAGAATGCATCACCTGAAGTACTGTATAACTGAAATGTGGTTTCATGTGCAAAAGGGAGTATACCATTTGGAACCCTTCCTGTTCTAGCCCAAACTTCTGTCTTACACTTCCTTTGTTTTTAAGGTGTGATCCTGATTATCTGGCTGAGTTCCTGTTTTCACTAACCGAATCCCTAGAAAACATTAGGACTGAAATATCCTTTACAAAAGACAATAGTAGCAACATTTCCATCTTGCAGAATTCACTTTCACATCCAAGCCAAACGTTTCCGCCTATTGCTTTTTTGTAGGTAAAAAAAAGATACTAAGAGCACAGTGTAAAATACACTTACTATAAAATACAATACTAATAAAAAAAACAACATTCACTGGGTTAGGAAGTTTAGGGACGATAAAAGTAGTGGTTCCCTCAATGCCCTCCTTGTTTGGGAAGCACTTACCATCTAAAATGTGGTCCCCTTAACTCCACACAAAAAACAATAACATACAGACACAAATAAAATGATCTGTGTGTGGCTACAAATCTATATATAGAGTGGAATTAAATATGTAAAAAACTGATATATTGGAATGAAGAGGTTTTGGTTTCAGCCATTTATCATATATATATATAAAAGGAGAAAAGACAAATCCATATGATGCATACGCCTGGTTGAATTTCATTTCAAGGCAAAACATGTTGTGTGTGAGCTGTAACCCATTAGAATTGTGCTGGACTTTGTTGTGGCTATTGTTGAAGAGTTGCCGGCCATTGGATTATTCCATAGGACCTTATTTGGAGGAAGACTCTACAACCTCATATGCCATCTATCTCATTTTGTAAATGTGAATGCTTAAAGAATATTATATATGTTGAGACAAGAATAAGACAAGATTGCACTTATCTTTATTCTTTTTATATATCTGTATATATATATATATATATATATATATATATATATATATATATATATATATATATATATATATATATATATATATATACGGTATATATATATAATATAAGGCTAAAGCCAAACCCCCGATCATATTAATATATATTAAGTTGTTACATATTTTATTCAGTCTACGGATAGAGAAGAACATTGGGTAGGTTAGTAATTTCAAGGCATCCTCTGTCATTTTCTTTAAAAAAAAAAAATCAAAACATTATTCTTGAGGTTCGCATAAATACAGCACTTATTCTGATATTGTGACAGCCCATCTGTTTATACCCTATATTATTTTGGCCCCATTCCTGTTTTCCAGTGTTACACCCCATCCCTGTTGTTTTCACAAGGATTAAAGGTTCACGGACCTTGTACACCCCTAATGTTGGTCGGATTACCCCTCCCCCCTTGCTTGGCGCCTTACTGGGAACTAGTGGCAAATGCATGAAACTGTGCGGCGGCTACAAACCGCGGCAATGCCTGCCGACAATTGAAACTGTGTCGCTACAGACATCCTTTGTCCCACCATGGCTATACTCACTGGTGGTGGTCACTGAGAGGAAGCTCATTTGGAAACCCTGGTTTTTATTACCAATCTTTAGGACCTGGTTTACCCTGCTGCAGCCATGGAACTCTGGTCCGGCTACCACGCAAACTATTCCCAGGGAAGTTTCCGACGCTGTCACTCAGGGTCCCGATGTCAGATCACATCACTTTTTGGACCAAAACATCTTTGGTTGCTGAGCTCTCCAATGGTACCCCGGGATTGACGCCACTTCTTCAGGATCACCCCGAAATAGTGAATCATTGTCGGGTGGGCATTGCTGGCCATAGAACTGTATGGAGGCGCTGGGCTGTCTGGGATGTGATGAGCTTATACCTTTAATCCTATCATGTTTGTGTGTATAAATACCTGTCCTGTCCTCAATAAAGTCAGTTCTGTTTTACCCCTACATTAAGTCTCGGCTAGTGCTTGGGGTAATAGGAAGAGTTAATCCCTTGAGCATTTAAGCTTTCAGCGGCAAGGAAGATCTCTACGGCGGAGCTACTCAGTCCGAGTACGGGTCTCCGTCAACGAAATCATTAAAGATAATGTTGTATTAGAGACTTTAGCAAGACCTACTTAGTTACATAAAGGACCTGATTGGGATTGATAATGGAGGCAAGCACTGATAAATCACAGGCGTGCATCTGCCTGCTGGATACACACATCCACGCACTACACTTTTATATCAACTGTCACCACTTTGGCAGCATCTGGCTGTGTCTATGCAGAACACAAAAAGATAACATCAGCACTCAGAGCGGACTTGTAGGTGGATGTTAGACGTTATTGGCCACTAGTCCAAACAGGGCTAGCCGGTGTGCCCAATGTTCAGTCTAGCCCTGGTTATATAAAATGTAACTGGAATCCTTGTGTCTCTAAGATGCTTGGGGCACGGATGTGGGCTTCTAGGTTTGTCCCAGAACCAAGTTGCAAAGGTAGAATGCAATGGAAGTGTTCTTCTAAAGCCTATAAACATGCTGTAGATTGATATCAGAAGGCAACCACCAGGTTTGTGAACGAGTACACATTCTGCTTAAAGATTGCAGGAAATCCTTTTTTAATATCTAGTCCTATGATTATTAATTTTTAAATGAATTAAGTACTTAAACATTACAATTTGAAATATATGCTGGATAAGGTCGAATAGGAACATATTATGTAGCAGAATGTAATAACAAATTTTATGAATATTTCCCACTATACTCATACTGTATGTCTAATATTATGAAACCAGCACTATTTAGAGGTATGTTTATATGGATATGCTTTCTGTAATAATTTTGTCTTTAAAACATTAAACTGTGACAGGAAATCATGCATATTGGAAGGGATACTATGTAACCAGAGAAATGTATCCAAAATCAATATAAGTGACTGCGTGGTTCAGATGACAGCTGTCTGCCCTAGTTAATGTATTAAAAGGGTTTACAGTACAAAAAAAATCTTACATTAGGAAATATTCAGAGGTTTTTGTCATGTTTAAATTAAATTATAAATGGAAATCATGTTATGTCATTTTTCTTGTATAAATATAAATGTTTATATTTGGGCACCTTGACTATAAGGCTAGAGAGTCACCTAACACATTAGTGCCTTGAAATAATCTCTCTCTCTTATTATTATTTTTATTTATATAATACACTATATGGACAAAAGTATTTTGACATCAACAGGGACTTTTATGACATCGGATTCTAAATACATTAATATGTAGTTGGTTCCCCCCTTTGCAGCTATAACATCTTTCACTCATCTGGGAAGGCTGTCCACAATATTTTGAAGTGAACTTTTGCCCTGATGTTGGATGAGAATGCCTGGCTCGCAGTCTCCGTTCCAGTTTATCCCAAAGGTGTTCGATGGGGTTGAGGTCGATCTCTGTGTGGGCCAGTCAAGTTCTTCCACATCAAACTCATTCATAACCTTGTCTTTATGGACGCCTTTCCAGACAGAGGTAAAGCTTGGCGCGATAGAGGGGAAAGATTGGGGCTGTCCTGCACAAAGCGTGACTGTTGGGAGGCATGTATATATTTATATATATATACATATATAAATACATTCCTCCCAACTGTCACGCTTTGCACAGGACAGCCCTGATTTTATAAATATATATATATATACAGATCAGCCATAACATTATGACCACTGACAGGTTGCGAATGGGGCTTCTATGACGGAGTACTAGAAGGTCATGTCATGCCGGTGCTCCATCATAGAAGCGACGGCCAGCAGCGGAGGTTGTCTGCACGCATCGCACAGACGTTCACCTGCTGCCAGAGAAGAGGATCCAGGTTCCCTGTAGCGCTGCAGGGCATCTGGATCTTAGTCTTATAGTCAGACTAATGCAACTAATTGATAATGAAAATCGTTGATAACGATTTGCGTTATCGATTATTATCGATTAGTTGTTGCAGCCCTAATGGATAGAACACAAACAGACAATCTGTGAGTGGCTGTGGTTACAATTAAGCCTATATGAGTTCTATGGATCTTAAAAATATGGAGTTTCTGACACATGAGAAATCAAGCCCTGTCTCTATCCCATTGCTGGATCTCCTGGTTTTCTCCTATAATTGTCTTTTTCCCCCAAACTTTGCAAAAGAATTCCCACACTATACTTGACAGTGGACATGGTATTCTCAGGGTGATGGGCAACGTTGCCACAAATAACATTTGCACAAAATAAATTATTTGACAAAACTTGGTAAAATCTAAGGGGTAAATGTCTATGCAACTCACATTATCAGATCTGAGGTTATTAGGGAGAAACTGACAAGGTTTTTAAAAATAAATCTTGAATATTTCTTAATGCTTTCTTTATTTAATTCCATCGAGTTCCAGGCAAAGGAACAGGAAGTATGCACTGCATTTGGCAGGATGAAAAAGAAATGTATCCATAATAGAGGAAGTTTCATCTGAAATATACTTGTTTTATCTGAGATATAAACATCACAGGACTTTTTAAACCACATTCAATATTGCTGATATTTTTAAAGGGAAGAATTTAAAAAATGGCTTGTGGAGATATTTTTAACGCCAGTGACTGTAATTGTAATTGTTTTTAGTCGTACTGAACCCAAACAAATATCAAGTTGCTTTTGAAATATAATTTACCTTCAGTCTTACAGGAGTATCAGAGAATTATTCCAGTGGCAAATAGACGCATAGGAAAGAAGCCTCAATCAGTGAACTTGTCCCTAACAATGCAGTGATCTAGTCACCCTAAAGCAGTGCAGTGTAACAGGAGGTGGGGAATGGAAGTACCGAAAA
The DNA here is from genome assembly GCF_027358695.1 of Spea bombifrons. Classification (NCBI taxonomy): domain Eukaryota; kingdom Metazoa; phylum Chordata; class Amphibia; order Anura; family Pelobatidae; genus Spea; species Spea bombifrons. The sequence goes on along the minus strand of NC_071087.1, from coordinate 37,003,290 downwards.
CAAAATCTCTCCCCTTTCTAGCCATTATAGTCTGCCTTCCCTTCTAAATTACATTATCAATGTGTCCTTGTCTGCTTACACCCACCACCCTCCTGCAAAACTAATCAGTGATTTGTTTCTTCTTGTTTCTGGTTTTATGGATAAAAATGTAACCACATGCATATATATTTGTTAGTGTTTTATAAAACTGCCAGGAGATTTATTGTCCTCTCTTTGAGCTGTCCACCCTAACTCATCTCCACTTTCTCTCCCTTCCCACAAATACATTTCATGCTATTTTTTTCTCAGGACTTTGTAAAAACAGTAGTGTGTGTGTGTTTGACTTCAGATAAGAACTATTCAGGCTTAAGAGTCTGATGATTTTTTTTAGAGATCCTCACCATTTTGCTTGCTAATAAATACTGACAGAGCACCATGTTGTGATGTCATAACCCAGCATCCCCTGTTTGTCTTCATGTATGGACTGGTAGGACGCAGCAGAAAGGAGATTTGTGCTGACAGAGATTCAAGTGTTACTGCTCCCCATTAGATCACCAGGGGTTTTGAAGGAGGTGTAGACTATGAAAGACCCAAAAATATATAGTCCCACACTTTTTTGGCTTTGAATCTATTAAACCCTAACGGACAATAGATTTAATGTGACTATTGCACAGATAGACAGACAAAAAAACCACATGCAATGTGCATTTAAATGGTTTTCCATAAAGCTGTCAGTAATTTGACACAAAAGCTTTTTTCTGCTGTCAGCTGTAGTGACAACAATGAAGCCAGCAGAATGATGTAATGGTCATATCACTTTCTTGACTCTCCCCAGTGAATTAACCGAGGATGAGCTCACCTTCTATTACTGGAATCATATCTGTAAATCACAGCACATTGGATATGCAAGCAGTCCGGGTTTGTACACCACTCAATCTAGGACTGTGTTTAATTTGAGAAGAATTTGGCCAGACACCAGTGTAGGTCTAGAGAAATGAGAGAATAGAAAGTTACAGTTTAATATGCAACAGCTTACTGGCCCTAGTCAGGACCAAACCCTTTAGTAGCTTTTTCTTGAGTGAAAACTGATCCACAGATATTCTTAGACCAGAGCGTGTGATGGTTCTCTTTCCTTGGCAGACTCCATTGACATTGTGGTCTAAGTTTACATTCCAAACTAAGGATAGAAAACTTTCCTTTTCAATTAGGCATTCTCGTTTTACTGAAACTTGTTCTGGAATGTCATTTCAAAAAAGGATTTATTACTGAATATTAATTAACCCTTTTTCAAATTAACATCCAAAAATGATTGTATAGTAAAGGTAATTATACCTCTGATTCAAGCAATTAATATAGACAACTGCCATTAAATAATTGAAGAAAGTACGGTGCTATGAAAACGTATTTGCTTCTTCACGATTTCTTCTATTGTTCCACACTTAAATGTTTCAGATCATCCAACTAATTTTAATATTAGACAAAGATAACCTGAGTAAACAAAAAATGCAATTTTTAATTTAATAATGCATGTTTAGAAGGAAAAAAGCTACCCAGTCCTACCCAGCCCCTATGTAAAAGTAATTGCCCCCTTAGTTACTAAATTAACCAGTTAACCAAATTGAGTTGATATTTGAGTTCAACCCAGCTGCTCACAGGGAAAAAGGCAAAGTCACAGGATGTAATTTAGTGTATCGCAGACCCACAGAATAACTCAGCACTGGGTTGAATACAGGCCCGGACTGGCCATCGGGCACACCGGGCATTTGCCCGGTGGGCCGGGCCACGGCAGGGCCGCATTGACTTAGGGGCTGATGGAGCTGCAGCTCCAGGCCCCTACCCTACCAACTGCGACCGGGTCCGCCACTCTAAGGGGCCGGGAAGTCCCCACCAAGGCCGGCCTTACGGGTCTGCGGCCGCACAGGGCTTAAATTAAAACATCGGGGTTTTTTTTTTACTTTATTTAACATGGAGGATGTTAAATAAAGTTGAAAAAAAAAAACCCCGATGTTTTAATTTAAACCCTGTGCGGCCGCAGACCCCTAAGGACGGCCCTGGTGGGGGCTTCCCGGCCCCTTAGGGCAGGGCCGACCTTTGGGGTGTGCGACCGCACACGGCGCCACACTCCAGGGGGCGGCCGCTCATCAGGGGGTGCCAACTTGCGGCACCCGGCACCCCTCCAGAGACGGACAGCAATGTCCGCCGCTGGAGGAGCAGGCTCGCAAGGGAGCGGTATCGGAGGTCTTTAACAGACCTCCGGTTCCCTTGAGTGATTTTAAGCCGGGTTCAACCCGGCTTAAAATCACTCAAGGGAGCTGGAGGTCTGTTAAAGACCTCCGATACCGTTCCCTTGTGATCCGCGCGGCAACAGCTGTTGTGCGCCGGGGTTTGTTTTCAGATCCCGGCGCACAACACTGAAGCCGCGCCCACCGCTGTCCGTGCCCTCTGAACCAGGAAGAAGACAGAAGAACTGAAGAAGAGGAAAAGAAGCTGAAAGAAGAAAGGAAAGGTAGGAAAGCATTAAGTGATAGTGGATTGGTATGTGTGTGGATCAGTATATATGTGTGGATTGGTATATATGTGTGGATTGGTATATATGTGTGGATTGGTATATGTGTGTGGATTGGTATATATGTGTGTGGATCAGTATATATGTGTGGATTGGTATATGTGTGTGGATTGGTATATATGTGTGGATTGGTATATATGTGTGGATTGGTATATGTGTGTGGATTGGTATGTGTGTGTGGATTGGTGTATATGTGTGGATTGGTGTATATGTGTGGATTGGTGTATGTGTGTGGATTGGTGTATGTGTGTGGATTGGTATGTGTGTGTGGATTGGTATATGTGTGTGGATTGGTATACGTGTGGATTGGTATATGTGTGTGGATTGGTATATGTGTGTGGATTGGTGTATGTGTGTGGATTGGTGTATGTGTGTGGATTGGTATATATATGTGTGGATTGGTATATGTGTGTGGATTGGTATATATGTGTGGATTGGTGTATATGTGTGGATTGGTATATGTGTGTGGATTGGTATGTGTGTGTGGATTGGTGTATATGTGTGGATTGGTGTATATGTGTGGATTGGTGTATGTGTGTGGATTGGTGTATGTGTGTGGATTGGTATGTGTGTGTGGATTGGTATATGTGTGTGGATTGGTATACGTGTGGATTGGTATATGTGTGTGGATTGGTATATGTGTGTGGATTGGTATATGTGTGTGGATTGGTGTATGTGTGTGGATTGGTGTATGTGTGTGGATTGGTGTATGTGTGTGGATTGGTATGTGTGTGGATTGGTATATATGTGTGGATTGGTATGTGTGTGTGGATTGGTATGTGTGTGTGGATTGGTATGTGTGTGTGGATTGGTATATGTGTGTGGATTGGTATACGTGTGGATTGGTGTGTGTGTGTGGATTGGTATATGTGTGTGGATTGGTATATGTGTGTGGATTGGTATATGTGTGTGGATTGGTGTATACGTGTGGATTGGTATACGTGTGGATTGGTAAGTGTGTGAGAGTGATGGGTGTTATGCTGTACCATTTCCAATGTCTTTTTCATGATCTAATTATGCTCTAAAAGTACATCATAACTCCCATCACTCTATACTGTTCCATACAGTGGCAGAGCTGGGAGGCAGAGGCCTTGCACCCCCACCACAGGACTCCTGAAAGGTAAGTGAACTTCAAAGAGGGAGAGGGTAGATAGTTAGGAGGGGGTAGTTGCGGTGGGCTTAAGGGGCTCTGCGTTAATGCGGCCATATAGGACCAGTCAGTCCGGTCCTGACTGGGCCTATTTTAAGGTGGGGGCCTGGAGCTGCAGCTCCATCAGCCCCTAAGTCAATCCTGCCCTGCCGCGGGCCCGGTCGCAGTTGCTGCTTGCTCCGGCAACAAGGTAAGTAGGGTGAGGGAGGGGGGTGCAGTGAAAAGGGGCAGAGGGGGGTTAGATAGTGAGAAAGGGGGAGAGGGGATAGATAGAGGCGGTACATATTGAGAAGTGGGGAAGGGGGTTACATAGTGAGAAGGGGCAGATAAGATGAAGAGAGGGGGTAGTGTGAATGCGTATGAGAATGAATGAATAAATGTGTGGATGAATTGTGTGAATGCGTATGAGAATTAATGAATTCATGTGAGGATGAATTGCTTGATTTGTGAGACTGCATTAATGAATGTGTTAATGATTTGTCTGAATGATTAAATGCAAAGATGGTACATGAAGGGTGGGCTTTAACAATAAATAAATAAATATGGGCTGCTCAGGCTTAAATGCCCGGGCCTATTTTTTGTCCCAGTCCGGGCCTGGTTGAATATATTGCCTACTGGAAAATCAAGTGTGTTACGACTTATGAGCTAGCCTCATCAAATCGGTATATTTTTTTTCAGTACAAGTGGAAAAGAAATAGGTCAGACAGGAAAATGCAGCAAGCAGAGGCCATGAATGTTTAATAACCCCAAGTGCTAAAAGCATCAGAGAGATAAATAACACTGTTTGAAGATAATTGTCTAAGTACTGGTCTCAATAACTGTCAAGAACAAGAGTTGTGAATAAAGCAAAACAGCCATGTTAGCATGCTATATAAGCAGGGCCCTCTTCACCTAATGTATTGGTTTGTCTTATTCTGTTAATTCTAGTTTTTTTATTTCCCTCAAATATATGTATTGTAAAAAGCACGATATAAATATACATGGAGGTTGTGCAAAACATGGCCACAAAGGGAATCTGGTATAGTGATATATACATGATTTCTGCATATACAGCAAGGCACTAATGCACCTTCACACACATATGTGTGTTTGTTGCATTCAAGAAAATCAGGCTTTAATGTAAGCCATCCAGAAGATTGGAAGAAAGAAGAAAAGCTTACCATTCAAGATACATAGCTACATATCCAGCAAGGTCACATTTTTTCTTGAAGTCTTTTCATTTATGCACCTTTTACCAAAATTGCTTTCTTAGATTTTATGGTGAACTCAAATAAATCAACTGCCCCAGTGTTAGACTAATGAATTTCAATAGTAATTAATAAGAGTGCTGGCAATAACTAGAATTTCAACAAATTAACATTAACCTTAATATACGTAGTTGTCTCCTACATGAAAGAAAACAAGGTCATTTAATCAACATGTATGCAAAATAAAAATGGACCAGCTGAGGAGATGCAGATTTCCTTTGCATCTACCCTTTTGAGCACTTGTGGAGCATTACCTGTTTACAATGCACAGCAAGAGTAGAGATAAACCAATTACCAATATGACCACCGGGAAGGCTTATGAACATTCTCTCCACATAGTTCCAGAATGTAGGCCCTGTAGGCAGCCTACATCATATTGTGACAAAACTCCTTAGCTGAGGGCCAGAAAAGTCAAGTCTCTTGGGTCTTAAAGCACATTCCTCTAGGGTAATAAAATCCAGGAACTTTATTTCTGGCAAACTGGTATTTTACTTACAAGTGAAAACAAATACACCAAAACAAAAGAATAAAGTATGAGCCTAGCTCCAACTGGAGCCCGCTTTGGCCTGTACTTTGCTGGTTCAGACTGACCAGCCTAAATGTTAACTTAAGCCTCCCTGCCAGACCCAGCTACACTAGGCTCTAGAAAAAGATCCCACAGAGGACACACACATGTCCAGACAGCTAATGCTTCGCTTGGGTAAGGACTCTTCCTTTCTGGGTCCTTCCTTGCCATGGAACCATTGGACAACTTCCTCTTCACTCAATAGTCTTCCTGATTTTGAGAAAGGAAGGAGGCTTCATGAAAATATCAGACTGGATTTTCAAAACCTGGCATAGAGTTCCAGTCTAATGGAAGATGGAGCACTGGGCTAACTACTCTGCTCCAGGGACTGACATAATTTACACAATGCATGTGTTTCATTCAGACAAGTCATTTCAGGTATTCCCGCACATCATGATACATGACATAAGTGGGCATCCTCACATTTTTCCTAGTTGCTCATCAGACTACCAGGAATTTGCCCCATGTGCTGAATGCTTGACATAGGCTTGGTGTGCAGCTTCTCTTAGAAACTCGGTCATATTATTTAGATCTTCTTATGGTATTGTCCTCAGATTATAATATATTCTCAATTGAGAAAATGGAAATTGGCTAATTGTTGAGAATTAGTTTTTCTCTTAATATCTGTATCATATGCTAGACATTTCTAATTCACATTATAAGGTTGAAGCGGAATACAGGTATATGTATTTGTTCTTCTAAATGTCTCATTTTATATTGGAGATAAAATGGATTATTATTATTACAATTTACAGGCACATTCATCTCCTACAAAACAGTGCAATCTAATTAGCTGATGCCTACAAACCAAAAAGCAAATGGACTGATAGAAGATCATAAAAGAAGTATATGTGTATAAAAATAGAAATCTATGTATTTAAACTACACTCCTCGTTTCTTTTAAAAAAATTGTAACATACCACAATAAACACTAGAATAAACAATTTATTAACGTGAAACTATTATATAAAAATATGTTAGCATATTTTGTGAGGAACTTGCTCGTCTGTATAGAAGGGGTTTGAAATGCTAAACACTCCCTTAAACTACCACTTTAATGAAAGTAATCCTGAGTGATGACAGCTTGGACTTTTGGGAGCACGCTAATTGTAGACATTTCTATAGGGTGTGAATAAAAATTACACATAGAGAATTTTGAGTTTACCTAAACTTTCAAACTGTAAAGTGATAGGGAATATGAATACATTTTGGAATAACTCCATGGTAAACTTAATATATAATATATACATGAATACTTTTTTACTGACATCAACAGACCTATAGTAGCGCTGAAGCTATTGTAATTGTGAAATATGTTATAAATTGCTTTTCTTTTTCTGAACTTGGAAGATACTTGATGTCAAATTGGCTGCAATGAACTTATCCAGAATGTCAGCTCCAGAATCCTCATTAACGTCAATGTGAATACAATGTGGGAGACCTCTTGAATATCATAACTACTTAATGATATTGATGATATTTTTAGTGGAGCATGGTAGTTTTATACACACTTTCTGCCTTATTTCGTCATATTCAATGACTGTGTTAGCACAGCTAGACTATAGCAAGGAGGAATTGGCTTGACCTGTCCCACAGGAGTGGGTTGGAATATTTGTAGAGGGACAGTTAGAAAATTTCCGATCAATGAACTCCATCCCGTTTGTCCCTATGTCTTTGCGAGTGAATTATTAGTGGGGGCTTAATATTTAACATTGTATAGAAGGCAATTGTAATGTGGGACTTAATGAACATCTCATGTATATCACCAGGTGGTTTTACCAATAGGCAATTCACTTATGCAATCTCGCAAGAGCCAACTTGTATACACTCAACTGTGGAGAGTCAAATTTGCAAATTAAAAACAAACACCAACAGTAACTGAATGTTGAAAATGTGAGTTGGCACATAGCCTTGTCGACCCTCTACAACACATATATTAAAAAAATACTAAAATAAAAACAAGCAACAGTCCCCAGGAGCCCTATCAACTTAATCATTACCCCCTCCCTTTTATCTTACTGTGTGTGACATTGGGGTGGTGGTAATAATTAAACCAAGAGACGCTTACCCTCCTCACTCTCTGCTCAGGGGAATAGATGGGGTTACTTCATATACAGTGGGGCAAAAAAGTATTTAGTCAGCCACCAATTGTGCAAGTTCTCCCACTTAAAAAGATGAGAGAGGCCTGTAATTTTCACCATAGGTACACATCAACTATTACAGACAGAATGGGGGGAAAGAATACAGGAAATCACATTGTAGGATTTCTAATGAATTCATTGGTAAATACCTCGGTAAAATAAGTATTTGGTCACCTACAAACAAGCAAACTATATGGCTCTCACAGACCTGTAACATCCTCTTTAAGAGTCTCCTCTGTCCTCCACTCGTTACCTGTATTAATGGCACCTGTTTGAACTTGTTATCAGTATAAAAGACACCTGTCCACAACCTCAAAGAGTCACACTCCAAACCCCACTATGGCCAAGACCAAAGAGCTGTCAAAGGACACCAGAAACAAAATTGTAGACCTGCACCAGGCTGGGAAGACTGAATCTGCAACAGGCAAGCAGCTTGGTGTGAAGAAATCAACTGTGGGAGCAATTATTCAAAAATGGAAGACATACAGGACCACTGATAATCTCCCTCGATCTGGGGCTCCACGCAAGATCTCACCCTGTGGTGTCAAAATGATCAAAAAACAAAAACTGTCTGCGCTTCTTACCCTAATAAAGTTGGCAACAAATATATAAACATAATGTAAATGAGAGGTTTTGGTTATATGAATTGGCCAAAGCATAATTAAGCTCACCCGCCACGTCAAGGCACACTCTCAATAGGGTGAGAACCTAACTCTCACCTCATACATAGCCCCAAAACACTGCTCTAGAGGAGATCTGCATGGAGGAATCGTCCAAAATACCCAGCAAAGGGTATATAACAAAGTATTGATATGAACTTTTGTTATTGACCAAATACTTATTTTCCACCATAATTTGCAAATAAATTCTTTGAAAATCAGACAATGTGATTTATGGACTTTTTTGTCTCATTCTGTCTCTCATAGTTGAAGTGTACCTATGGTGAAAATTACAGGCCTCTCTCATCTTTGTAAGTGGAAGAACTTGCACAATTGGTGGCTGACTAAATGCTTTTTTGCCCCACTGTACTATAAAATGCACAGATACATCCTGAACCTTCCTCACCCCGATCTGATTCCTGTTGGGATGAGAGGGTTGACAATACATTTTAAAAAACCCTAGAAGTGAGAGGGGTTAAATATTTTTTTTTTAAAACAACTTTGCATCGTGTTTTAATGTAGTGTTAAAACCCTACATACCAACCCTATCTCTATTCTCCTAGCAATGGAAATCACTTGGCACTCAAAAAGATCACACTTGCCTTGTAAAGGCTCTCAATCAACACCCTGGAGTACTCATTTTGGCTCTAGAATCAGACACTACCCCTTCCATCCCACAGAGATTGGGGCTTGAGGGGTAGCAACAGGATGGGTAAGGTGCCTCCTATAGTTTATTATGAACTAACCCCTCCATCCAGGTGATGGATGTGTGGAGGGGTATACTGGGGCCCTTTACCACCAACAACGTTTATTTATTACCTCCCAACTCATCTTCATTTAATAATTTTCCCCTTTGGGGGAAATTGGGGAAATTACATTTTAAATCACCTTGCATGCCCTTGTCTAAATCTCACAAAATCATAGGCAATCTCATGCACTCAACAACAACTTGCATTTTACTGAATATGTAAGTTATTTTGTCAACATGCAAGGGCATGGAACTGAAGTTGAGTCAAGACCGTCCAATCAACCCTTAACTTCACTTACCACTCTACTTAGGATCGTGTAGGATCATGCATATTAACAACTTAAGGTCCAATGCAACTTAAGGTCCAATGCAACTTAAGGTCCAATGCAAATTGTGCCATTTCTTTGACATAGCATTAAAGATATTAACTCACTGGTTTATACTTTGAACTTTCATAATGTCCTCGTAAGGGCTAGTAAGGGCTAGTTTCCTTAAAGGGTGTTACAAATATTTTCTGCTCATTAAACTATAAAATAGATTGTTTACATTTTAATTCCCAATATGTTATTCGCACACGTAAGTATAACACTTTTAAACATGCAGCGAACAAAATGAATCCAGAATAACTATCCAAAATAAGAATGAATTACAAAAACATATGTATAAACTATTAATCTAAAACATTTTGGATTGTTTTAACTGCAGTTGTATGCTCTGTAAATGTAAGCATTTTCCGCTTGATTGACCAGAGACCACACACAAGACATTGGCTGCCATGTTAATATAGAATAATACAACAGACATCAAACACATTGGAATTCCCACATTTCAGCACAGCTTGAAGAAACCATGTGGTCAGTAGTAATTACATCTGCAAAATTCACCACAGTCACATTCCAGCAACATTGTGTAAGTGATTATTTTTTAGAGAATGTAGTGCTGCCTACCTGGAAGTCAAGAAAGAGAAGCGCAAACTGACTGTGAAGCATCTGAAATATAGATTCACCAGAGTAGAAGGAATAACGGTGCAACACAGCATTTATTGGGTCATTAGTCATCGGAATACCCAATGTTTTTATTCACATTTACAAAGCAAAAAGGTGCTTTGTGGTTTTACTAAAAAATGGCTTTACAGAAGAGCTGTGGAATAAGCTCCCTGAATGAATTATGCATTATAACGGGCCATCTCTGGCACATTTCTCTGCAAGAAGGGCTGACGTGACTTCCAAGAGATCTCACAAATTTAAATATACATGGGTTTCCAATTATAGGAGCAAAAACTCACTGGGGTTGGCTCTTGACAATGTAAAGTCAGTGAAATGAAACTTCCCTGGCAACTCTCCCTCTAGGGAATAAAACCCAATGGTAATACAACATCAAAGAGAAAAAAAAGCTCAGATATATCTGTGTGTGTGTGTGTGCTATGTGGCTCCTTGTTTATGTTGGCCCAATAAAAGGTATCAACCTCAACCAAAGACTCCATTTTCTCTTGTGCTAAAATGGCTATATCATTTTCTCCATGTTTTGCTGCCAGTTCATTATTTGCATCACAATGGTACCAGTGATATAGATGACCATGTGTATGCTAATATATTTCTTATTATTTTAGTTGCTGAACCTTGGGCAGGTTTTCAACATCCTTTATTACTGCTTGACAGATTCTATCCCTATTAATTCTGACCATTAAGACACATACCAAGGCCCAGTGGATAAAAATACTTGGGGCTGAGCCCCTTGGGGGCATTGGAAACTGAGTCAAAGACCTACTTGTCATAGTGGACTCTCTATATTAATATGTGTTTATGGGTCTTGGGGAATGAAGTTGCACATATCTGTAGAACTAATACTCATTTTAAAGTACAATGCAAAAAAAATACGGTACAAATATTAAAATGCAGCTACTAAAATGTGTTCCTTGTCTAATTGTAAAAAGGAAATGTATGGGAGAAATGTGTTAATATGTTATGATATATCAAAGCATAAATCAATACCCACTGTATGTTTTAAATGGAAATTATGCAACACAATAATTTGATATGGGCAAATGCATGTATGTACACCTCGTCCGTTCATCTTATTCCAAAATTTATATGGAGTTGGGTTTCCCTTTTTTGCAGCTTCCACTGTTCTGGAAAGGCTTTCCACTAAATGTTGGAACATTGGTTTGGGTCTTTGCTCACTCAACATCAGTGTCCGACTTCTTTAACACTTTAGCAATAGAAGCATTAGAAAAGTCAGACACTGATGTTGACTGATTAAGCCTGGCTCACAGTTGGCATTCCAATTAATTTCAAAAGTGTTTAACGAGGATGAGGTCAGGGCTCTGTGCTGGCCCTGTTAAGTTCTACCACACTACTCTGCAAAAAACATTTCTGTACGGACCTGCACATGGGGGAATTGTCATGCTGAAACAAAAAAAAATGTTTTCCAAAATTGGAAGCCCACAAAGCACAGAGTTGATTTGAATGAGAAAAGAAATGCTCTTCATTAAAAGTAAGAGGAGATTACATGGTATGTGGTTGATTTTTTATACATGTCAGCATTGGGTATAGATGAAAAATTGAATTCACTAGTTAGAATGGGTGTAAATATACTGTTAATTTAAATTATGTTACTGAGCAAAACCATCACACTATCACATTCAGAAGTAAGACATCATCTTTAAATTCGCCTTTTTTGTTTTTGATAACATTGTCTATAAAGTATTTCAAACATCACTTTGGCTCGCTACCAGCAGCCTGACAGCTAGCCGAAGCAAGTTCTCTGTGCAGCATGAAGTAACAGGCAGTTGTCCTACTTGTGGCTCTGCCAGGAGTGAAGAGCTTCCACCCCATTGTCCCTACCATTGCTCTATTTAGTTGCTTCCTGGTACCACCCCAGAGCCAGAACCTATTATCTGTCATTGCTTGAATCCTTTGCACTGGAAGAACATATCAAAGACAATCCTTAGGGGGGTTTCATTGGTAAATCCACATCCCCAGGGGGAGCAAGATTTTTGTTTATTTCTAGAAAAATGGAGGATTGAGACCATGTATTGATTACCGTGGATTACATCACTGTAAAGAACAAATACCTACTACCCCTCATATGGGAGTAGTTTGATTGAATTTGTGATTCAATTTTAACCATACTATTTTATTCGTACTAGAAAAAGTGATTAGTGGTAGACTGCCTAGCCGGAGAGAGAGGTCTCTGTGCAGCGTGAATTCACCTAGTAGTAGTCCTCCTCGCAGCTCCGTGAAGAAGCAGTGTGGCATGTGACACGAAGCAGGTTGTACGTCTATGACATGCAGTTAAGGACTGGGCAGGCTAGTCACTGGAGTTAAAAATCTGGAACTGCTTACCACAGGTGCGCTAGTGTGGTCCTGCTTTACCGTGTTCACGGTATCAGTTTCTGAAGTTCAGTTGTTGACCTCTGCTTATTTGACTACCCTCCTGCCTAGTGATTTTGTTGATTTACAGACCTGTGCACTATACCTGGCTTGTGTGACTACTTGCCCTGTGTGCTGACCTTGGGTTCGTTGATTACCTGCTTAGTGTACTGAACATGGCTGTTGCTGACCATCTATTCTGCACTTCTACCTGGCATCCAGTGCTACCTGTCCTGGTTTTCTACCTGCAATATTACCCATACATGAAATCTGGCTAGTTCTACAGTGTTTTGCCACCTATACTCTGTGCCTATTATACATGCCTATACCTCAGCCCCCACACTGTTGGGATCATCTGAGTCCCTGTTCACTCACTTGGTAGGTGATTTAGGGGAAGAGTGACACGTGATTAATTTATGTAATTAAGAAAGAGCACATTTTTTGTAGGTGATATTCTGCTCTGTAGAAAATGTGTTTGATTAATTCATAGCCTTTATCTACATTGGATATTGATCCACCTCATTTTGCTAGTACACAGTATTGACTCAGCTTGCAATGTTGGAGGTTTTACAACCTGCCTCATCTGTGTGAGAGAGTTTATAAATGTAACATTTGTGGGCATGGCTAGGAATCCCACTTCACAAGCAAAAAGGAAAAGCTGCAGCCTGTGACATCTTCACGAAAACCTTTCTATAACCTTTTATAACAATTAACTGTATTTGTGTTATCGATTTCTTGTTTTTTTCCTTACTTCGCCCCCAATCCAAAATCGGAAATCTTTGGGTAATAATTAGTGAGTTTATATGTTTGGATTTGTATAATTAAGACAATCCCAAATTTAGGTTTAAACCACTTGCAGTCAAGCAGAGAGAATGGCCCAGGTCTTTGTAGATACATTCTACTAAGCTTGAAAGCAACATATTTTCAAGTCGACATAATTATTACATTACAGAGAAGTGCAAATTAAATAACAGGAAAAATGTCAGCACAAGCCGTTGTATAATCTGTGACAGATACCAATATGTGATCTTGATGGAGAAATGGTTTTGATCCACTTGCTCTCTTGACTTTTTCATGTTATCCATTGTGCTACCTTGTAATGTGCCTTTGCCCTAGACCAGGGGTAGGCAATCTTCGGCTCTCCAGATGTTGTGAACTACATTTCCCTTGATGCTTTGCCAGCATTATGACTAAGAGAATTATGGGAGATGTAGTCCACAACATTAGGAGAGCTGAAGATTGCCTACCCCTGCCCAAGACCATAACTCCCAACCGTCCCAGTTTCTGTGGGACATTCCATATCTTCAGACTCTTTCCCTTTCTCCTGCAGTGCTGCCCCATTGTCCTGTATGTCTTATATTGCCTAGATTTTTCTGAACCTAAAAACTACATTCTTATTCATCTCTCTCTTTTCCATCTTGTAGCTTTCCTTAAACATCCCAAGCCCCCTGCAAACCACCATCTGAAGAGAGGCCCTTGAAAGAATAAAACACACATTCATCATTTGTGTATATACTCCAAATATATATTTTGGGGACATTGTTAGTTTTTTTTTTGGACAAATGTTGTTTACCTTGGGAAAGTGCATTCCTTTGCCTTGACCCCTCCTACAGCTGTAATCTCGCCCCTTTTTGTAACCTAAAAACAATCTTCTCTTATTCATCTTTCTCTTTCTCCTCTTGTAGCTTTCCTAAAACATCCTAAGCCCTTGGCAAACCACCATCTCAAACCAAGTAATAACCTACCCTGCTATCCCTCTGATCCTTTTATTTATATATACTATTTTGTATCCTGAAACCACTTAGCCCTAATTACTGCTTTTTACCCAACTTTTTGTTTCAATTACCCATACTACTCCCTTAAAATGGAAGCTCACGAGCAGGGCCCTTATAGGCCTGCCATTCCTGCCAGGAACTTTGTATAAAAGTACCATAAGTCTAGATGGCAAGCACACGGGCAGGGTTCTCAACTCCTGATGTGTCTGCATGTATAACTGTATGTTTGTCGCGTTTGTGTTAACTGGCACAATTAAGTTGTACAATGCTGTTGGCATTTAATAAATAAAATGTAATAATGATAATCTCCCCTGACCAATCCAGGGGAGAACTGGAGAACTGTGCTGTTACCTTTTTCATATTCTGAAGCTGAGGTGGAAAAGAAAAAATGTCGGTGCGCTAAGCTAGTCACAGGCTCAAATAATGCAAATGTATAATATGAGGCCTACCAAACAGGTGTAAGCATGCTGCAAAAACAGTGTATTGGCTGTACAATTTATACAAAAAACAAAAACTGTCTGCGCTTCTTACCCTAATAAAGTTGGCAACAAATATATAAACATAATATAAATGAGAGGTTTTGGTTATATGAATAGGGTTCTCACCCTATTGAGAGTGTGCCTTGACGTGGCGGGTGAGCTTAATTATGCTTTGGCCAATTCATATAACCAAAACCTCTCATTTATATTATGTTTATATATTTGTTGCCAACTTTATTAGGGTAAGAAGCGCAGACAGTTTTTGTTTCTTGAAGCTGAGGTGGGTAGCCCCATACAGGCCTGGCTATGGCCACACACCAGGGGATGTGCTAGACCCTCAAAGTACTCATTATATGTAAGTTAAGAGGACGTTAAGGGTTCTGGACAGATAAACCTTGCTTGCATTGATCAAGGTCAAATTATCACTGTTTTTATTTTAAAGAAGAACTTTTGCATTTACGATTATCCACCCAAATTCTTACACCTACAGTATAGAAAATATATTTTTCATGTTCTTTTACTTAATAAAGGAGACTCATGTTAATTTTCAGCTGTGTTGTGAGAGCTTCCATCCAGCTTCCTCATCATGTAAACTGCTGCACGGTCCTCAGACAGCCATGAGAATAGCTTTAGGAAGGAACTCTGAGGACGTAAGTAATCCTGCATGTGCCTATGTATAAACAATGCATGTTGGGCACAGGGTATATGTTACAACTTCCTGCTTAGTATGACAGTAGAAATCCAATGCTATCTTCAGCGAAGGATCAAGGGAAGTGATAATAATTTGCATAAAATACCCTGGCTGTGATGCTGACTTTGAGAATAACCATTGATTTACATATATATTCATATAAACCTACATGAAAATCCATTTTGTTTAATTCCTTTGCAACTTGTACTTTTAAATAATTTGTATTAACACAGAGAAAAAATGTCTCTAAAGGAGGAAAAAAAGGTATTTCAATTTGTCTCTAAAGGAGAAAAAAATGCATATAAATATTGTCCACCATAAAACCACGTAATCTGTAAAGCAGAGTTTTGAATGCTGATGAATACTAAAGCAGAGAGCCAGGTGCAGAGATAAATATGCTTAAACCCTACTGGAGCATGAGCAGCTCTCCTTTTTTTCCATGCAACGTAGGGTACGTTTCGTAGTGTTTGTAGTCCACCAGCTAAGTATATTCACCCATGTGCTACAAAATAATTAATCTTGAAGACAGGACTAGAACTAAGGCACACGCCAGTAACAATACAGCTCTGTATCTTTTATGAAGGCCCATGGCAGAGCATTGAAGTTAGCATAGCAAAGGAAGTCAGTCTGCTTACAGGAAACATGCAGATGGTTTTATAATTTAAGGGGGTGGAGCAGGCATTTTATTTTTTATTTTTTTCATACACGTATTAATAGCTAGATCACAGTGTCATTAAAAATCCTAAAGTATACCTAAAATATCATGCAATATAATGAGCTTATTTGAAGGCTTCTTTCTTTAAGTGGCTGCACTGTTGTATACATTCACTGTTACATGGACAACAAATGAGTTGTTGTACATGTCAAAGAGCTATAACCATACCTGGGCACTACTTCACTCCGGCTACCCAGAGCCCTCCCTTGCGGGACGCAGCCAGGGTCAAACCGAAGAGTTCCCAGGTATGGCCATAGCCAACTTCACACAAAGACACACATCAGTTCCAGCTAACGATAATAGTAGTTTATCCATTTCTGAACCACAAACGACACTCAAACTGGCTTGTGCATGATCCACAGAGAAATTTGGATTATACTGACAAGGAACAGACTTTCCTTTTTTACTAGTGGATATCAGCTATATATATTTTATATATATAATATATATATATATCATATCTATATATAAATATATATATATATATAATATAATATATAGATATATATTATATATATTTTATATATAATATGTATTGTGGCAGAGTTATAGAGGCTTTCCGTGTCAGTAGCAGCTGGGTTGTTTGTTCTCAGCATGACAAGCGCATAGTTGAGTTTGTGCCCCAGGAAGATCGTACCCCTATACCCAAATAATGACTCAGACACTTTACTTGGGTGCAAAATATTTTGTCCACAGCTTTATTAACATATATACAATATTTAGAGGTCATTGTCAACCCAGCCACCCCGGTTAACATTATTAACAGTTTACATTTTATTAACACTGACAATGACCTCACATAACCAATAAATTAACCATATAATGGCACCAACACATACCAGGTGCCACCACATTAACATATTAACATATTAACATATTGACCACAATAGGGATGTACCGAGACACCCCTACCAGACCGTTTAACCAAATTATAACTATGTAGGGGCATACCGAGATACCCCTACACCACCGATTTAACCAAATTACCACTGCAGGGGCATACCGAGACACCCCCCACACCACCAATTTAACCACACACCAATGCAGGGGCATACCGAGACACCCCTACACCACCCCAGGTTCTGAGCCACAGGCCAGCTCGAAACCTGCACCAATAACTTGAACCAAGTCAAATTATTAACCAAAAACATAACAAAACACCGTATTAGGCAATAATCCCCAACTAACCCCGCCGCTGTGACAAAACGGGGTAGTCACCCCCCACAACCCACCTTAAAGGGAGGGAGGGTGGGACAACCAGGATTTGGATAAGCAGTTAAGTGACCGTTTACAAAATGGTTGCCACTTATATACGCTATTAATAACCCCACCCATAACAACTCTAAGCCAATTAAATTAAATCCTTCCTTTTTGCACACCACCTAGCTCTGTCAAGGCCCACTCCGCCTAAGCTGCGCTGCTCCATGGGCTTCATAACAGGGTTGATAGGTTGGAACCTGCACGGCCATTTTTAAAACATAGCCTCAAAAGGCATTTGGGAGTCTAATATCAGGGAGAGGGGAGGCAGTTAGACCTGAAATCCTGAGGTCCTGTAAAAAAGGTACTGTTTACAAAGAAAAGTCTGTGTAATTTGAACCTGCTGTGATTGTGCTGTTTATGACTGGGAACTGGATTAGCTGGCCAGTTGGAATATATTATTTAGTTAGTCTCCCGAATGGAGTATGATTATGTTTTCTTTTTGTTATTTATCATATTGTGAGACAGCATTGTTTGCCTTAATTAAATTATGTTACGCTTTTATCCTGACAACTGTAATTTGAGTTGTCAAAAACATATATAGTGTGTAATTATGGTTGGCAAATAACAAAAAAAGAAGCGGAAAACAAATCAGCAACACTAAATGGCTCAAATTTGATCCATACTCAGATTCTATAAGGAAGCGTCACTTTGCATGTTGGAGACCTTTGTCATCAATAGACCTGGCTTTGTTATGTAATTTTACTGACAATGATTGTGACAAAAGGCCAAATAGAGCTCTGACATTTTTTAAAAGTGTTGTCAGATGCGTCTCGTGATATGTACTTCAGTATAAGTACTGAATAGCATACATTTGAAGATTGGGTCACAAGTCTAATATACCGTATATACCGATTATAAGACGACCCTGATTATAAGACGACCCCCCAAAATCTGAATATTAACTTAGGAAAAAAAGAAAAAGCCTGAATATAAGACGACCCCAAAGAAAAAAAGTTTTACCAGTAAATGTTAATTCATGTAAACTATTTTTTTTAATAAAAGCTATGATTGAGAAAAATATTTTTTTTGTTTTTATTTCCTTGTATTTTCCAACCTGCCCCCCAGTTACGCACATCTGCCCCCAGGCTTGCCACACCAATATGGCACTGTGGCCCATGATATGCCTTTTAACCCTCTATATGCCACTGTGCCCCATGGTATGCCTTTTGACCCCCTATGTGCCACTCTGCCTCCAGAGATGCCTTATACCCCTATATCCCATTCTGGCATTTAGGGGGTTAAAATGCATATTATGGGGCAGAGTGGTATATAGGGAGGTATAAGGCATTTCAGGAGGCAGAGTGCTCTATTAAATGCCCCCTTAACGCCACTCCAGAAATGCCCTATGCCCCCATTTAACACACACACACACCCTATACCCCCATTTAACTAACACACACACACACACACACACTCTCTCCCCCCCCCCTCTCTCACCCCTTCCCCCTCTCACACCCCTCTCAGCCCTCTCTTACCGGTGCTTCCAGCCGGGGCAGCGGGTTGACGTCGCCTTTCGCTGCTGCCTGGAGTTGGCAGCGGGGGTTTGTATGCGTCCGCCGCGTATGCTTTCCCCGGCTGTCAGAGATCAGAGTTCCTGATCTCTGACAATCGGGGAAGATCTACGCGACGGACGCAGACAACCCCCGCTGCTAGCCACACCTCCTTCCGGCTGCAGCGGACGTTGTCTACGCGGATCGCGTAGACGTCAACCCACTGCCCCGGCAATACAGCAGGAAGCACTGGTAAGTGTGTGTATGATGGGGGGGGGTGAGACAGGAGGATCCAGGTCCCCTGCAGCGGTGCGGGGGATCTGGATCTTAGTCTCCTAATCAGACCTCTATTTGAGGTCTGATTAGAAGACGACCCCGATTAGAAGACGAGGGGTATTTTTCAGAGCATTTGCTCTGAAAAAAACCTCGTCTTATAATCGAGCAAATACGGTATATTCTAAAAAAAAGGGGGTTCTAGAGCCAAATTTTCCATAAGGGGGACTACCTATGGACTAGAGTGACACATTTTTACTGTTATATGCTCATACACAGCAGAAAGATTGGGGTCCTAAACAGAACAGTGACAAATATATTCTGGTTTGAATAATTATTTGTTTATAAATGGATTTATTCTGAAGCCTGAAATCACAGCTGCATTCTTCAGCACCATGACACCATATGTGAATAGCTTGGATCCTGCAGTACAAGGCATCTGTCAAAGCAACTTTCATTGCCTGAGGTGTTAAAATTTCTGACAAGAAGTACTAGAATGAAAAGACGCTCTGTGTTTTCCTCCTGTGATGAAAGCAGACCGGATCAGAGAGGCCAGCAGTGTTAGGGAATTATAGGACGTTGAACTGAATCCTCTGTTAGTGGCTAATTTTAAATTTGCTTTGTGTTTTGCCTTGTCCTCAGAGCAAACTTCTTCACAACAGCAAATTTTAGAACCTTCTTAGGACTTAACTTAGACAAATGTCTCCTTAAATGTTCCTAGTAGGATAACTAACAAATCTAGAATTTTCATGGTAGTCTTTCTCTATACCCAATAGTCTAGCACGGGGGTGTCCAAGTTTTTTCTGCACTGGGCCACTTCATCAGAAATGTATGTGTACGTGGGCCGCACTCATTTTTCACTTACAGAAAATATGGCCTTTTGGCTTTATAATGCATATTAATACAAGGTTAATTTGGCAAAATTGCGAAAACCCACCCAAAATAATCAACCGCAGGGGCCCTGCTGCATCCCTCTGTGTTGCTTAGCAGCATATCTTGCTCCGTCGAGGGGACGCAGGAACCCAGCGGAGTCACCTGAATGCGCGTGACCTCATGTGACTCCGCTCCGTTCTTGTTCCCCTGGGCAGGTCAAGAGAAGTTCAAACAGACTGCACGCAATGAAGATGGAGAAAGCACCCCTGCGTAAGTCTGCGAGTGGCACCAGAAGATCTGCAGTTCAGGTAAGGGCGGGGAAGGGTGTATGTATGAGTATACGTGAATGAGGGAATGAATGTTTGTGATGAATGAATATGCATGTGATAGCATGGATGTGTAAGTAGTGGGGGGCAGGGCACAGGGAGGCTGTAGGTTATGTTCATGTATTGGCTGCTTGTGCATAGGATAGGAGCCTCATTGCTGTGTTAAATATATATGATTACTAACAGCAATCACACTCCTATCATGTCCTGGCATACCCAGATTCCAGCATGTACTGGCTGACTTGGCATGATAGGAGTGTGATTGCTGTTAGTAATCATATATATTTAATATAGCAATTACACTCCTATCATGCACAAGCAGCCACAGTAGCAAAAGCTTTAATCATGTCCATTGGTAATACTTACATTTTTGTTTTTTTTATTTTTTCCTGCTCTCCTCTGTTGTGATTACCCTTTCCTTGCCACAAGGAACCACGTCTGTGGGCCTGCCCCCTCGAACGTCACGTGTTCAAAGCCGCACAACAGCTGCTGGGCGGCCGCTTTGGATGTGGTCTGCCGTGTGAATGCCCCTGGTCTAGCACATCTATATTGCTTCTACAGCAAACTGAAACTGCATGTTACGTATATGCCATATAGCACAGAAATGCTATTTGGGGGGCAATGTTGGACATGTTGCTTATGAAGCATGGATGCCCCTCTGGTTTCTAGTAACGCCCGTCAGGTGGCATATGGGTACATGAGCTCGACCATGAAGTAAAATATATGGGTCTGGTGTCCAAATGTTTCTCACTCTCAATCCGGCCATGCCCCGGGCCAGAAGTTGCCAGGCCTCCACTAAGGAGGGATAATGTTTTTAAGGCTTTGGGGTAGGCCCTTAGTTCCATTGTAGGCTAACATTAATGCTACAACATACTTAATATTTTATATTATTTATACATTTATTTATATATATTTTACTTAATATTACTAACAGAGAAAGGACTGTTCAGTCAGAGACTGATCATTAAGCTTCTCTCTGAGATTTAGAGTAAACGAAAATGACCACCAGCAAGTAAGAAGGGGTTGTGTGAATACTTGCAAATTGTATTGTCTATTCATATGAGGTTGCATTTCCTCACCTTGAATTTATATATGCTCATCAGCTTTCTTTCTCCAAGCACATCCAAGACGATAAATACATTTTAGGGTTTTATGGCTGAAAGACAGGAAATGGCCTCAGTTTAGCAGCACATAAGATGGAAACCATCACTTTTTAACATATGGGTGAAATCTGTTTCAAGCCAGAGTTTAGTACGAGACATTGGGATGCTGCTTAACACTGATGTTTGTGGATATATACTAAAATAGCAGAGAACGAGTTAGGACAAATAGAGTTCTTTGAAATAAAAGTAAGGACGCAAAGAAAAAGGGAGGGATGAATTACAATGGTGAGTTAATAAAAAAGGAAGGTGTGAGTTGTGTCATGGAAAATGTGGATGAGAAGTAAAAGTAAATTGAGAGATGGGAGATTTTCGGTGCGGTTTAGGCTTTGCTTCCTCCCTTCACATACCAGATGCCCTGGTCGGTGTTAAATGTAATAAACACACTGAGCTAAAATGAGACACAGGTAACTCAGAACTCAACCGGGTTTTAAGATTGTGATCTCTAAGGGGAGATTTTTTTTATTGTTAAAAGAAATTGGATTATAGATTATAGTACACTGGTGGCTGCCCAAATATTTGCAGGACAGTACCACTGTAGTTGGTTAAACACAGGAGAACCGGAAATGGTGCAGAAGGGCAGAAGGGTTATATATCTTTTCTATACCGTGCTGAGGTTATTAATGGGCAGCACACATCATCTCACATTTTGGCAGCTCTTAGGGAGATGTTGGTGCAGTAGATTGGACCACAAGCAGGCACAGCAGTAGTAATGAGTGTGGTGGTAACTAACGGGACAGCAAACATGGTGAAAGCAGTTAGAGATTGTGGCTTTGTTGGTTTGCGTTGCCCAGCACATATACTACACCAGGTGGTAAGGGCAGCTATTCCAACTGACAGGCAGCGTAGGTTGTTGAAATTGGTTGAAATGTGCCATAAGATTGGCAGGTACTTTCACCACAGCATGAAGGCAAGCCAGCAGCTGAGAGAGGAGCAGGAGAAGGCAGGTCTAACCCCCCATGATGGAGCGAACTCTGCACTCCATGACCCCTGCGCAGAACATTGGGGTGTCCAGCCCATTGGTCAGAGGGGAATGGGCATTAATGGGGCAGGCGGTGGTGGTCTTGAGGTCATTCAGGGATGTGACTGAAGACTTAAGCCAGTGCACTGACACTCTGGGCCCTTACTAACCTGCCTTAAACATGCTTGCCACCCTCTGTGACCCAAGGGTTAAGGGCAAGTTGGCCCTTAAAATAGTTTTAAAACTTGGAGGGACATGCTTGTCTGTAGGGTGGGTGAGATGCAACACAAAAGGAGCATGCTAAATAAAGGAAAAATTCAGGCGTTGGAAATGGAAATAACCATCAGTAGTGGCAGTAGTGTAAACCACATGTTCAATTTTTCCCAATCCCTTGCACTCATGCAGAGCAGCAGCAGTGGATCCACTGGAGCATCAACCGTTTAGGCAGAAGCCCTTCATACTTTAGTGGGTACTACCCAAGCTCCCCAAAGTCAAGACTAGCATGCCTGAGATGGTTAAAGCCTACCTTGGAGAACTGCCACTACCTCGTACTAGTGAGCCTCTAAGTTATTGGGACCAGGACACTGTTATCTTGCCAGGCCTCTTATTAATGACCAAGCAGCTGCTTTCATGTCTACCTACCAGTGTCCAAAGGGAGAGGGTTTTCTCTGTGACAGGCAACATACTGAACCTCTATTGAACACACTTCGCCCCACATCTGGTCTAGCAGATGGCTTTCTTGTCAGTCTGCCCAAATTAGGTTCCCAGCACTCAGTATTCAAAGTGAGTGAGGTTCTAACACTTCTGCTCTATCTCTGGGGGATCAGTTCCTGCTCAGCCCCCGTGGGACCCAGTGCCCTATTGCAGCTGCTACTGCTGCACTTCTATCTCTTTCCATACTCTGAGGAATCTTTAAATTTTTTGAATATGAAAATCCAGTGTTCTTCTGTACCGTGAGGCAGTGTCTACTTGCCAGTGTATTCCCAGTGACCTACTACTACTGCTGATGCTGCCATATCACCTTCCTTACTCTGAGTGATCAACTCATCAAAATGGTCCAGTACTAGAGCATCCTGGTGGATGTGTGTGTCCATTGGTGCAGAGCTGTGGTTTCTGGTGGTCCTGCAGTACGCAATTAAGTCTGGATGTCTTTGTAAACCTTGAGATGGTGCTACTGTAGGTGAAAGGCGAGTCCAAAAGGTGTCAGGGACCTCACGCTTTGGGAACACCCCCAAATGTTATTTCGAAAGGACTCATAATTTAATCTGAAACAAACGTTGGGAAAAGGAAGAAACGACACAAAAATTCCATCCGAATCAATTTTCCCAGCCCTTCACAAGTCTAAAAGAGAGCTAAGTAGTCTCTAAATATTAATCTCAGATAGTTCAGTTAGCCAGAAACGGTATCAGCTTTACAAAATTTCTCATTAAAGTTGAAATAGGACTAACTTGGCACATCTGTCAGTAACTAATGGGAATTGTATAACCAAAGACAAAGACATAGAAAGTTCCAAGTGCTTTTTTTTAAAATCTATAAATATATCATAATCACAAAGATGAAACGGAGAAATTCAATAAATTGTGTGGTAACATGATAGGAAGAAAGGGACACAGGCAAGTCGTTTATTTGAAGGTTAAAGTAATTGAAGACTTTATCTGAAATAATTTTTACAGCATCTAGAGCATTATGTGGCATACATGAATTATGGATTTTTAAGCTCAGAGACATCAATCGATATATATAAAAGGAAAAATTGGTTTTATAACCAATCCAAAGCTGCAAGAAGAATGTGTATAATCTTATTGTCTATTTGTTTTATATATATGATATAGGTTATTTTCCTGCTTTTTCAAGAACTGTAAGATATGATGATAATATTCTACGAATGACTGCTTACATATTTGTTTCTGAGTTAAGGGTAAAGGACAACATGGCAATCATAACTGGGAACTTCCAAGGGCAAGCTACCCAGGGCTCTCCCTCTTCTGGGGTCTTCAGGACCTGCCACGTGTGGGGAGGGGTTAGCTGCAAAGTGCATTTCATGGGAGGGAATATGGGCAGAGATCAGGGTAAAGTACCACAGGGCGTAAGTCCCCATATCGCCACAAATATAGAAAAGAATATGGAGACATTTTCATAGACAGCATCCCGTCTTGCTCAAAGGGGTTTCTGTCATCTATGCAAACTGCTGACTTGCATGTAAGGTTTATATATCCAAAAATGTAATTGTGATTACGTGGTGTGTAGCCACGCATATCCACCCATTGGCTATATTTGTGTCATTAGTTGGCTGCTGGCCACTCCGGCCGTGGAAAACATCACATCACAGTAAGTTACTCTTTAAGTGTTATTTTAATTTAGAGTTTGTAGCGATGGTAGTTTTAGAACCCATCAATATATTCAAAGAACAAAATTAATTTGTCAAAGAACAAAATTATTATTATATTGTAAGTGCAGTCCAGTGGTCTCTGCTTGTCTGCCATCAAGCAATGAAGTACAGGTGTACTTCATTGGTTGATGGCAGAGGAGGCCCCTGCAGGCGACCGATAGAGTTGCTCGTACGGACATTTAAAATCCTGGCGCCAAAATCTGCTGCGTAGTCCGTCCTGCGTTAACCCCGTATTAACCCCTTCCACAAAAAACAAAGAAAAAAACGAACACGAATAATGTGCACGAAAATTCGCCCAAACCGAACACAGGAACGGGCGAATATTCATGGAATACAAAGATTTTTTCCCCCACGAAGACGAAGTCTAATCATAACAGAGATCACCAAATATCTTTGGGATTAATTGGAACATATGATAAAGTAGAGGCTGTTCTAGCAGAAATAGAAGGCCAACTCCATAGTAATACCAATGATTTTGGAATGGATTATTTGGTGCCGTTATTGTTCTGACCTACTGTATATATTGTAAACTTCATCACAGCGTCTATCATTGTGTGCAGTATATGAATCATGAACCAACACTGCCAACCTTGTAATAAGTACCTTCGTTACTATGAACCAATGTGGCTACTAATGTTTATAAATAAAAATCCCATACAAAGACATGCTTACTAGGTAAGTCTGGGAATGATGGATATTCTCAACAGACCATTTGGGTGGCCAAATGTTCTGTGTCATATATATATAGGTCATGTAGAAAACTGTTAAATGTCAGAAGCAGGGAGGTTCTTCTTATATATTTGTACAATTTGTTATTCAAATTCTGGTATTGCATTTTCTGTCTCTACAACATTCTATTAGCCCTTTCAAGTGGACGGACCACCATGCCTCTCTTAGGCTTCCAAGTCATCCTTTGGATATATGTGACTCTGTAGAGTCTAAAGATAAATGTTAATATATCGTTTACAAGCGACAGCTGCCAAACCATTCATGACAGTTGGTCAATGACCACACTCACCCCAATCAGTAATCTGCTAACTGGTATGCAAACATTTCCTTTGCTGCCCTGACTTGCGTCCTAAAATTCATATTGTTATCTTTCATTCCCCATGGCTTCATGAGAAATGTTACAACCACTTAACCAATCTATTTATAATGCATTTCATAGTGCCACACAATAAAATACCATTTCCCTTAGCAGTAATAGCTGCGCCGCAGAAGAGTCAAAGTGGGTGATCCTTATGAGGTTTTGGCAAAGGAACGCTGGTAAGAACCTTCAGAAAGAACCATGCCCACCTTTAGCTGGCCTGCATTCAAAACAACAGAAGGAGTACACTTTGAACCAATGCCTTAACCTTCACATGGATACAAATAAACATTTTGTATTATGGCAATTTTTAAGGCAAATTTTACTCCGCAGATAACTAAATTTGTATATGTGGGAAGCTGCTTATTTCTCTTTCAGTATCACTTAGCGTGATTTATTTTCTGTCGCAATTGCTGATGCCTGTGCAGAACAGGCTGCCCTTAGAGTAAGAGGTTTCTTATAAATAAATGTTCTCTAGAGTGAAATGTATAAACATGGAGCATATTGTTTGAAGTGTCTATCCTTTTTCATGCAGACAAACTAAATTGTGGTTAATAAACACAGAGAATTACTAAATCTGATTTAATCTGGTTGCATTAAAGAAACTATCATTGCATGTTAAAATCCTATATTTAACTACACTCCTTTACCTCTGAATAGTATTTTTTTTAAATAAGGAATGTTACTTGGTTCTTATGGACACAGGGAAAGTGTTGCTAAATGTATGATTCAGTGAGCCCTCAAAATGTGAATGTTTGCTCCTTTAATTGTATTATTGCATACAGCAATGGTCAGAATAAAAGACAGCATTGTGCAAAACAACATTACTGCATCCCTAGTTATATTCTCCGGACATCTGCCATCGTTTACACAGGCCTGACCCTAGGTGCTGTATTTTCTCTATACATTCACATAATAACATGCAAGCCCGTTCTAACACCCATTCACTCCAACAACACACTATCTCTCTCACACTATTAAAAAACACACTCACACAAACAACATACACTAACACACACTCATGCTAGCACCATACACTAATATACACACAAAAACGCTAACACCATACACTAGAATCCACCCACACATGCTAGCTCCAAATACTAACATACACGCATGCTAACATCATACACTAACATACACACACTCTAACACCACACACATGCTAACAGCATACACTCACACAAACTAATACACATACTATAATGTTATACACACACTTGCTCTACACTCACACACATTCCTACATACATACTGTTTATACATACATACATATGCATAAATACACAATTACTTACTCTCTGCCTCTCCAGTTATCCATGCAGCTCACAAGGTTCTCACTCCCTCTCACTTTATGTGGATCCCTGTCTTCACTGCAGCTCTGCTGCCTCCATACTATTGTAGGATTAAGTCATGCACAATGGGCCTTACCACAAGCCTGCATTTATGTTTGGAATATCCAGACTTTTAGATATTTAAAATTTAGACCAGTCTTGGTATACGTGTGCAGAATGGGCATGAGTCCCCCTCCCATGTTTTCCCCGTTTACTTAAATTGTTTAAATTTAAAGGATATTGTGAAGAGTCTACAAAAATTCAAAAGAATTCATTACAAGTGTCCACTAAACACAGCCAGTGTCCATGAGGTCCAGCAAGTCAACCTATCAAATCCTGTAGAGTTTTGCTTGTCCATGTACATTACTAAATGTACATTGTGACATGTTCTTAAGTTTCAAATTCTTAGTATGCCTTGTGAAAACCAGACCTGAGAGAAATTGTCATTCTGGATGTAGCTAAATTATATTAAAAAAATACATTTGAGGAAATTTAATTGGGGAGTATGTAAATTTCCAACTTTCAGTGATAATATTTATTAGACTTTAACACGAAGGGTGCGTTTTCATTGTTCAGCCCGAATACCGAAGAAACGAACATGGCAGCGGCAAAACGTACACGAAGACACACAACACAAAGAATCTTCTTGTTCGTCTTCGTTAATATCATTTAATTAATCTCCCTGGTCCTTTCCCCCTCTAGCCTACCTTGTCTACGCAGCATCGCAGGGTTTAACGGGAGCGGGACTCTGTAGGATCGCGCAAGGAGTTACAGGTCTGTGCAAGCGACTCTATTGAGACAATAGAGTCGCTCTTATGGACCTTTAAGTCCTGTTCCCTCCCCAGGCCAAGTTTCAGCATCAGGAGTTACTCTATTGGTCGCTCGTAGGGAACGTTAACTTCTGGAGCAGGGGTCTCCCCAGGCGGAGTTTCGCCATCAGGTGTTAAAGGTCTGTACAAGCGACTCTATTGGTCACTAGTATCGACCTTTAACTTCTGGAACCTCCCCAGGCCTAGTTTCGGTGTCAGGATTTAAAGGTCCGTATGAGCGACTATTGGAGCTTCCTGCCGGTGACCAATAGAGTCACTTGTACAGACCTTTAACTCCTGGAGCAGGGAGACCACTGGTCTCCCCAGGCCAAGTTTCAGCACAAGGATTTTATAAGTCTGTACGAACTACTCTATTGGTCGCTGGCAGGGGCTCGTCTGACATCAACCAATTAAAAGCAGCTGCCACGAAGACGAACACGAAGAGTTGGCCGGCGCCCAAGTCTAATATTTATTAGTTGCAGCAGCTTCTTTGCATTGCTTAATTCATATAAACTATTCAAAAAAAATCAGCATGGAATAATCGACCAGCTCATTTCAGACACACATACCAGGTATGACATTAGCAGGTGACCCTTAGGCTTGCAGCATAATTTATGTGGAAAAGGAGGACATATGTTTGGTACCATGCCATTTTAGAAGAGCACAGAAATAGAGTACAGCGATGGACCACTGACCCATCACTTATACTGCCTAAAAGTCAAAAGTGCTCTACTGTTCCCAGTGACAAGAGGATGCTAGCAATGCAAATATCTAGAGAATGTAAAAGCTGGTTCTATTTAAATCCAAAGTCACTACCCTCAAATTATATAGCAGACAGTGTCGAAGGTCTTGTTGTAAAATAAAAATAGGAATAGTTTAATCCTCATAACGACCACACATGACTGTGTGGGAAAAGAATGACATTGAAAATGTTCTTCCGGCCGTAAGAAGGGATAGATACAAATATCAACACCTTCCTGTTATTTTAGGATTCTGTTTATTAATAAGCGCTAAACCAACATTTATTTCTTAAGTGCACTTTCTTCAATCCACGTACATTACCTTTTTTCATAAATAGATGCAAAAATTGTATATATATCAATATTAAAAGCAATCATGTAGGAAAATGCTGTTGAAGCGTAAAACAAAAAACACGAAAAATCATCCTTTAAATTTATTCCATATCCTTCCATGCAAGGAGCATAAGCTATTTCATGATTAATACGCTCCAAAAAGTTTAGATGGGCTAACAGGATACACCTGACGGGACAAAAACCATAACTGAAAAAAAACATATTTATTTATGACCAACTTAATGAATTAAAAAAAAAAACATCTGTTTTCCTGAGGATAGCGGAAGTCCAGTTCATGTGTCTGCCTGCACCCCTACATTATATATATATAATATCCTTAAATCTGCAGGACCCTTAAAAAAATTTAATACAAGGTGTTTAAAACCCAATGGTTTAAAATGAATCTGACTAAGCTCCAAATAGTGGTCATTGAATTAAGACTGAGAATGCCAAAAAGATACATTGGCTGCGGCAGCATCTTGCTCTAACATAGGAAATGTTCATTTTATGTTATTAGACATGCGGTGGAAAACAGTGTACGCTGAGCCGTGATTATGAGATAAACATGTATGTGCATTTCAGCACTTTGCAAATGCTTTGGATTTGTGCCATTACAGTTAATTTGCTTACTTTGGAGTAGTATTTTAGCACGCATCTTCATTTTTTTATTTTTTTTTTAAAGTGTAAATTTTATACTGTTCATTTAATCGAGGCCCATGTTTCTGTAAATCTTATGAAGACTGGCCCGAAGAATCCTTGGGGAAAGTAAGCACTTCTTAGAGAAATGGTGAATTAACCAGTTGTGAATCAAACACTTAAGTCCCTGTAAAGTCCCCTTTAAAGTCCACATAAGGTTGGAAATATACTAGGATATGAAAGAATCCATCATAGATCAACCCACCATTCTTCGACCATGATCCTGTCTCTACCTAACATTTCCTGTCTAGATCACCTTGGGCAGTATCCTTGTCATGTTGAAAGCATTTTTCAGTTCATAATCAGACATACAAAGTAACAAGGTTTACCATAGATCATTTTGTGTATACTTACCATAAGCAATTCCTTGCACATCTGCACGTGTTTACCAACCGTATTAACAAACATCCTTATCAAATGTCTTAAGATATGTAACACATATATTTATTTATTTTTATTGTGTGACTGCGCTGCCATACTCTTGAAGTTACTTATCTTACAATAGGCAAGTATGACTCAAGATAAGTGTATTCTTTTGTTACTTGTGCCTTTTCTAAAGCCCTTTGTTGTATCCATCCTTACCTATAATGCTATTAGCATAGGCATAGAAACCAGGGGATTGGGGAATTTTTACTTAGGGTTGAGGAGGAAAATGCAGGAAAAGCCTCGTAGATATGAGTCTGCTGGGGAGCCTTATCCCCCACTGCTCAAGAAGAAACAGAACACTCAAGCAATGTAACCAAAGAATCCAGGATAACCCATAAGAGCTTATTCACTAAAGGAAAAGCTGGCAGGAGAATTCACAGGACAGTTGGGCGTTTCAACTTCCTCACTTGACTACTCAATATAAAGGGTCAACACTGGAAAATTTCTGTGTATAATGCATAATTTAATGTGTTAGATGACTTAGAACTGTAACAATTTTACTATGCAGTAAGGATCAACCAAGCTCCTCCTGCAGGAGAAGCTTACCGGGGTTGAATATTTAAACTGTAGTGAAGTTAAAGAGTTAAAACTACAGCTCTCCTGACCTTCTCTCCCTTTAGTGAATAATTCCCATATTCTTAGCCACGATTGGGTTGAAACACAGGAGAACAACCGGAGTACTAAACTGTGGAGGTACACCGTTTACCAATGTGGGAAATCCAAGGTAATAAGGAATCAACTCAAGATAATCATCACACCTAGAGTAAAACCTTGGGTGCCAAATGGAGCTATTTGTATAACATGATAAGACAAAAAGGGAATGAGAGGCGAAAGAGCCAATTAGGAACAAAGTCGCCCCGATGAGAACTGAACTTGTCAATCAGAAGAGACTATCATCAACAGCAAAAAGCCCCAGCCGAACAGAGGATCACTGCAAGGACATTCTGCCACAAAGGATGATTGCCCTAATTTCCAGTAATTGTACAAAGTGTGTAATTGTGTATGACTGACAGCACACATATACACACACACATTTATATAAACATAACTTCTTTATATGTAAAATTATGTTTGAAACATCATAGATCTTTAATGTTTTTGAAATCAGAAAAAATATACTCATCTTGCGTTCCTTAAAGTTTGCATTTAACACGTTTTCAACCATCTGCTGGATTGCAGGATACTTAGTTTCTTGCAAGAAGTTTATCAAGTATGATTTATCATTTCTTTTCCCCGGCTGTCAGCAATCATTTCTGCTGACAACAGGCAAGGCCTCGGGGCTTTTTAAACCTCACACCTGCAGGAAGCCTTTCCTTGCTCATACTTACCTTCAGTCAGGTCGCCACTTGTAAAGTGAACTTGATTGCACAAGGCCCGGGTTACATATACACTGAGACCTTGGTGTATGAAGCACAGTTCAGTTAGGGTGACTATCTGGCTGCAGATCTTCATGCGCTGGCCAAGTGAGCATTGATTATGCAGCTCGTGTTTTCAAAGCAGTTCTTCGTAGAGAAATGTGTTTTGATGAGAGAAGTGAAATCAGCAGCTTTACTTGTCTTTGCCAGGTGGTTAACACTCAGAATGTTCTCCCATGAATCATTTAAATGTCACCCCTGGTTGTTTTTCTGTACAGTAAAGCGTGTGATTACACCCAAGATTTGGGAAACCCCAAATCTGGACAAATTCTTCAACAACTATTTTATATATATACATTCACAGGGAGAGGGAGATATGAAAATGGCTGAATACCTCTCAAGTGACCCTCTTTGGGCCAAAATTCCCTCGGTCACTTTTTCCTCCCCTGATGCCCCTCTCTTCTAAGAGTTCAGAAAGGTGGATATGAGTGTATCAGTGCTCTGCAGATCTAAAGGTTACAATGTGTATAGAAACAGCAGAAAATGTGTTTTTCATACATAAATAGCTATCAATTTGTCACAAGTGTCAGTAAAGCCTCATCCGTAGCCACAACTAATGGATGGAACTCTAGTCTTTTTGCCTAGTAGAAGGTAGAGTGTAAATGCAGCCCGTAATATATTTACTAGCGGCCAAAGACATCTACTTCCTGGCGAATTTGATGCAAGTGGAAATATCTAGTCCTAATACTTCAAACATGGCTGACTTTGATGGGACCAATATCAGTGTAATTGTTATATGACCGCACAGTAATAGTGTGCTACAACGTGCAAGCAACTATAAAGAAAAGCCTCAGGTAGGTAAGGATGTGAGGTATTATAGAGTAAGAGTATATGAGTAAGTGTGTTTGTGTGTGTGTGAGTTTGTTGGTGTGAGAGCGTGTATGTGCTAGTGTGTATGTCAGTTACTAGGGAGAGGCAAGGGGTGGGGGGAATCACTTGACTTTATCTGCCCTCCACAGGTCAGAAGGTATCAGCCCTCCCCTGGTTATTTCCCAAACATGCCTAGACATTTTATTATAATATTTTGTTTAATATGATGCTAATGGATAATTCATAAAAATACATACATTTTGGGTTACGTGATATAACTTTAAATAACAATAAGATTAATGTTGCAAATAACATGGTTTCAGGTGTGGGGTTTTCCTGATATACATACTAGGAAACTATGTAACATCATTTCTATTATGTAAATAAAAACAATATTTATTTCAAATTATAATATTAGTAGGGTCTGTCCTTCTGGACACTGCCTATATCTCAAATCGGCAGTAGGGTTACTGTGATCTACATGTGTCTCCAGAACATGTCTTCTGACCTACCCTGGTTTAAGGCTTTTTAAATTGCAGCCAAGTCTTTAGACAGCAATTCTAAATGAAAATGAATGAATCTGAGAAGTAAAGAGATGTAAAGATAATGGAAGAACGGAAGATTATTACATATATCTAAAAATATACAATGTGGTATTCTAATAAACGTTACAAACGTCCTTATTATAGGAGATTCAATTTTCGTTAAAAAAGTTCATACAAATCTGAATGCACAAGTCTAGTATCAAGAGAGTTTTCCCTTTTAATTACCCCAGATTTATATTCTGATTATACAGGACCAAGGGCAGGCACATATAAAAATCCATCGGTACTTAGTACAGTAAGGATGTGACTGACTTCTTGAACTGTCTGGTAATTCCAAATGGGTTTTAAAGATAAGGGCCTTGATTGCTGAACTCCCTACATTTCCTTCTACCAAATTAACGTAAAATTATAATCTTCTATTGTGGAAACATGTAAACATAGGAGGCTGGAAACGATAACTCCCTGCTGTGTTTTGGAGGAACCGTCTAAATCTTGTAATGGATGGAAATGGTATGTTTAAGGTGGGATTGTGAAAGTCAGAATGCATTTGCCATCTAACTCACGTAGGCCTTTTGAGTAAATTGTATGCATGCATGATCATTATAGGATTTATGTGCAAAACTCCAGTATGTTTGCAACACAATCCTTAAATCTAATGCTAGACTGTAAACAACATATGGTTTTGCAATTATCAAGGCTATACTAGAGATGTAAATGTAGCAGTTAGACTTTGTGTCCCGGCACTATAAAGGTACAACAGTATATTATGATGTGAAGAACCTTTTGAGTGTAACTTGGCTGTCCCTGTTGGCAGTCCATATTTGGTTGGCACAACCCTGATCAGTGTTCTCATTTTGGCCATGCCAGCGAATGTTGACTTGGGGAGGTTACTTGACCGCTATAAAGAAAGGTTTGGAAAAGCGGTACACTGAAGAGATCCTTGCTATTCACCTCAAACATCTGTAAGATCTAACAGAGGTATCTACCTTACATGTTTTTACTTTGGTTAATATCTCACCAGAAGAGCATAACAGAATGCAATAATATTATGATTATGATCCAAGGACCTTATCAGGGATTCCTTCTTTTCGGCATACCTGGGAACTCTCCAAGTTTGACCTGGATAACTCCGAGTGAAGCACCCGAATCCTCCGGGTCGCGGCATCTTGACACGCCCTGCAGCCTGCCCATTTACCCTTTAAATGGGGAAACACCCCAGATGTCAATAGAACCGCCCACTGACGGCAGCGGGACCGCCCACCAACGTCAGCGGGACCGCCCGCTGATGTCAGTGGGGAGTTTTGGCCGCATCCTGCAAGGGAAGGCTCCAGGTAACGGAAGCACAGTTCCCAGGTATGCGTATTGGTAGCGTGCTAAATTTCAACATTTCATTTGTTTGTCCTCCACTCTTGTGTCTACGCCAGCAGAGGACAAGTACCCTCCAAATTAGTTGTTATCTACATTTCGCCAAGAAAATCAGTCTTCCTATAGGCCTCATCCCTGATCCATCTGCCACAATTCCACTGAACAGTGGGTCCACCTTGGATTACAACAGCAGCAAAATTACCTCATAAATTCACAAATATTGATAAAGCAGAACTGACAAAGTATCACTTGACAAAAAGATAGCTTGTCACAATATTTTTGTGTAAATGTAAAAGAAGAAGATTAAAGAATTCACATTTTACATCTCAATATTTCATGCAACCAAGCAGAAACAAGGAAAGATCTCAATTCTAATTGTTTTATTTTCCTATGCACAATGTGGGGGACCTGTGCATCATATGTACTAGTTTTGCTGGCAATAAATCTCTGTGATTGTTAGATAGCACTTCGGATGGGCTACCGAACACTAGATCTTTGCATTTTGTCGCATTGCTTAGATGTGTGTGTGTATATATATATATATATATATATATATATATATATATATATATATATATATATATATATATATATGTAAACACCAGTATATAAATATTATACATCCGGTAACAGCAAAATATCCAAGACCAAACAACATTTCCAAAAATGCTTGAGAAGTACAGTATCTCACAAAAGTGAGTACACCCTCACATTTTTGTAAATGATTTATTATATCTTTTGATGTGACAACACTGAAGAAATGACACTCTGCTACAATGTAAAGTATTGAGTGTACAGCCTGTGTATAGCCTGTCCCCTCAAATATAACTCAACACACAGCAATTAATGACTATACCTTGGCAACAAAAGTGAGTACACCCCTAAGTGGAAATGTCCAAAATTGGGCCCAAAGTGTCAATATTTTGCGTGACCACCATTATTTTTCCAGTACTGCCTTAACCCTCCTGGGCATGGAGTTCACCAGAGCTTCACAGGTTGCCACTGGAGTCCTCTTCCAATCCTCCAATGACGACATCCCCCACCTTCCATTTGAGGATGCCCCACAGATGCTCAATAGGGTTTAGGTCTGGAGACATGCTTGGCCAGTCCATCACCTTTACCCTCAGCTTCTTTAGCAAGGCAGTGGTCGTCTTGGAGGTGTGTTTGGGGTCGTTATCAAGTTGGAATACAGGCCTGCGGCCCGGTCTCCAAAGGGAGGGGATCATGCTCTGCTTCAGTATGCCACAGTACATGTTGGCATTCATGGTTCCCTCAACTGAACTGTAGCTCCCCAGTGCCAGCAGCACTCATGCAGGCCCAGACCATGACACTCCCACCACCATGCTTGACTGTAGGCAAGACACACTTGTCTTTGTACTCCTCACCTGGTTGCCGCCACACACTTGACATCTAACCAAATTAGTTTATCTTGGTCTCATCGGACCACAGGACATGGTTTCAGTAATCCATGTCCTTAGTCTGCTTGTCTTCAGCAAACTGTTTGCGGGGCTTTCTTGTGCATCGTCTTTAGAAAAGGCTTCCTTCTGGGATGCCATGCAGACAAATTTGATGCAGTATGTGGCGTATGGTCTGAGCACTGACAGGCTGACCCCCGCCCCTTCAACCTCTGCAGCAATGCTGGCAGCACTCATACCTACTTTTGTGAGATACTGTATTTCTATGTTAACTAAAAAAATACCACAGACCAGATTTCCAGATTTTATGAAAACTTATCAAGAGAGTTTGTGAGGTCCAGAGAAGATTACCCACATGATTCGGAATATAAAGTAATGTTGTCACAAAATCTCTCAGCAGCCCTGCAATCATTGTAAAATGGTATTGTTTCAAAAGACTTGGAAAGTAAATCAGCAACTACGTTGTTCAAGCAACCACAAATTTCTTCCAGTAAGATTTTGCGATATTATACCTGATATTCTTTACTTGATGCTGGTTCTTAGACTTTGACTTGACTTTGTCTATACAACAAAAGGAGTCAAATGTACCAGTTGCCAGGCAAATAAAGCATTCCCCCCGCTCTTGTGTAAAACTAGAACAATGATGTAGCAGATGATGTCATAACGGATCTTGTTATTAATCGGAAGACGTTTTTATAAATTTACTGTGAATGGCGTGAACAAGATAGATAGTACATAGAGTGAGGAGTGCAAATAAAGAGACTTAGATGGATATTCCCAATACTGTACTGAGTTGTATCTTCATAGACTTAGATATATTTCTTAACCTTATAAGGAAATCACAGAAACTAGGAAGAATCTTCAGTCTGGCAGGAAAGATCCCTAATTCATCAGTAATTAATTTCTCTGTGGAATGGATTGTTGTATACTTTGATAATAATGACTGTTAAGAACTGACATTCATTCCCTTTCTCTTTAGAAATACCCATATACATTTTTTTTAAAAAGATGTTTAGGTTCCTTAGTCTTTTCTTTATCCTATTTTACTTTTTTTTTATATTAAACTGATCTATCTATTTGGCATGGAAATATTTTGATAATTTTGGCTCTGTACACCACCACAATGGATTTGAAATGAAACAACCGAGATGCAATTGAAGTGCTGACTTTCAGCTTTAATTCAAGGAGTTGAACAAATTGTATGAAATGTTTAAGAATTACACCCATTTTCATACACAGTCCCTTTATTTCAAGGGCTCAAATGTAGTTGGACAAAATCAACACAATCATTAATAAAATCTTCCTTTTTAATACTTTGTTGAAAATCCTTTGCAGGCAATGACTTCTTGAAGTCTGGAACAGATGGGCATCACCAAATGCTGGGTGTCCCCCTTTGTGATGCTTCGCCAGGCCTTTACTGCGGCTGCCTTCAGTTGTTGTTTGTTTGTGTGTCTTTCTGCCTTAAGCTTTGTCTTCAGCAAGTGAAATGCATGCTCGAGCGTATAGAGATCAGGTGATTGACTCAGGTGATTACTTGCACATCTTTGCTTTAAAAAAACCTCCTGGGTTGCTTTTGCAGTATATTTTTGGGTCATTGTCCATCTGTACAGTGAAGCACTGTCCAATCAACTTCACTGAATTAGGCTGAATCTGAGCAGACAATATATCACTATACACTTCACATCATCAATAAACATTAGTGACCAAGTGCCACTGGAAGCCATGCATGCCCATGCCATTACAATGCCTCCACCGTGTTTTACAGATGATGTGTCATGCTTCAGATCATAAGCCGTTCCAAGCCTTCTCCATGCTTTTTTCTTCCCATCATTCTAGTACAGGTTAATCTTAGTTTCATCTGTCCAAAGAATGCTGTTCCAGAACTCGGCTGTCTTTTTTAGATGTTTTTTGTCAAAGTCTAATCTGGCCTCTTTATTTTTGAGGCTTATGAAAGGTTTGCACCTTGTGCTGAACCCTCTGTATTTGCCTTTTTGTGTTGCAGAGCTCACCAAAGTGTCCCTTTTTCCTCAGAAAGTACCACACTGTTGATTTGGCCACTCCTAATCTTCTTGCTATCTGTCTGATGGATTTTGTCTTTTTTTTGCAGCCTAAGGATGGCCTGTTTCACTTGCATTGAGAGCTCCTGTTGTGGGTCAAAGCACAGCAACAGTTTCCAAATGTGAATCTCACACCCCGAATCAAGCCCAGACCTTTTACCTGCTTTCATAAAGAAGTAACGAAGGGCTAGCCCACATATGTCCATGAAAAAGGTTCTGAGTCAATTCTACTGAATCAAGAGCTACATATTAAGGAGCTGTAATTTCGAAACCCTTCCTCCAATTTGGATGTGAATACCCTCAAATTAAAGCTGGAGCGAATGCATTTTAAGCCCATATTTTTTATTTAACTGTAACTTGAATTTATTTTGGTAAACAGCTGAAATAACAAAACATGTGTCAGTGTCCAAATATTTCCAGTAATATGTACTTACACAAAAAAACTGTGCAATACATATGTTCATGTATCCTTATGTGTAAGTAAATCATTATGTTCTAGCCTCTTTTCCCATGTACTATCTCCATTTTACTCTTATAGCCTTAAAATGGTTTACCTGTGCATTTGTAGCCTGCCATGGCCAGCATTCTTCCAGCGGTTTGAATGGTCCCTGGCAATGCTGTACCATTTATTTAAATACCAAGAATTGGCTCCGCCTACTCCACATAGGTGTATTTAATTCTTTCCTAATCCTAATCATCATCTCTAGTAATTCATAGACTTTGATGGCAGATCAGAACTATTAAGCTTATCTAGTCTGCCCATTTTTCCTGATGTGAAGGCTCAGACCTTAATCAGTCCTTGAGCTTAGATTGAGGATAGCGTTAAGCCAATTTCATGCATGTTTAAATTCCTTCATTGTATAAGCCTCTACTACCTCTGATGGGATGCTGTTCCATTTATCTGCTGGTAAAGTAAAATTTCCTTTCATTGCACTTAAACTTCTGATCCTCTAGTTTTAGATTTTGACCTCCTCTTTTAACACCCCCCCTCCTTTGAAATAAACATCCATGTTGTACTTGGTTAAATCCATTTAAGTATAGAAATGTATCCTTCAAGCTTCAGTTATTGAGATCCCTTAGTATTTCCATATAATTTTTATCATGCTAACCGTTCCTCCTCTGAAGTGCCTCCCATATGTCAATAGCCTCCTGAAGATGGGGTCTTCAGAACTGTACACGATACTCTATGGGACCTCTGTAAAGTGGCAGAACCACCTCTCTTCCTGCTACTAATGCCTCTCGCTATACAACCCAGCACTCTGCTGCCTACCATTACGTCCTCGGGAATAATTACCCCTAAGACACTCTCTTATGTTGTGACAGTGCATTATTTTACATTTATCAACATAAGACTGAAGTTGCAACGCTCGCGACCGTTCCTCTAATTTAAGTTCTCAGTCTTAAACTGTGCCTTTTTCATGTGTTTTTGTATGAAATGTTCAAGCTTATGACGACTTCACAATAGGCAAATCTGAGACGGCGTAGCACGTTTTTTATTTAACCTGTATATTCCTTTTGTCCCAGAAGTACATTCTTAGAGTAACTCTAGAGTTCCTAGAGTAACACAAAATGTAGGTGCCCCTTTCATAACATGTTGAGGGGCCACTCCCGATTTATGTATCTTTTTGGATCTAAATTACTGTGTCTGAGAATCTGTGAAGTTGGTGCTCACTAAGGTGTACTTATTATCGAGCAAATAAGTGCAAGTTTGCCAAAAATATTGAACACTTTGTATATGCTTATAAAGAAAATATTACAGACGTTCTTGACAGCAAACGAGAGCCAGTTTCAAAGGGCCCAATTCCGCACTAAGAAGCCTTGGGGGGGCCCTGCTATGTCCCCTCTGCTATGTCTCCTCTTCTATGTCCCTGCTTCGGGTGGCTTCTCTGTTATATCAATATTCCTTGGAGCAAATCTGTCATTTTTTACAAATCAAACATTTGACTTTTCTGTACACTAAACAAACATATGTAATGTTATTTACAGATTGAAATGAGCAACCTGGTTGTATCAGAAGCTCACAGCATTTACAGGAGCAGCTATTTAACCTCTTGTTCTTAGGATTTTAAACCTTCCAAGTGTCTTGTTCTAAGTAGGACACTACTGATTTTCCCTGTTGACCCGACTAAGCTGCAAAATACACTTTTTGCAGTATGGACCTCAATCGCAGCTCCCACAACTCTAGAATGATTACACCGTCAATCATTACCGTGGCACTACCTAAGTACTGACGCAAGGCAGTACCCTCAGCCGCTCCACCCGTGGCCACCATGCTCACAACGTGGCACTCTGTGTCTTAAAGCGCAGGCTACAGAGGCACAGTCCTCCAGAGTGTAAATGGGCTGGTTGGCCTGTAACTGGCCTATGGAACAACAGCACACTATCTGCCCCTGGTTTTGTGGCAGGGGGGCAGCAGCCACCTTAGGCCTTGTCCAGAATATGTTGCTGGGTGAAATGTGCATTTCTTACATATGTTTTGCCTTTGTTCGGAGGGTCCCCCTCCTACGAGCCAATTTGGAGAGTTGACTAAAAGGTCCGAAGAGCTAAAGCAGCTTTTCTTTTAGCAGATAATCATAAATTACCACAGATCCTGAGGTATCAAACATAATTAAACTGGTTCAGTGAACTAATATATATATATATTTTTTTTTTATAAAACTCAGGTAAAGGTAGATACTCTTGAGTTAAGTTGAAATTCAGGAGGATTTAGCTTGTGCCATCTAGTAAAAGCCACCTTTCAGTTAGGAATTTACCCCAAAGTCTAGGAATGGTTGCTATGGTGATAAAACCCCCCAACATTTACCATCTACATAGTTCACACAATTCCAATCATCACATTACTAATATTTCCTATTTTTTTTATATTTTTGTTATTTCTTTAACTTACTGTTGAGGGACGAGGTCTCAAGAGACCTCCTTTTAAATTCCAGTATACTTTAGTCACTAGCAAGGCCTATTTCCCATGAATGCTGTACGCTGAAGGTTATAGATATTTTGGCCACCATATAGTATGTTTATTTTATTTTATCTTAAATGTCCTGCATTAAAGAACCTGTGTTTTCTGATGTGCAAGGTTGCTAATTAAGGAAATTGTAAAACTATATGTCAGCAGCAAGATTAAAATAATCTGTAATGTAAAAGACTGTAATGCTCTGACAATCAGGAGGGGTCATATTTTTCTCTTATGTCATGTCTCATTTAATTTAAGAGAAATAAATGTAACCAGGCACAGCCAATAATTTGATTTAAACCAAATCCGCCAGATATCAGCTAAATTTGCCATCCTGACGGTTGGGTCTGTTACATTATAAGAGAAGCAGAAGTGGGACTAAAATCCCAGAGGAACAAAACAGTATCTGTTATAATAATCTGATACCAGCTGCTTTGGGTGTTGGGGTGTATTTCTCTATATGAAATGAACCAGTTAATAGTAATAGGTCTTGGTATGGTTTAAATGGTAATTTACCCAAATAAATGATTTATTTCTAATATTTTGTATTCATTTAAATATTTTTCTTTAGAAAGTGTGCTAAATTATTTCATTATTTTGCATTATTACAATGGTAAAATTAATGTGAAAAATGGAGAGCGGTATAGGGGGATGGCAATCATGCAGAAAAAAATGACATTTATGAACACAATGAAGAGGGCAAAGAGCTTGCAATCTATCCTCATACATAACATGTAGTGTCTTTTTAAGCGTCAGGAAGACACGGCAAGGGCAGTATGTGTTTTTACCATCAATCGTTTGGTATTGTATGGATATGATGTGTTGCAGTCATTTTGGGTGCTTATTATAAAAACCATGGCAGCAAATCACCATGTAATAATAATTATATTCCATAGGCACCTTATGCACCACGGTCCCTAGTAACACAATTGCTTATACACCATTGCCAATCCAAAAAATTGTAAAAAAAAAATAACTTGGCATTACTTGTTTCTACATATTTTCAGCAAGAATATGTTATATTAAAAAAAGCATTAATAGAATAACTGTTTTATTTATATTTAATTTTTTAACGGAAAAAACTCTGTGTATTTATTTTTTGGGATTTATGTAATTAACATAGATAGCGCATATCTATGTATGTGCCCGCCCGATCGATAACCACATCCCCAAACGGTGGCAGTAAAGGAAGTGAGAGCAGTGGGAGCATTAAGGAGAAGACATGTGCGCGTAACATGTATGTGTGACTGTGTGCCTCTGCCTCCCCTCCCCCTCTCGGACTCTTTTAAGACGAGCCCCTGTCCTGCAGTGCGCCGTGTGCTCGGGGTGGCGCTTTGCAGACGCTCCCTGGCTGGGGTGTATGTGTTGTGTATTGGCAGCGGGGCGGCTCCGACTCCCTGACGCCAGTGAGACCAGATCAATCCAGGCAGCCGGGGAGAGAGGAGGAGGCGGCTCACATCCCGGGCTGCTGCTGCTGCTGGGAGGCATGCGAGCCTCTGCCTACATTGTGCCCCGCCGACAAGCCGTACCCCAGTGAGCGTTCCCGCGCCGCCAGGTAAATGCTCTGACTTACTACCGCTCGTCGGGCACGGCTCCCGGTTCAGCCCTTTTTGTCGCCATGGCCAGTGGGACTCATTAAAGTTTCGGAGCCGGGGAGGGGGGTAGTGTAGGTGGGTTTTGCGGGCAGTTTGGGGTATTTATCGGCATCTACCTCAGCTTTGGCAACTTTTTAGCCTGGGTGGCTGGGATCTCCGCAGCTAGGAGAGTCCCCGGTTCCAACATGGGGGCCCTCGAGGGGTATAGGAGTGCTCCTCGCTACTGGCACAGTGTGGATGGGGGTGCCCGCCTCGTGTCTGTGGGACAAAGCCGGGGTGTGGGAACTTTCCTAGCAGTGATTTAATGGGCCTGGGTAGTTGGCATGTGATGGGCAGCCCCGGGACGATGGGAAAGTCTCTCCCCCCCTCCCTCTGGATCCTGGAATGGGAGGGGAAGGAGGGGTATGATGGCGCCTGCAGTGCTGCACACTAGTGCCTGTGTGAAAGGCTTCCCACATCTCGACACCCTAGTCCTGCGATCCAGGCGGGATCACCTCTTCTGAATGTGTGAAGAAAAAAAAAACTTTACTTTTCCCCCTCCTCTCTAAGAAACCCTTAAAAAAACTTTAAAGGGCAATAAAGCTAGGCTTTCTGCTACCGTATTCCGCTAGAAGTTGTGCCCACTTGACAAAAAGTGCATTGTTCTGCTCTAGAACTTTTGCGTATTCTCAGCTTGGGCCAGCAGTCCTTTTTAATCAGCATATGGCTGCAATTTGTAGCTCAATCCCAGCCCCGGATGACTTCATGTCTGATAATGTAGTTGTGTAACTGCTTCTGATCGCTCGGATATTAAGGGGTCTGGATCATTTTTATTAATGTTTTTTTTTGTATCCAAGCTGGATCAGCAGAAGGTCTGTTTCCTTCCCTTTGTCCCTTCGGCGGTTGAATGTGACAAAGTAACGAGCTGGTTCTTGGGGTGAAGAACAATGTGAGAGAGAGAGTTTTCCTGTTCCGTGTACGAAGGCTGTAGTCGGTGAGTTGCATCAGTCAGGAAGCTGTTTGAGGTCCTCCTCGGGGAATATGTTTCGGAACTCCTCGGGCGCTGGTTACTGTGGAAATCTTTCGAGCCCTTAGCTAGCTTTGCGAGATCCAAGCCCCGTCCTTGTCTGGTAATACGGAGCCTTTCAGAGTCTCCGGAGAGGAACGCTCCGGGACCGGATCAGGTTACCCCTGAGGGCACTGGGCTGTCCTTGTGTTTTGGTTTTTGACCTCTGGCCGCTAGGTATGTAATTCTTTTTTTTTTTTTATGTCTGTTGAAGCTGCCTACAGCTTGGTTATTTCTGCAGTCCGCCCTGGGGTTAGGTGACCATCCTGCACGCTCTAATTAGCGTAGGCTACCTATACAATAGGCTAGTGTCACGCGTTGCACTGTGGCCTCTTTGTAGGCTGAGTTTTGGTGTCCTTACACATGTGCCGAGTATGTTGATTTAATAGAGTAGACCGTACATCACACCCGTGCTTCTCGCTTATATCTTTGTAAGTCTATTTAACCAGTAATGTCCATTCTGGTGGCCTGTTGTCTCACCCCGAATCATGCAAATGTAATTTCTTAACCTCGTGATTTAATTTGTAATTGTTAATAGAATTGGGTCTATCCTGTTCATGGACCCATCTTTGAGTCGTTGTTCGGGGACAGGAGGGGGGCAAACCCTTGCTGTAACTTCAGTATGTATAATCTATGTTTATATCCCAATAATTAACATTTTGTAGGTCTTCTAAGTAATATTGTTTCGTTTGACACCCTTGTAAAAAATCAAAATTCTTGAGATAATATCCCCAACTTTTTTTTTTTTCTTCCTCCCAGTTTATATGTCCTCGAGCTCTTCTAACATTACGTTGTTAGAGGTTGAGCATACTATGGTGGTCTCGTTAATTTTTTTTTTTTTTTTTGGGTTTACGTATACCTTCTGTTAAAGTTCTAATTTAATAATATAGATGGTTTGTAACTGTACGAATTTCTCCATTAAATTCTGGGCTGCTTTATAGCATGCTACAGTGGGTGCCATGCGTTTAATAGCGTTAATGCTACAAGTTCAAGTTGTACATAAAAGGATACCCATCTGTGTAGATTTATTTAGCTAATGGAGGGCTCATCCAGCCCTTATAAATAATGTAAGCAATGTCTAATGGAGAGCCCCGAGGGAATCGGGGAAAGCATCATTACCAGGCTTCTCGAGCTACTTCAGATCTCCGATTGATTTACTGCACTGATCTGGTGCAAAATGATACATCGGGGCGACGTGGGGTCATCCAGCAAAAGTGTATGATGTGAGCCTATCGGTTCAGTAATCATAATTAGACCTTATTAAAAAGGCAGCTGAACAGTGAACTGCGGCGT
The DNA here is from genome assembly GCF_027358695.1 of Spea bombifrons. Lineage (NCBI taxonomy): Eukaryota > Metazoa > Chordata > Amphibia > Anura > Pelobatidae > Spea > Spea bombifrons. Next base: position 36,958,557 of record NC_071087.1, on the reverse strand, counting down.
AATGCATTATGTACTGACAACTCTGTGGTGCAAGCGACTGCTTCTAAAGGCTCACAAACAGATCTCGTTTCTGTTGAGTATGTATGAAACTTAATTTGTAGCCAGTGGGCTGCTCGTGGTTTCGTTTAGAGGAGCGTTAGACCTTGTAACGCTCGAGTCTTACGTTTAAATTAAGATTCTCACCCTAATGTTGGATTATATGAAGTATTATCTATGACGGGCACATTGATATAACATGATCTGTCGTGTCTGAATTTGGTCAGTATAGTGGCCCCCTCTCTTGCCTTAACATTTTGTAGCTACTGTGATGGGCCCCTTGTTAAAGGGGCTGTTCAGTGTCCCTGATGCCCACTACAGAAGAATGCTTATTAAAGTCCTGTGTGACTACTTTAATAGTTATTCTTTCAAAACAAATAAGTCGCTTACATGACAAAGGCTGCAGTCCTGCTGCTGAAGCTGCCCTCCTCCTCCAGGGCTTGACATTTCTGACCAAAGATTGGCAGCCTCGAGTGCTCCCATTGAAACCAGCGGCAGCTCTTTCCACACATGCGCGAAACAGTGGCGGTGAGTTGTTGTGTTCGGCCAAACGCATCTTCTGCATGACGTTTAGCTATGGAGTGTGGAAAGGGGCAAATGCATGTGGGGAGTTCTGCAGTACCCCCATCCTCTTGCAAAACAGAAGATGTGGTGGTGTTTATTAGTCATGTGACTTTTTAGTGTTTCCTTATTGTGGTTCTCTTCTGCAGAGGCCAGTCAATCATTGGCTGACCGGTTGTTGCTGGTTACACGTTTTTTTGGCAATTATTTATGCTTCCTACATTAAAAGAAAGGCTCTTGACTGCAGATATCCTGTTACAATTCGTAAGATGTGGCACCTATATTGACAAACAATATAATGTACACAATGGGGTCCAGAGCATGTAAGTAAAACAAAAATGTACTTAAAGTGAATCACTGCGTTTTGTCGCTTATCAAAGCATGTATTGTACTGCGGTTGTTGCGCCATTTCCACCACAAAAGATGTGGGTGAACGGGGCGATGGTTGCCCTTAAAGCGGGGTATGCCTGTAATGGGCTTGGGCACCAACATCAGGGCAAGTGTTGGATTTATGCTATATAGTAATGAATTAAGTTCATCTTACCCCACTCCTCCCAGTTGCCAAAATGACTCCACTTTGCAGTGTTTATAAGGACTAAGCACTTAGTGAAACAGTACCCGCTAATGCATAAATTCTATTTATTTTGTGTGTGCGTTCATGCAGTTCTAAAAGTGTTTTTAAAATGTAAGTTCTACTAGTGTAACGTTAATTGATGTAGCACAGAACGTGGTGATGCCTTTTGCCAGTCGCCATGACAGATGGGTTTTATGTTGGATAATAGAATCTGCCAATATGTATTAACGTGTGTTAATCTTATTGTCTGTTTAAAGTTCAATATAGTTTAATAATTTCAGTCCCCTCTTTAAACGGTGCTATGGAGTCTGCTGATAATGTAATAGCAAAAAAACATTGCTTCTTGTGTTGTCAGGAAGCCTATTTTTCCAAATGGCACTTAAAGTGGCTTATGGTGATTGTGCCACCAATATCGGTTTCCTTGGACAAGATTGTTCCATACTGTTCCAGACAGCGAGATTTGGGTTCATAACATGCAAATTTGTCATTCTTCTGCCTATTGTTACCAGAACAAAATAACAATGCCCCTTCCCGTTTATTTAATGGAACAATCCCAGCAATATTTTCATATTATAAGCTTGATATTCTCCTGTTAAGTGTTTCTAAGAAAGCCTCTTCCCGTTGCCATCAGCAGAGTATAAATGTCAAGCTGCTGGATCGGCCGGGGCAAATGCATTTCCCAGCTTTGGCAACAAGACCTGCTCCGTAGGCTTTAATGGCATGACTGCTCCTCGTTGATCCCAGGTGCTTGAGTACTTTCCCGCTCTGAACGTTCACAGGACCGCGCCGCTGTGATGCAGAAAGTAATGCTGCGTGTGACATGTAGGCTAATGACGCTTCATCTATGGTGCCATGTCTCTATACCTGAAGCGGGAATATGCGGTCACATTGAATCACATCTGATGTGTCTAATAATTTGTGATAGCTCTCTTTACTTTTCTGCACCCTGGTGTAATTGTGCCTCTTGACACTTTATATGTGCATAATATTCAAACATAACTTCTCATTGGTTCTGTGAACGATTTCCCTCTGACGTCCCATCTACGGGCCTGGGATAGCGAAGTGCGGTCAATAAATCTTAGGTCTGTGTGTCCTTTTAAGCCTCTCAAGTGTCTGTTTCCGTGTGAGAAGGAAGAGCTGAAAGGATGTTAGTGCATCTACTGATAGTTCTGTCCTATTTAATCAACACTCGCATAGTGGGAAGCTGGTCGTCTGCCGCGGTGACATTGTTTTCGGATTTGTTTGCTATAGATTGTGGTGTTTTTTTTTAATTTTTTTCTCTCGCCATATTGGAACAGCCCTGTGTAATCCAAGCCTATCTATACACGTGCAGACAAACGTTTACGTAACATTCAACTGATATATATATATATATATATATATATATATATATATATATATATATATATATATATATATATATATATATATAATTTATTTATTTATTTTTTTTATTTGTAATTTGCCTGCACGTGCCTATTCTACATAGATCAGGAAGTGTGCAGCGTTAAACGGCTCCTACCACGATAAAATCGCAGGCCTGCCGCCCTTAACTTTCCCGTCCAGCCTCCCCCCGCCTCTTCTTCATTCCCTGACTTTTTGAACCATCCATGGAAAACAGGTGGTGTTTTTTTACCAAAATGTACATCTGCGTGGGTGTGGAGAAGCACAAAAGCAGGATAGCTGCTATATATAGATGTGTCCACTCAGCTCTAATTGCATAATTTAATCAAGGCCCTCTGCAACGGAAAGGCATCCATACTCCTCACAGGCATCAAAGGAAACATCTTTCCAAGCTGTATCCTTTTTCAGAGCAACACACAGCCCCACACCACACACCCAATTGTTGAATCCCTCCGCTGGGAAAGATAAGGAATTTCGTTCTTTTGTCTCGCTTAAACAAGCGCTTCCTCCCGTACTTAGCTTGGGTTCTGGAGCGTTGCTTCACAGGTGAGCTGGACGAGGGCCAGGTTCATCCCGCTGACTCTCTTCCCTTAGTTAGCTAGTCCATTTAATTTATTCTAACGCGGGCGCTTTGCTGCTGTTGCTAGCCTTCATATGTCTGTATTTAAATGGGATGGCTACCATAGTCTATGGTAATGCTAAGACTAGTCTGGAGACTGTGGCCTATTGATAGATAAAATAAAAATAGTTAAATAAAGCCATGTAAATCTCAATTTCCCTTGAACATTGAAGTAAGGTAGCGATTTTCTGGTACCCAGTTGTCATAAATTGTGATTGTTCTACAGTTAGAAAACTTTCGACCAAGCTCCAAATGGCAGGTGTTTTTTGGCATTAGTCAGTTTTTGCGCGTTTCCTACAGATATCTATATACAAAGCAGTCACATAATGACAGGTTTGACTGTCAAGTCTCTGAAACGGACAGCCTGAAGGATTATTCTGCAACAATTGAGACAGTGACTGCGCCTTTAAATATAACGGACAGCTTGTAATACCAATTGAACAAAAGCCGTTGGCACGGCACAGGTATTGCGATATCAGACTTACTCCTACAAAACAACCCGTGTTTGGCACCTAGTGACCGAGTTGCTGATGCCAGTCCTGGTTAATGTCATTTTATTTATTTTATTGCAAGGACTCGGTGAGCAACCTCTGCCCTTTTAACAGCTATGAAAAGCTCTTCCTCTTGTGTCATCATTGTGTAAACCGTCATTGACAGTGTGCTAAATCACAGCTGTGTTCCTGCTTTTGTTGAGAAAGACTTCATTGTTAAAAGAATTATGTTTCTGGCCTCTGAGTGGGATAAAACACCTGGGCGATTTGAGAGCCATCCGGCTACATTCACACAAAATTGTGGTTGGCAATGTAAAACCTGCTAGACCCCTTTACAATAGTCCGCCTTGTAGGCTGTTCTCTCTTTTTTTTTTTTTTTATATATATATAATATATTTACTGCCCAAAAGCTTATTTTTGTGCACAAAAATTCCCTGTGCTTTGGTTTTTGATATAGTACACGGCAGTCATTTGAAAAGTACTTAAGGCAGCTTGTCAATGTGATTTGTTAAACTCTTCTTTTACGTGAAAAGCTCATGCGTATCCATTGTGTTCTCATCAACTAATGTGGCCCTAATGCTATGAGATGCAGCATTGTGCAATTGAATACACATTGCCTATCCACAGAACAACCAGGTGTAAACATACTGCAGAAATCTGGAGTCAGTCGCCGCACTTACAGGGGTCGTTTTTGTTTTTATTGTGGAATTTATTTATTTTTGCTTTAATCAGTAAGTTCGAAAATGATGCACGCTAATCAAATATCGTATATGAAACATCCCAGTCCCCCAACCTTCTTTAATTTATTTATTTTTTCTTCTCCTCAGGATCTGTTTGGCAACTCTTTACTGTGATTAGTGGTCTGGACAACTACAATTTGTAGCTGTGAAGCAGAAACATAAGACCCTCGAGGACGGTCTCGGACTCTTCAGAGAAGTCAGTGGTTTGTAGGGACTAGTCACGATGAACGTGACCAGCTTATTCTCCTTTACTAGTCCGGCAGTCAAGAGACTGCTTGGGTGGAAACAGGGAGATGAGGAGGAGAAATGGGCAGAGAAAGCTGTGGATGCCTTGGTGAAGAAACTGAAAAAGAAGAAAGGAGCCATGGAAGAGCTAGAGAAAGCCCTCAGCTGTCCCGGACAGCCCAGTAACTGTGTCACTATTCCCCGCTCTCTGGATGGCCGTCTACAAGTCTCGCATCGCAAGGGCCTCCCGCATGTGATTTACTGTCGTGTCTGGCGCTGGCCTGACCTCCAGAGTCACCATGAACTGAAACCCCTGGAGTGTTGCGAATATCCATTTGGTTCTAAACAGAAGGAGGTTTGCATCAATCCTTACCATTACAAGAGAGTGGAAAGTCCAGGTAATTGTCGACAACGTATGACTTGTATGTTCAGCCTTTTTATGCTGTTAATGATGGCGCTGTCACTCACTGCTGTATTCTAGCTTGTTGAGGTAACACGCTTTCTATATGACTTGGGTCTTCTTCCAAAACGAATAATCCATGGCAACCTTGGTCTTATTTTTAGCATTTTAGTATGGTTTTCAAAAAGTATTCTAGCTTAATGGGGGGAGTATTTTGCCCATCCTGCTGGAGTAGGGGGTACCGCATGGGCTTTGCCAAATATATTTTAGGCCTTCAATGTAGTACAAATGCTAAATGCATTCTGAAGTTGGTGACTGCCCGGCTAAACATGAATCCTCAGCCACAGAATGTAACTTGGTTTCTCCTCCCCACACATTGTCAACTCTGTGCGCTTAAATCCTCCCCCCATTCTTGGTTATGCATATACATCTTCAAAAGTAGAGGGATTTCTCCATGTAGATAGCTCGCTCACATCTTCATCAAACTGTGGATCTGCTGTGTCTGTAGATGACTATCACTTTTTGAAATACACAGCAGTTTATAAGGGGCATTTGTTTTGTGCTTCTACACTACTGCTCAATGGGCTTGGTTTTTGCATCTACTATTGAGATAAACCCAGCAAAGATTATTTACGATGAGTAAAGAGGGGGTAGTATGGTGTTAATACAGGCTTTGTACTGTAGTTTGCTTCAGACAGCATTCTAGTAATGATAGTTGTGATAACTTGCCCCGTAGTAAATCCTTTCCTCTCTGTAAGGCAGTCATTTAACATATAAAGTTGAATGGATTTGTGCCACGAAGGTATATTTACTAAACCGGGGGTTTGCTGGTCAGTTGATTTAATTTATCCCAGTGATTTAACCATTCATTTTAAAGGGTCAGTCCCAGTGAGCTACTTGGTCTGTAACAGAATGCATAACTATTGTAGCCCAGTTATTATACGTCTCCCGAACATCCTTGCAAGCCACGCTAATGACACGCTGTGGCTGGGGGAGCAAACCTGAAAATACTGTTTGCTTTATGTCCCTGTAAAAGAAAACTGGATATGCCCACCTGGTTAAAATTGTAAGAAATGTCTGCGGTGCGAAGGGCAGGGGGATTAATCGCAATCACTATACGGATATCGTATGTGGGACACTGGCAGCCCGTGTGTATATAATGATTTGTGGACGTGCGTGGTGTTTATATACCCCCCCGCAGTCTGGGCTACGTGCATCTGTATTCTCACCTGCTATGAGTTACACCTTTTTGGTAAGCGATGCGTGACTGTATTCATAGAAACCAGCTGGGTGAACTTGTCTCATTGAGCCCCTGAGTGACTTTGTTAGTCGCAGAAACGTGGATCAACATGACGCACGTTAAAAAAAAAAAAAAAAAAAATACACAGTAAAATTGGACTAGACAGAAGGCCCTCTGTAAGGTGGGCTGGTCACTTTTTGATGCTGGACAGAACTTTTCAGCCATTCACTGAATTTGCAGATATTTTTTTATTTTGTTTAATAAAAGGAAATGTTACTAAAACGCTGCAGCGAACCCCTCGGTGGATTTTACTGAAAACAGGCCATTGGATTGAAATCAATCCACGTGCTTGTTAGAGTCGGTGTTGCTGGCCGTCTACATGGGCGCTGGTAAGCGTGAGATAAGCGTGTAAACTCTTCTGCAAGCCGACTCTGGGAGAATCTCTAGATATGTGTCTAACCCATTGCTGCTTATACTTTTGTAATAAAACACAAGCGGAGTCGGAATGACTCCTGCGAGACTTCCAGCTGTAATTAAAGAAATCAAACTGAAACATAGCACACGTATGAAGAGTACAGGGGAAACGGCAACGTGGCAAAATGACATAAGTGAAAATCTGAGGGGGGCCTGCTAATAAGGCTAACAAAAAAAGGTGTCTGCATCTGGTAAACCTCCGAGAAGAATTGCATCAAGGGAAAGTCAATGAACGCCAAAAATGCATATAAAATATGTCTCGTGGGGGCATGATGCCCAAACCTAGGTTTTGGGTGACCATCCTGTCAACGAGTCTAAATTCCTAGAGGTTTCTTTCTCTTGATGTGAAGAAAAAATTTAAAATGCAGGGCCGCTTGTATTCTATTTCTTTTGAGATAGAAAGGATGCCTATTATCCCTTTTACTTCTATGCAGGGTTCCCTTGAATTTCCTTTACGTTCTTGGGGACTGTAGGTGACAAACACTTTGCTCTGTTAATGTTGTCTTGTTCTCCAGCGGTGTGACTCTACATATTCTCATAGCGATTGTTTCTTTGTAGATGATCCTCCTTCCTTAGTGAATTGGGTTGTAGGCCTAATCTGTTGCAGCAAATACAACTGTATCATATAGTCTGGCGTATTAGGGAGGACCTATGTATTTACAATGGAAACTGTCATTTAAGTTAAAAACTCTTAAATTCTATCCCGAATCATTCCTCATGTTAACGGAATTGAGGGTGACATTAATTTTCTACTGTTCAGGGGCCGCTACTGTGCCTGTTGGAATAAGATGGTAAAAGTAAGTTTAAATGCATAAACTTAATATTGTCTAGCCTATACTAATGTATGTGTGTAAATCCACGCAGTAAAAATAGTTCTTTCCAATTAATCTATTTAATATGGAGTGTTATCTCTTAGGAAGGAAGAAATGTGTAAGCGGAGGAACGTAGCCGTGACATATGCAAAGCTGCAGACTGAGCGTTTTGGTCATTCTGGGATTTTCTCCAATTCATACAACTAGACATAATATAAACATTTGCGAGAAACCCAACACACACAATGAAATGTGCGTACAGCGTGTCTGCTGGGAGGCCCTCGGGATGTTGTAGGGAAAGCGCTGCCTGCACACGGGTCGGATACGGTGCGCACACCTGGCTCTCGGACGGGGGCAGTGCCGGCATTTTCATTCTCGCCTTTCCGATGCTCCTACCACGTTTTATTTAGCGGCTTTCTTTCCTTCTGCCCCGTAACTGACATCAAAAATCCTTTATATATAATTCTTAATCTGCCGGCGTTGAGCCAGACCACAGTGTTTTGTGAGATTAATTCCGGTTTTCTGTGCGGTGAATCATGTGATGTCCTGAGAACAGAAAAAAATGAAAAATGTGATTATCTATAATTATATACACAAACTATGTATTTTGGAGTCTTGTGTAGGTGAAGTAATAGATCCCCCCCCCATCCCTAACGTTGTTATTGCGCCTTCTTTCCCCAGAACTAGTTTTAAACTCGCAGAAACATTTTATAGTAATTTAGCCATTTTCTGTTATTCCAAATAAGCCAAATTAATCGGAGTATATACTAAACCTGGCCCTATATACATAAAAAATAAACAGGTTCATTTTTCTTTTCAAGCTAATGTTTCGCCTACAAAAAAAGAGCGTGTGTTAGATGGGCCATGATCCTGACCACTCCTAGGTGAACTGCAATATATGTGTATTGGTGATGGCCTTGTTTAACAGAAGATGGCCTCTAACCACTCGCCTATATTCTTTGATTTCTCTCCCCCCCCACACACACTTCATATTCCTCCTTACATTTAAGAGACATACAAAACCTAAAATGGCAGGATCTTATTTATGTTTGTATCTCATACCTTTTTATCTCCAAACCTGTTCTTGCTCTTCATGACCCCTACCTTATTTTGTCTAAATGTGCTGCCAGTAGAGCTCTTGGAAGTGATTTGGAAAACTAGGTGTCAAGGTGAGATGATCGCGATAAAACGCTGTACAGGAAGTCTGCGCGGGTGCGTGGCAGGAAGTCTATCTGCTTCCTGGAAAGTTGCAGATATGTTCGTCGGCTTGGCCTGTAACAACACACACGGGTATTTGTGTGGCTGGCTAAGCTTTGGTTTTCGTGCGCATATATACATAACATGCGCAACATTTAATTTTATGGTAGTACACCTAATGATAGATAAAAGGTTTACCTCTTCAGTTTTCCTTCACTTTTTTCCTCCTTTTAGCCATTTCCCTGTTCAATCTGCACGTGTCCGGTCTTCTCCAGACAAGATTACTTTTGCCAATATTAAGTTAGAATCTGAAAACAGTGCATGAAAAGTTGATCTTTATCTAATAACGTTACTTTCTGTCTTCCAGTTCTTCCGCCAGTCCTTGTTCCAAGGCACAGTGAATACAACCCACAGCACAGTCTTCTGGCCCAGTTCCGCACCATGGAGCCAAGCGAGCCACATATGCCACACAACGCCACTTTTCCAGACTCTTTCCAGCAGCCAAACAGCCACCCGTTCCCTCACTCGCCTAACAGCAGCTACCCCAACTCTCCCGGAAGTAGTAGTACTTACCCTCACTCGCCAGCCAGCTCCGATCCAGGAAGCCCTTTCCAGATTCCAGGTACGATGCCGTTGCTGCAACAAAATAACATGTATTCAATGTATGACTATAAGACTGTCAAACAACATCCCAGTCATCTAGGTTTTTTTTTAATTTTATTTTATTTATTTTTATTTTATTTATTTTTTTACCTGAGATGAAAGGTTCAAACTTTATTTTAAACTTTAGCGACATCCTCGGCTTGAAACTTTATTTAAACATTCCAAGAGAAAACACAGGGCAAAACAATCAGTTTTAAAACTTTTGTGAGCTGTGAGATATTACTGTAGATTTATGTGTATATATAATCACTATTTTTGGATTATGAAGTTATTATATACAGCATTCATAGTTACATAGGCTGAAAAAAGACATGCGTCCATCAAGTTCAGCCTTTCCTATATCTGTTAATTTGTTGCTGTTTGATCCAAAAGAAGGCAAAAAACCCCGGCTTCGCTCTTTCCAATTTTGCACTAACCAGGGAAAAAAATTCCTTCTTGACCCCAAAATGGCAGTCAGATTTCTCCTTGGATCAATAAGCTGTTTCCCCATAATTAAAGATTATATCCCCGAATATTATGTTTTTCCAGGTATCCATCCAGTCGCAGTTTAAACATCTGTAAAGACTCTGATAAAACTACCTCTGCAGGCAGAGAATTCCACATCCTTATTGTCCTTACTGTAAAAAAAACCCTTTCCTCTGCCTTAGATTAAATCTCCTTTCTTCCAGTCTAAATGCATGACCACGTGTCCTATGCATAGTCCTGTTTATGAACAGATTTCCACACAATGGTTTGTATTGGCCCCGAATATATTTATATAACGTTATCATATCCCCTCTGAGGTGATGTTTTTCTAAACTAAACAGATTTAAATTAGTTAACCTTTCTTCATAACTATAGTGCTCCATTCCTTTTATTAATTTTGTAGCCCGCCTCTGCACCCTTTCTATTGCTATGATATCCTTCTTTAGAAAAGGTGCCCAAAATTGCACAGCATATTCAAGGTGCGGCCTTACCATTGATTTATACAGAGGCAAACTTATATCTTTATTCCGCGACTTGATGCCCCTTTTTATACACGACAATACCTTACTGGCCTTAGCAACCGCAGACTGACACTGCACATTGTTGCCTAGTTTGTTCTCTAACAATTCCCAAATCCTTCTCATTTGTCATTAACCCTAATTCACTACCGTTTAGGGTGTAGGTTGCTTGTGCATTCGCTACCCCGAAGTGCATAACTTTACATTTATCTACATTGAATTTCATCTGCCATTTGAGTGCCCAGTCCCCCAGTCTATCTAGATCCCTCTGCAGCACAGTAATATCCTGCTCGCCCTGTATAACTTTACCTAGTTTTGTGTCATCTGCAAACACAGAAACATGACTTTCAATGCCTACTGCCAGGTCATTTATAAATATGTTGAATAAAATTGGTCCCAGAACAGAACCCTGAGGGACACCACTTACCACTTTTGACCAGCTTGAAAATTTACCATTTATAACAACTCTCTGTTCTCTACCTCATTCCTAACAAGGGAATATTGTTAGATCCCAGCACTCATCCATTGTCGGTGGGAGACCCTTGCTGCCGTCCAGCTCTCTGAAGGAACCATCTGTTTACAGGAGATTTGCAGACTTGCGATGTGCTGCAGAACTTCTCACACTTCACACTATTATTTCATTCACAGGCGGCTTTTGTTAAATGTGCTTTGAAGATTCCCCCCCCTTGTAAATTCTAGTGTAGACTACTAGAATACTTTAATTTGATACAAAAGAATTGTTTGCAATTTTTTTTTTTGTCATTTCAATACCAGAGTTCTTGAAAAACGTTCTTTGAGCACCAGCCCCCTCAAAGATTGTCACAAAGTTCTTTGGATACGTTCTTTCTGTGTTGCATGATGGCATTATGCAAACATGTTTCTTTGCAACCCTGGGTTACATCTGTTCACAAGAGGATTCCGGGAATCTTTCTCTTTGCAGGCGGTCATTAACACGGAGTAAGGCTGTCCAACTTAAGGCCCCACAGAAAGGGTGTAAACATAAGGATTGTTACAAAGTGTGTTCAGTTAATCTGGTTGCCTGTGGGGAAATGATCCCTCTTTGTGGCCTGCAGTGATGTGCAGTTCTGCTTTTAATCCTCAAATCCTTCTGTTATTGGGGTGCAAGTCACACGTGGAAACAATGTTTTTAAGAACCTGGAGGCGCAGGCTATAGGAAATATAAAGGAATAAAGGAAAGATTTAAAAGGGCATATGATGACCTTTTTATAAAGCAAGGAAATGTATTTACGGGAGTTCTCCATAATTTTGCAAAACAAGTGCATCCTATTGTCGGGAGACAGAGAAAATGTACTCATTTATTTTAAAATGCCCTCCTTCTGGTTATTTCTGGAAAGTCTCTTCTTTCCAAGCATTTTCTGAATAATGTTCTTGCACAGTTTGACATAGTTTTAATATATATACATTTGTGTAGCAGACACCCCTCCTCCTGCTTACATGCCTCCTGATGATCAGATGACCCAGGATAACTCTCAGCCGATGGACACAAACATGTTGGTGCCTACCATCCCTCAAGAAGTAAACCGAGCAGGTATGTAGTGCGTGCTTGTTTTGTGGACACGCTGCCCCCGTCCCCTGGGAAGCCTGCCTATGTTTCATAGTTTTGCTTGGTTATGTTTAAGCTGCAGTACATAACCGCATAAAGGTTAGACACACACGTGTGTGTGTGTGTGTGTGTGTGTGTGTGTGTGTAATCTTGCATATGTTTGGCACTTAAGGGTTAATCACTAATTCAACCTCTTAAATGTATAGTATTCCCCCAAATCTGTTCATCATGTTTTGTTGTAAAGTTCTTTCTATAGCAGGAGGAGACTTCTGCTCATCAGCATGCCCGCACACTCTGTATTTTGGTCTCCACTGTTTCTTGCTTTGCTAGTAACAAATTGCCAATTATATCTCCAAAAGAATAATTCGGTTCCACTACTTCATACTTGGAGGGGCCGTGTTGTCCCTCTGACTTTGAGTGGATCCCACGCAATGCATCATCCAGTGTACAGCTTACGGTTTCCATAAGATAAAGAACCATTTTCTGGGGTTGAATGCGGTCCTGCTTCTTTTCAGTCATGCACATTTCAGGGAGATGACAAAAAATGAAAGTATTGGTTAAGTAGCATTAAGGCATAATTTTATTTCACTTTGCCCCCACTTCTAAAACTTGCTTGGAATCCATAAAATGCATGAGCTGGCCTTATAAAAACCAAAAGAAATGGTTCTATGCTTTTGTTTTGTGTCGTTTTTTATTTAATTTTTTTTCATAACTAGCATGACTGGCAGTTATACAGAAAGGCACTTGACATTCGGTTTTGCGTCGGTTTCATTCCCCCACCCCTTTCCTAAAACATTTAATTAAAGGCTTTAAGTTGCATTAACTGTAAGGTCCCCATTCATGTGCGGATACACTTGTTTTGCTCTTCTGTTTTAGGAACTTGTTCTGTGTTCTTCCCGTGGGAACAGTTTTGTATCGGCCTCAAAGTTTTCACTTTTTGTTTTTTTTCGTGCTTCCCCTTTTTTTTATTTTTTGCACTTTGTCTTGTGCCGATTAGTCATTACTTCAATAAGACATTCTGCATCAAATGTATCCAGCAGTTGTGTACAAATGTAACTTATTTATTTTGCTTCTGGTCCTCGAGCAAACGATACATATTTTAACTCTTTGTCCTGTATTCATGTGCGGGATGTGGCATCGCGCTTTGGGTTCTTCCTGTTTTCAGGAATGCCGCCGTATTGATTCCCCAGCAGAGTTTCCTGGACATGTAACTGACACTCGGTCTGTGCTGTACCTGAGCAGACTCGTATTTAGATTGTAGCTCGGCACTTACTACAAAAGAAGTGTGAATACAAAGGAGTTTCTGCGGATTTCTGGGCTGAAATCTGGCTTCTGACAAGTTTAATGACAAAAAAAAGACAATTGCAACTTTATAAGATGATTATTCATAAGTTTGAGGTCCTAGTAACAGGTTTTTTGTTTATAAGTTACTTATAACTCACATTGCCACAAAAAAAAAATCCTTCTTGATTCCAAGCGGCAGTCTGCCATAAGAAATGCCTTCTCAAAGCCCAAATAGATGTCATCCAAGGTCATAGAATGCTACTAAGTTGGTTTGACAAGACTTGCCTTTCACAAAAGAATTATAGGCACCACATCTGCCTTGCGCTATACCTGACCTGACAATAACTTAAGATCAAAAAATAGTGGTCATGCTAGAATTGGTAGCCTTGGATGTATACCATCTGGCCCTGGGGCCTTGTCTACCTTAGCTGTGTTTAAGTGCGACCAGGAAGGGCTCAGCCATTGGTCCTTTCTTTGAAGAAAAACAAATTATCCATTTTGCATAACAAATGACAAACATCTTAGGTTTTTTCTTTTTCTCATTTATATGCTTTAAATTTTTTTAGGAGAAGTTTATCAATTTGCTTTGAATTAATCTGAAGTGAAACCATATTAGTCACTTTTCTCAATTGTTCTCTTAAATGTCTGAGATAAGCTCCTCATTGTTATTACCAGATACAGATGGCATCCATTCCGCTTGGGTTCTCTACTAATTGTGACATTTGTCATTTAGCAGGTTCAGAAACTTTCTGTGCTTAGCGAAGCTAGCTGTTCCACAATTCCAATCGATATCTTGGTGATTAAAATCTCCCACGATTAAAACTTAACCTAGATTTGCAAAAAAAATCAATTCTGCCCGTCAATGCTAATGTTTGGTGGCTTATAGCATGTCTACTATAGCTTCAATCTACTTTTGACTCCTTCTCCAGTCCTGTCTTTGCCCTCCCCCCTAGCACTTGGTTTACAAACGCCTCCATTCCTCTAACCCTCCTGTCCCCCAATACTTTTACTCCTCGTCATTGAGGTGCAGTCCATGTCTGTTGTGGAGTCTGTAGCCGACGGCAAAGTCTGTCCAGTGCTCCAAAAATCAAAACCATCCTCCATCACCTTCTCAGCTGTACAATGACCCCCCCCCCCGCTGTCTCCTTGAAGTAGCGTGGGGTATGGGTAACATTTCGGAGAATTTGACCTTTTCTTAAGTTTGTGACCTAGCGCCCTGAAATCATTATCGGCCCTCTGCCTGCTGCTGGTATCTGTCGTCATCAGTACCAACAGGTACAAAGACCGCTGGATCAACCCCAGCCCCTCCCAGCAATTGTTCTACCCAGTCCACAACATGCCCACCGGGAGACAACAGAGTACCCTATCTACCTTCCTTATCACTGAATCCCCTACACCCAGCACCTGGCTACCCTTCCTAGCATCGGATCCTCATGGATGGCGACAGGAGCAAGCCTTCCTAGCTCCTACTATCTCTTGCGTAGCTAAACCAGGGCTTGACAAATTTGTTGTGAATCTAGGCGCCAGCAAAAAAGTTAGGAGCCAGGATTTTTTTAAAACTAACAGTTGGTCAGGAGTGATCTGATCATCATCAGCCCACTTACTAAACTCACAGCATTTGACCCAGAAGCACCCTGGAGCACAGCATTGCCTGATATTTAGTCACCACAAGCTTGTGGGGACAAATGTTAACCCCTGCATTGAAGGGGTTAACGCTGCACTGTTGCTCTCATGGAGCGATCGGTCAGCAGGGGGGTGTTGGGGCTGGTGTCCACACTTATGTGGAGACCGAAGAACCCTGTCCCTGAAGATGCCTTTGGCAGCTGGGACGCAATTGCTGGTCTGTAGACCAGCCATTGCAGGGGGAGTCTCTTTGACTGCTGTAGGCTTCCATGCCTACAGGAGTCACCAAAGGGCTTGTGGGGGCTCGTTTTTGCTGTTGCTGGTCTGCCTGGGCTTCCAGGCAGACCACCAGCAGCAGAGCCCCTTACAAAACGGGAATTGACAGGGTTAACGCTGCACTGTCGCTCTCATGGAGCGATCAGGCAGCAGGGGGGTGTTGTGTGGGGACCCAATCAACACACAACCACCTTCTCTGAAGCTGCCTGTGGCAGCTGAAAACGCGATTGCTGGTTTTCCTGCAACCCGCGTTTTCAGCCTACAGGATCACTCCGTGGGAGTGATCACAGGGGCGGGCTCGGAGTGGCTGTGCTGGTCTGCTCAGACTCCTGGGCAGACAGCAGCAGCAGCAGCGCCCCCGCGTGGTGACGCGGGGGCAATTTTTTGTGCACCTACACCTAGGCGCCAGGACAAAATTCTCTGGCGCCTGGGATTTGTCAAGCCCTGAGCTAAACAAGCTCTTTATCCCAGAAACCTCTCTCCTCTATCTTAACCCTCCTCAGTGCCTGTTCTGTAAGCAGTTAGCTCCTCTTTGTTGTCTGTCAGTGTTGCCAGTTGCCTCTTTTAGGTCTAGTATGTTACGTTCCAAAGCCGCAACCGTGGTGTAGTCCGAGAGGAACCTGCTGAGTGCATGCACTGAACGGCAGTACCCTATATGCTCAATGTAAATCCACAGTAGGTGATTTTATACTTCCATTTGCCTTTTAATTCCTTCACTTAAGAGACTTCATTTGGATTTGTCTGCTTCTAAATATAGTGCCGTGTTTCTCAAAAAATCCAATTTTTGTCCCTTGAAAAATAGCATGAAATGGATCAGAAGTACAGCATAGACATTGTTAATGTTGTAAATGACTGTGTGTGTGTGTAATTGTATATATTTTTATAGAATATTGACCTACAGAGGCCCTTTATCAGCAACCATCACTGTGTTTCAATGCCACATTGTGTCTGTTAATACAACTTTAGGTTTAAAAATTGATCATTTAGAAAATCCTTTTTGCAATTGTTACACAGCTAGATGGTTTTCAAGGAGAACAAGGTCGTTCCTATGTGTCTCCCAACTTTTTTTTTAGCGGGTAAATCCTAGTTTTTGTGGTGTTTGTTTTCCACACATTAGGCCTGGCATCAATGTCGGTTAACTATTCTATAATTCTTCCTCTAATATGCTGCCTATCTTTCAAGAATTCTCAATACAGTAAGGTTGTCCAAAATATCGTTCCAACTGTTCATCAGCCTATTCCGTGGGAGATTTGTTGGTCCTGAGAGATTCTATTTAACAAGCTGCGTCCTGTCTGTAGAGTTGGGTGATTTCCATTGTTGGTCTCTGCTGGGAACCCGGACAGAACGCACCTGCTCTGCATGACTTATAGCAAACGTAAGGAAGTTGTGTGAAAAATGTGTGAGAGAGGGATGATTCACTCTGTAAGAATTGCCAGCTGGCAGGGTTTCTCTCAAAGTCTGAGAAAGATGCAGCCTTGATGGTTAGTTGTATCTTGATGTGTGAAAGTTAAGTAACCCTTTCTTTTAACGATGCACATTTTAATTGGCTAAGGAGAGCTCCAGAAGAGATCGTGGAGCTCCTAGTTTGTCTGCCTTAAATGCAATGCTGAAATCTTTCCAGCCCCCGCTACCATCTCCTGAGTGCTTGTGGGGTTTAAGGGAGGTCAGCAGAACTTGCTGAGGGTGTGTGTTGGAGTAACTCTCTGTTTAAAGTGGAAGCAGTTCTGAAATGGGGAGGGGGTATTTACATAAATGTATGTTTTAAAGAGACCGTAAGCCTAGTATCTAACAGTTTCAGACCAGCATGCTTCCTACCTTGCTTATCTTTATGCTTTATTATATAAAGAGTGTGTGTGTGAAGGTACGTTATGTCAAAATGGGCTGGTTGGTGAACTGAAGAATTTTTCTCTTTGGAACACTTCAGTTATTAACAGACTGACAAAACCCCTTTTCCGTCCTTGTATACAGCGAAATACGACTTGGGAGACGCATGCAAATTCACAAGTCCTCTATCTGGCCAATGCTCAAAAAAAGGAATTACTGCTTTTTTATTTTTTTTCTAGCATCCTTACTAACATGAAAGTGTGTGTTTGTGCTGTGATATAATATGCACCCAAAAATCAGCCATTATCACTCCCAAAGTACTTGGGCCTATGTCTGTTGGGTATAAATGTCAAGTGTGCTGTAAACTTGTAATCCAGAAGAAAAAAAAAAACGTCACTGTTGCGTTTCAGTGTGAGACTCGAAGCTGTCCAGGCTTCACTTTAATAGCAATAACATTAAAGATCTGCAGAAAGTATCTGGTATAAAGACTAGATGGTGAAACGGCTCAGACAAACTTGGCAGGTGTGATGACTGCTGTTATCAATGTATCGCCATCACTAAAGCATTTGAATGTCGTTGCTGAATCGGGATGCACATCCAGATAGCAAGTAGAGTACTGATTTCCATACCGTGTGATAAGAGAAATATCTTTCTTGCAGATGTTCAAGCTGTTGCGTATGAGGAGCCAAAACACTGGTGTTCTATTGTCTACTATGAGCTCAACAATCGTGTAGGAGAAGCGTTCCATGCCTCCTCCACAAGTGTGTTGGTGGATGGCTTTACTGATCCTTCAAACAACAGGAACAGATTTTGCCTTGGGCTCCTGTCCAACGTTAACCGCAACTCCACTATTGAGAACACCAGGCGGCACATTGGAAAAGGTAACGTTTGCTAAATTGGCTTACAACACAATATAATGCTGTAATAAGCAGAACGCTTGATGAAGAAAAGTTAGTCATAGTGTTCTGTTTCGGATTGTTGGTTGAAGGGGTCTTGCGTTTAGACAGGCGCAGTCTGGTTTACTAAAACTGTCAGATGCAATAGAACATGAATTATGGTTTACTAAAACACCTCTGATTACCTGTGTACATCTTAAAATATGATGTTTGTGTTTTTTTATTTTAGGTGTTCACTTGTATTATGTTGGTGGGGAAGTATACGCCGAGTGCTTGAGTGATAGTAGCATTTTTGTTCAGAGTCGAAATTGTAACTATCACCATGGATTCCACCCTACCACCGTCTGTAAAATACCCAGTGGCTGCAGCCTGAAGATTTTCAATAACCAGGAGTTTGCTCAACTCTTGGCCCAGTCTGTAAATCATGGCTTTGAGACGGTCTATGAGCTGACGAAGATGTGCACTATCCGTATGAGTTTTGTCAAGGTAAGGGTGTGTAAATACATGTGAAATGCAAACATACTTTGACTCATTTACTGCTGGCCATTATTTTTTATTTGAGCTGGTATATGAAATATTGATATAGTTTATTTATTTTGTAGTACATTCCTGAAAGGGGAGAGTACATCTTTTCAGATAACCATCTTCTTTTAAATGGCAGAGCATGTTCCATGCTTTTTTGTGGGTTATTCACTAAAGACTTTTTGGGAGAACCATTTCAGCCAGCACGCTTACTCGCTAATAAAGGCTGAGCTGGTCCTGTAATAGATGAATCACATTGGGACAGCCAAGCTCTTCCTACAGTAGATACTGACTGAGGTTGGCTCTTCATAATTCTATATAATGAAGTCGAGGAGTGTAAACCACAGCTCCCCTTGGTGAATAAAGGGGATGAGCTGGTGTTTGCTGTATCTAAATAGCGACTAGCTGTTTATCTGTGAAGCAAGGGCTGTTGGCAATAGGACAAGTCATTTTATGCTCTAAATAGCACACAACACTCCCTACGCAAGACTCCAAAGTGAATACCAAGCCCTCAGTGTGTAACCGTCATTGTTTGCTTGGATTCTAAAGACCAGGAAATAAGCTTTTGGAGCACGGGGCGCTGGCTTGAAGGCCGGGAAACTATCTTGTAGCAATCAGTTTTGCTTGTGTTGGAAAATATATCTTTTTGTAAGTAATGTTTGTGAAGAATTAAGTTTTTCTCCTCTTTCTCCTTGCAGGGTTGGGGTGCAGAGTACCATCGCCAGGATGTAACAAGTACCCCCTGCTGGATTGAGATTCACCTTCATGGCCCTCTTCAGTGGCTGGATAAAGTACTTACTCAGATGGGCTCACCCCATAACCCTATCTCCTCGGTCTCCTAATGGAGTAGGACATTTCTGCCTCTTGATGTGCAGCAGAGCCGTGCATGTACTTGAAGGATGTAGGATTCAGACACATACAGGCAAAGAGGACTTCCTTTTTTTTTTTTTCTCCTCGTTTAAATCCGAGAGCCTCAAATACTTGACGCTTGTGACCAACTCTAAACAGGAACTGTTTGAAAATGATCTTCAAGTCCATAGCACAGTTGCTACCCTAATGAAATGTGATCCCCCCTGAGTCGCAGCAAATGCTTGCTTTTGGATTTCTTGTCCACAGTATAGCATTGTCATCTAACAGTGCTTTGTTAGGTTAGACTGTGCGCACAAACTAAAGCGATACAATTTGTATTTTGAGGCTTTCAGTAGTGACCAGCATTCTCACAAACTATATTTTTGGGGGGGGGCAGCATTAGAATAAAACCTGAATATCCATTTGAAGTTTTCTGGATGTCTCGGCTACATTAAAACAAGTAGTTTCAGTAGTTGTTGTACACAGAAGACTAACGTTTTTTTTTCTTTTTCCCTTACACACTGAACTGTTGGGGTATATCGCTTATTTTGTACATCTTTCCCCTTTCTTTACAATGAAGCATTACGAATAATTTTTTTTTGGGGGGGGGGGTGAAGCTGTTCCAGTAAGGCCATTTCATATCTGCTGTGCAATCCCTTTCATGTCCTAGTTTATCCAGTCTGTTGGTACCTTCTTGCAGCTGCCGGTATGGGTAACATTTAAACACAATTTTGTTTTGTTTGTTTTTGTTTTCCCCCCTCTCTGCAGTTTTTAACTATTTTTTTTTTAATATGCTTCACTGTTCTCCTTTTTTGTCGGAGGTGCTTGGATTGGGTGGGTACTCCCTTATAGCGGACATGTAAGAAATGCCTTTAGTACATTTTATTGCTAGAGTATTCTGCTATGGATCAAGCCCAACTCTTTGCTTAAGAGCTAGACCTTTTAAGGGCTTGCAGGAAGACTGGATTGCAAACAACGCCTGAATAAATTTTCTTCCAAGCTTACAAATTTGGATTGGTTTGATAACTCCGATTCGCGCAATTTTTTTTTTTTTTTTTTATATTGTTACTTTTTGTACTATTTGTTTTCTCTTAGTCTTTTATATTCACAGTTAAGCTGTAGTACTTGTATAAAGTACTTTTATTCCGAAATCTAGTGGATTGTGTCTGCTAGAAATTTAAATAAACTGTCATTTGCTTACCAGCATGAGATTGCGTTAATACTTCATTAATAAGGTTCACGGTTGATGTACATGTTCTCTCCATTCCCAGGCTACTTTTTAAAGTTGCGCAAATGGCAATTGAATCTTTGAAATTTGTTTTAAAGTTCCATAGTACTGCTGCTTTGTGATCAGGTAAACCTAGTGGCACAGATTTAAAAGTTTTAATGTGTTGGCGATCCCGTATCGAAGGTCTTCCTGCCAAATCTGCAGAATAATGCTAGATGCTGCATAATTAACAAACACCCCCCCTCCATTTGTTGTTTGACCCTTTGCCTTCATTACAGGGGCAGTCTGTTTTAAATTAGCTGAGATTTCCTTAGAAATGCTACTCGTTTAATATCCATACCCCTGGCACACCACCCTGCTGAGTAAGCGAATGTGCAATTACATGACGGAGCCGAGAAGCTGTACAGCGTTTCATACAGACAGCTGGGTATGCGGAGGCCAGGAGTGACTTCCATATTTAATTAAATAGCAGCGACTGATGCGATCGGAGCCAGCTGCAGTTTGTTCCTGTCGGCTTTCCCCTTTTTCATGATGACCGCATAGAGGCAAAGTTTGCTGAAAGAATGAACCCGCCAAAGATAGAAATCTACCAAATTTGCTCTGTGTTAAGATGACATTTTGTCACTTTTCTGTGACTGAACTAAGGGTTTCATTTGCCAGTACCGGGATATCATCCTTGTTTATCAAAGCTCTGGACTGTCACCGTCTCATTAATTTACAAACAGTGTGCAG
This sequence comes from Spea bombifrons, assembly GCF_027358695.1. Taxonomy (NCBI): domain Eukaryota; kingdom Metazoa; phylum Chordata; class Amphibia; order Anura; family Pelobatidae; genus Spea; species Spea bombifrons. The sequence goes on along the minus strand of NC_071087.1, from coordinate 36,937,340 downwards.
CATTAACTTGAATTCCCTCTGGCCTAACGTGCAACCCCTGTGGAAACTTAATGTATTTAGTCTGGTCTGTACTAATAAAGGGGTATTTGTCCTCTGTGGAGAGTCTGGAGAGGTATAAAGACGCACCAAGCTGGTAGTATCTCCCTTGGGTGTTGCTTTACATATCCTTCTGTTGACAATGTCATTGGGCAGGATTTTGTAGAAGAAATTTACCACCGTAAGATGTAAATGAGGAGGACTAACTAACAAAATCAGTCCTTAAACTAGTTTCAGACACACACCAAAACATATCGGTGGCATTAACACCCGTGTAGGTGATAAGACTCTGCTCTGTAAGGAAAACATCGGCACTCTTTGGCTTGACTTCATTTTTTATTGAACTTTCATTTAACATCAAGTTACTAAGGAAGCTTTGTCTGATAAGCTGGCAGATACTCTTTACGTTGAAATGTATTCACTAAATGCTTTGAACATGAAGGGAAAGTCTCCCAAACCACTACAACTTATCCAAGTGATTTGAAGTCAGTGATATGAAATACTGTATTGGCTCGACTATAGGCCGTACCCTTAAAGTTTGGTGCTATTTTAAAGAAAAAATACACATTAGTGGAATGGTAACCGTATTTTGTCTAAAGAACAAACTGGAATAAATGTGTTAATATTTTTGGTATGTATTATACAGTTTGTCAGCATATGTTAGATACAGACAAAAAAACCAATAGCCAATTTAAGCCCCCCCCTCCCTTATTCATAACGCACCTTACTTATCTATGCCACTCTGCCCCCCCCCCCACACACACATATGCTTTATGCCCCCTAGAAATTGCAACCTCCGCTGCCGGCACTTCTATGGTGGAGCAGCGGAAGGTTATGTCACACCGGTGCTCTACCATAGGCAGAAGTTCCGGCAGCGGGATCTGGATCCTAACCCTGTGGCTTACCCGCAGCAGGGATAAATGAAAATACGCACCCGGAACTGCATGTCCCAGGCGTTGGGTGACACGGACTGCGCATCCCTGCACAAAACACCGAATATAGGCCACACCCCCACTTTAAAGACAAGGGGGGGGTCGTGCCAATACAGTATTCAACTTTTCTGGAAGCCACCACGGGTTAGTGAATTTTTGTTTAGGAATTTGTATTTACTCCTATGGTCTTCTCTATGAAATTGCTGAGTTAAAATGCACTTTTATTTTTAGTAGTTTGAGGAGACCCGTTACTCAAGCCTTGTGTTGGCACTAAATAAAAATATACACAAATGTACTTTGGCACTTTACAATATAATAGAGGTGCGGTAAGTGTGCTCTAGAAGTAGTGGTCACAGTAACTGGGTACAACTGGAATAGATACACTGGGAAGGAGGTCCAAAGAGCTGACGGCTGAAAGTACTGGCTGTTGGTGTACATAAATATTTGCAGGGGGGAATCACATGTTGGGAAGGTTAATTTTATATGTAAATTATGGCAATCTAATGGGGGGGGATCCAGTCTTTGTGTAATTGCTGTATTAAACACTTTTTCCTCAGTTTCTATAAGTTTATTTTTGTGTACACACACTGCTTTGTCAGTGATTCCTTTAAATATTTTCTAGAGGGGCGAGGGAACAGCTCATACTCTATTCCCGTAAATCGCAATTTGATTGTTCCGTAAATCAATAACCTGCTTTAAAGTTCAAAATGCTCTGTGTAAGGAAGGTGATTCAGGAGGATCCTGTTCTTTTTAGTGTATAGTCACTTTTAGTTTTTCCCCATTCAGGAAATTGATGCCGTGTTGTACAAGCATGGAAGACAGCCACATGGTAAAGGCACAAGTTCCCTGTAAAACACAATACAGTGCGTGATTGGCACCAACAGCTGTAAATTAAATTCCTAAACATGCTTTTGAAGGACCTACACAGTAGCTTATGCCTCTACCTTCACCTGCCCAGGGCCATACCAATGCAAAGGTTGCCAACTTTGGTCCTTACAGTAACCCAATGTATCCCACTTTCAATAGACTCATCAGGGTAATAATGTGTAAGATGCTTTACTTTGTTACTTTTGAATATGCGGTTGGAGGCTACTGCAGTAGAGGTACGTCGTACATCTCCGGTGCCCTCGTTAACTTCTATCCCAGACTGGAAGAGAAGCAGAAGGGTATAGTTCGCATCGGATTAATTTTATACAGTATAGGGTCAGTAGATTCTGTAGCACAATAGGGAGCAGTGAACAGACTTGTGCTGGAGGCACAACCTATAGGCTAGATTGATATGAGATGTATCTAACCTGTTTGCAAACATCCTGAATAAAAAGAAAAGGAAGAAAACACAAGTATATTATAGGTTATGTACGTGATCTTAGCTGCGCAGGCTCCAGTTGTTCTTTGGAGGCGGTGTTTGCATTTCCTAAACATAAGCCTAGTTCTGACTACCTGGACAGATGTTTAATCATTGTTACTTATTTTTTGTACATAAATTGTTTCAGACTGATGTCCTATTGTCTCCTCCCCCCCTTTGGGAAATCCCAGGCTGACCTGACCATGAAATAAGAAAGGAGTTGAAGCATTTTAGTTGATTCGCCGGTGAAATCCTAGCACTTATTTCTGTTTTTTCATTAGTTCTATAAACCCTGAAGAATGTAGGGTTCTGCTGGAAATGTGTGTAAGGCTTTTTTACACTACAGGACCAGAGGACTTTTCTTGTTTTACGATGTCTCTGTTCAACCTTAATGTCTCAATTAGTGTATTTACACAAATTATATAGGTTTTTTTCCAGTATGGCTTCTTTCTTTTGAAACCATATTTATAATTGTTTGTAAATTTATATACTCAAACTATATTCATTAACTTGCCCTGATATGGAAACCACCCAAATGCCTACAATTTTCATCAATTTGGTACGTTATAGGTCAAATATCACGCCCTGCAAACTTCAGTTTTTGGCCCAGCCGTTTTTTTGTGACATATCCCTAGAAACTGACATAAAAGGCTTTAAAACTAAATTTCCAGTTTTTTTTTTTTTAACCACATGACTCTCCCACATGCAATATTCTCCGTCTCACTTGTAGGCAAGTGTACATGGCCTCTCTATAACTTCTCTCTAACGTTGTTGATAACCCCCTCCTCTAAAATACCTTCTGTGCCGACATGTATAGAAAGTTTTTCTGCCTTTATCATGCTCGTCGGGACCGACCTGTATATTTAAAGCGTCCTAAGAAGGTGGAAGTGTATTATACCAGAGCACTTGATACTGGAGGGGGCAGAACATTTCAACATCCACTCGGTCAAAGCACGGTGAGTCTGATTGCTGGGAAATGTCATATGGGGGCACTTAGACTCTGTGTGTGAAGACTGCGGGGGGCAGGAGAGCGGAGCTGTCACCAGCTGCTGGAACACAAGAGGAGCGTCTCTTCCTGAGCCTTCAATGGTAGGTAAGCTGGTGAGTGTATATGTGAGCGTGTATATGTTTGTGTGAGTACCTATATTATACATATGTTATACACGTGCCTACTATACCTTCTTCTAATGCAGTTAAACCTAAACACAGTGCTTTGCAAAGGTTTTCAGACTTCTAACATGTTCTGTCGCATTACTGAATTGAAAGTAGTTCATTCACATTGGTTCTGTATAATTTATCTTGAAACAGGAAAAGAAAAAAAATATTGTGATAACTGGCTAGTTCTGTTTGGGTTTTTTTATGGAAAAATCAATAAATGCATATTTAGATATTTTAATACACATTCTTTACTTGTAGAAGGAAACAAACCTCACTTACCTCTAGGAGAAGCTATAACGCCATGTAAGATTTCAAGGAGGTTTTCCCTTCTATCTCCTGGAAGGGGGAAATACAGCAAATGTATATGACGGCTGGAGTGTCCCTTTTATGACCAAGAATATGCAAGAAAGCACAGGAGAACGAGAAGAAACTGCTCATTCAGTTACAATAATTGAGTTAGAGTACCGGTGTTTTAAAATAAAATATCAGAGAAATGTTAAAGTACGGTTTGCGTTTCAGTAATCGTGAGAGAAGTGGGAACGGGTCAGAACTCCTATACAGGGCGCTGCAGGTTACCACACTGATCGGTAAGTTTCTGAATGCTAATACACACCTAGGGGTATATTCACGAAAAAAACAAGCTTTAGTGTCGGCTGGGAATTTAACTTCCATCATGTAGCGAAACATTATAAATGGCAATGATTGTCGCTTACTGCGTGATAGAGCTACGCCGGCTCTTCTTCCAGGTGAAGCTCACTGGGATAACACACTACCAGGCAGCTGAAATGGTCAACTCTCCTGAAAACTGTGCCTTTTGTGAATTTGTGTTAATGTGCTAATGTAAGATAATACATAATAACCCAGTTGATTCAAGTACATTGCAGCGGAGTGGAAACATTAAAGGGCCTATACAGCCCCCAGCAAAGCCAATGCATATTCTTTGTGTTCAACCTGTATGGAAAAAAAACACTTCCTTTAGCAGCCAATCAGTGTCAGGAAAGCGGCCCCCTTTAATGGAAGGGCTTTCTGTGCATGCGTGCCTAAGACCCCCAGGAACTCTCATGTGTGCCAATGCTGGATCTGGCTGGCAGCGAGTATAGTGCATGTGTGGTTCGGAACGCAGGAAATGTGTCAGACAAACATGACTCCTGGAAGCCGAGGGGAGAGGAAGAAGTGCAGGGAATTCCGCAGAATCTCTCCACGAATTGCTACGGGGGAAGAAAACTATCATGGACGGGCTTATTCAACTATCATACACATTACAGTGAGGTGTTCCTTTAAATGGCAACACTTTGGGAGATTGAGCTCCAGATGACGACAATCAATGTGTAATCTATGTAACTACTTAAATATCATCAATATAAAGAAACACCCTGGGGTCATGGGAAGAACACAAAAATGTTCTGTTTCTGTAGAGATATTTTGTCTTCAGCTGTGGCTGCCAGATGTCTTGATAAAAACAAGGGTCTTGCCTTCAGTTTTCTGTTTATAGCGAAAAGTGAATTATCACACAATCTCCAGTACTCCATACGCTAGCGAGGAAGGGAAAGCGAATAACAAGTTAAGCTTGCTGTGTGGTTACATCATTGACTGGTACAAGAACCACACTTTATTACACCATTCTCTATAATAATACAACGGCTACGGGGGTAGCTTACGGGCACAGCACATGAATGCCAATATACATAAAGCAATGTTATATAGCGCCATCACAGTCCAGTGTTGTACAATGGGTAAAAGGGACATAGCATGTAGTATCTAACATAATTTGACTTACAGAAACAAGGTAAGGGGGGCCCTGCTTAAACGAGCTTACAATCTAGAGTTAAACATCAGTACATTGCGGAGGGCGGGGGGCAGCATACAATGGGAAAGCAGGGGCGGAATAGCTACATATTCCTTGCTTTGCGTTTTTGCTGTTGCCTACGTTTTTGTGAGTGGATGTTGACAATTTTGTGTATGATGTTATACAGTGGATATCAAAAGTCTACACACCCCTGTTAAAATGCCAGGTTCTTGTGATTTTAAAGACTGACACAAGATAAATCAAGTCAGAACTTTTAATGTGACCTGTAACGTGAACAATTCAATTGCAAAACAAGCTGAAATCTTTGAGGGGGGAAAGAAAATTAAAAAAAAAAGTCCCAATAACCTGGCTTTCAGTTTTATACTCTCCCAAGTCTAATTTGCCCAAAAGTATAAACATCAGCAAGTGGTTAACGCAGAAATTTCACACAGTCAACATATTGTTCCGTACTATATTATCTTCGCGTGCGTGTACATAATATATACACACAGCAGGATATTTCTATGGAAGGGATTGTCTGCAGGTGTTTGTATTGTTTTAAATATCCGGCAATCTTCCGTTGCTCTTGTAATCTGTGAAAGATATTGAAATATCCTGTAATAACGGCAACATGTGCTTTTTGTCCTTGGCCCTGCTTGGACACCTTAAGTTGTTTAATGACCTTGTGTTTTCTGCGGTTGCCCTTGAACCAAGAACCTCATCTGTGGTGTTGGGTCTTCAGCGTACACATGCAGTTTATTCATTATCATGCACGTCGACGTATGTCTTGTGTGACCAGACCGACCTGTACCCCGACTGGGTACTCCTGCCAATCGTTGCTTCCTCCTGCCAGGAGACCAGAGGTTAACCCCTTCATCGCCTGTGGCTAGCCGAAGCTGAGCTACACAGGGTGGCTATTGTCCTGAAAAGGACAATAAATGATCATAGCAGAGGACACAGCTCTTCGGGAACCTCGGCGGCACTGTAGTATACAGAAGTATAGCAATGCAGCGCTCTACCTCCCTGATAAGGGCAGCGCCGAGTTATACCTTAATAACAAGACAGGACTCGTAGTGAGGTAAAACAGGGACTCAGTTTATTTGGAAACGCAGAGGGTATTTAAACAGATATCAGATCCAGGTGCAAATCCAGGTGCAAATACTGGTCATAGAGTATTTGCGGCACTCCTTACCAGGGCCCGTAGTCTGTAGGGAGGTGGCACTCAGGTCCCTCCAGCAGCCCATGGCACGGAGGCTTCTGTGACATCCTTATGCTGAGCTTTACTCTGATTACTGGTCCTCAATCTGTAATCCATGATTTGGTACGAGCACATGGATTCCTGAGGTCCTGAAAGGTTTTGTAACTATTAGAAATGTTACAATGTTAAATCACCATCCAAATGATCATCCATTGAACTAATTAGCATATTCAATGTCATTGTGGGGTTAATTCACTAAATTGCGTGATGAAATACCCCCATCCCGCTGTAAAAATTATTAAACATGCAGCATGCAGGGCTACATCTGGCTCTTTACCAATTGAAACTCTACTGTGTTTAGCCTATGTAATCCAGTTAATGCAATAAAAATACCCACCTTGCAGAGTTCAGAGAAGACGCTTTTTTTTGCGACAGCAAAAAAGGAAGATTGATCAGCAGTTACATTATATTGATTGTCAAGGTCATTCTTCCGATAACTGAACCCTAGCCGTGCAGGCTGCAGATAAAATTAGATCTTTGTGGTACACCGCAAGATGGGGGATGAAGTCTAGAGCGATGATCTATTCTTACAAACTGCCAAGGAGAACAGGAAAGCAAGTGGGAGTGTTGCTTAAAATTCTGCAGTTGCCTTGGTAGGAATAAATCCTAATGCAGCGTAAGAAAATAACCATATCAACAAACATCAAAAATACAAACGTGTGCGGCACCACTCCTCAAAACAAGGCGAGAACGCAGCGCAACACCTATCTGAGGCATAATCTGATTGAGATTTGGACAGAACAGCACGAAATATACAAACAAGGGGAGCAAGGGGACAATCTAAAAAGCAAAAAAGGCATAAAAAAAATAGATTCCTGGCTTGCTGCAAGAATGCGGCGAAAAATTAGGACTCGCCAAACTGTGTTTTTTTTTTTGTTTTTTTTTTTTTATGTAGTGACGGGCTAAGCAATATCTGGCCATATAGATTTAAATGAAGTTAATGCCATCTTTATTGAGCTTGTCTGACAAAATGCAGAGTTGAAGTATTGCCAGAAAACAGGGAGGTGTAAGTTACGCCACTAACGGCACGCAGGGTGGAGACCGCGGTCCCCCAACATCATCTGAAAGGGAAGCTCACTTTAAATGGCGTAGAGCGATATTGCTGTCACATCTTTAAGTGACCCGTTTTGTTATGATCAGCATTGCTCCAGGGTCACTCAGCGGAGGGACGCTCACCTGTTTTAAGCCTGCGAAACATACATTTCCTCATCATGTATGTTAGGATAGCACTGCAGGCTAAAGGCAGGCCCTTAGAATTACCCTTATAGTTAATTACTTCACAGAACTCCATTACAGTAAGCGAAAGGCAATCCTTTTTATATCTGTTCATAAATCTTTTTATAACGTCAGCCATTTCTTCCAGGGTACATATACATTTCACTGGTAGTGTTGCCCTGTGCTACGTGGGATGTATAAACTCACAGAAGGGAATCAGCTGTTATACATCCCACATACTGCAGGGCAGCGCTTTGCCACAGCAGGAAACCAAAATAATGGCCGGCACTGTCACTACCACGACTACCAAATTCCAGCTTCACAACTGAAAGTAGATACAACTGGGAATGCAAGGTTATTACAGCCTTGACGTCACTTCCTCGCTTGTGTCTCCACTCCCCCCCCCAACCCGGAACGTGTGTGGTGAAGTCCTTCAGGCGCGAAACCCGTTTATCTTCCACCTCACGGTAAATCAAAGTCGCTTCTCTACAATAGCGCTGACGGCCACGTCCGATAGCGGAAGAAGCGGCTCCGTAACCATTTCCGTTGCGTCGCCGGTACTGTCATCACGGATGTTTAGGAATTTTATGTTACATGTTCCCGTATCAAAGATGGCTGCCCTTACACCATTAGCGTACCCAATAACCCCTGCAGGAGTAGATGCTTTTAACGTCACACACAGGGCGGGCCTTTGTGACGTGTCTCTAGCCGATTGTGCGGAATTTGTGACTTCCTTGTCGTATATGTGTCGAAGTTTTGTAGTCTGAAGCAATGTTACAAAAAACGGACTTTCTTTTCCCGCACTTTATTGTTTTATAAAGCGTTTCTCCTAAAATATTCCAGCTGCCTAGATAATAAATATATCATAATAAATGAGATTTTTATGAACCATGACGTAGGCCTATGTCACTGTTGTTATAATATAAGTACCAGTTGCCTGCTGTGTGTTATATAGATGCGACCTTAAATAGATGTGAATGTGAGAAAGCAAAGTAATATTTAAGTGTTGTGTTATATGGTGTTCGCCGGGCTCAGAAGATCTCATAAGTTCCCGCTCCGAAAAGGCCTGACACAAACCTTTGCGAATTCCCTTAGGGAGTCAGGATTTCTCGTCCACCATATCCTAGGGTGTCTTTTGGTAAAGGTGATGCCTTCTCTTGGGCCAGCTTTATCTAATTAATATCTATCCTAGAGCAATGGTTCCCATGTTTGAGTGTGTGGACCCTTTTATATAGAATTTGAAGGCAGATTAGAACCGTTTGTCCCATCTGGTCTGTTTACCCTGATATGAAGGATAAACTGTAATTGGTTGTCGGCTTTATCTTAGATTAAGTATAGCGTATGTTTAACATACCTCCTCGCTTATAGTTGCCAACGTTTGAAAGAAAATATTGAGGGGCGCTTTACAGCATGGCTATCAATTACTTACTCGAAAATTGACCATGCCCACTGCCCCAAGTCTCCGCCCATACCACATAATTAGCGTACTTTAGCTCCGCCCAGTCATGGCACAAATTATATCACTGAGTTCCCACCAATACTACCATACATCCTTGGTATGCTTTAGATACATTTGCTCACAACATAACACTAACATACACTCTCTCTCCTTTCTCATTACTCCTCCAGTTGGCAACTATGCTCACTATATTAGCCTCTACCACATTTACTGGAAGGCTGTTCCACTTACCTAACACCTGCTCAGTAAAGTAAAACATCCTTAGTTTACACCTAAGCCTCCAACTGGTCTCTTACATTTACATTTCTTACGTTTTTTCCTTCTTTTGAAATAAAATTTGTCCTGTTTTTTGTTAAACCCCTTTAAATCACATCCCTTCTACAAGTGCGACACATTGAGATCCTTTAGACTTTCTTTCTTAATCCTGCCAACCATTCTAAAAAAAGTGCTGGGGAATCCATACGGTGATGATCTGTTTGTATACGTTAAAACACATCTGTCACTTTTCCTAAACACTGCCTTTTAGTGCTATATGCACCGAATAAACATCAATAACACATTTTACACGATACACTAAACAATGTATCATTATTTAAAGTCTACCTTTTGCGTATATCGGGGGTGAAAGTTACTTTAATTTAGTATGATTATTCCTCTCTATTAAGTTTTCTCTCATCTGCTGTTTAATTGATGTTAATTGGCTCAGGACAATTTAAGGACAAGTGAACAGATAAACATGTTATATGTATGATGTCAGCAATAGAGCGATGTACAAAACCTCAATTGTAATCATGTTTGTATTGTTTTTGCAGGTGTTTCTCTTCTTGTGGTGTGAGTGCACAGCTGCACAACAAAAATGCAGGGATTTGCTCGACTTTCTCTTAGGACGTTGTCACCGCTGGGCTTTAATGGGTTTCCTAGTAGAGCAATGGTGGTGTCAGCCCTGAGGCCTACTGCCGTAAATGGAAACCGCGCACCCAAAACACCCTTTTGCAGCATTTTATCCAGGAGGAATCTGTGTAGTGGGGCGGTGGCACAAATAGACCCGGAATCTCTAACAGAAAAGGAACAGAGAATACTGGGGAAGATTTACAACGGCCTAATATGTGGGCACAGAGCTTGTCTGGCAGAAGCCATCACACTGATAGAGTCTACACACCACAGGAAGAGAGAGCTCGCTCAGGTGCTGCTTCAGAAGGTACTATCTCACCACCGAGAAAAGGAGCGCTTAAATAATGGAAAACCTCTAGCATTTAGAGTGGGTCAGTTCTATTTCGTGCTTGTAACTTTTGCTTGACTCGGGATTCCGTATATGTTTCAGTATTGGTCGTTGTTTTGTATACCGTATAAAATAATGTACGTTAAACAAGTTATTATATGAAAAATGTTAGATATCTGTGTTCTTCGTCTATAGCGTGCTTCTCCTCATAGATAGTAAATGCAGGTCTGTATTGGAAAGAGTGTTTAAATAAAATTGTGTATGTAATATGTGTATATATATATATATATATATATATATATATATATATATATATATAATGTAACTATATATATTGGACTAACATGATATTTAAAAGACAAGCTTTCGAGAGCTTCATGTTAGTCCAATAAAAAAGGTATCATTGCAAACTGCAATACTATGGTGTTTCTTTAATCTTACATATAAATATATATATAGTTAGATGTTGGTATGTATAAAGATCTATATTTCTAAAAGTGTTTTCTTTTTCTGGATGTGTAAAGTCCAAACCCATTCTTACAAGAGCAGTGAAGCACTTACATTGATAACATGTTTTGTTAATTATTGTTTTATGAATGATACAGGTCTGTCAGGCCCTCCTGGTGCTGGAAAGTCTACGTTTATTGAATATTTTGGAAAAATGCTTACAGAGCAGGGTCACAAAGTGGCGGTGTTAGCTGTTGACCCATCCTCCAGTAGCAGTGGTGGTAAGATGCTTTTCAAATATCATTGATCCAGGCTACTGGGTCTGGTGTGGCCTTTAAAATAGTATCTGCAGTTGTCACATGTTATTAATACGTTTTAATTCCGGTATGATTTTAAACGGGGCACACAACATCAGTCTAATATGAAGCTGGTCAGGTCAGTATGGGCTTGTAAGATGGAGGCTAAGCTGAAACCATCCGAAACCCAGTCAACTTGTATCTTTTCAGCTTTATGAACATCTGGATATCATGGTAACGCTAGTTCAACAGCTGCATCTAATAGCTGTTCAGCGCTCCTTATGAATTGCCGGCCAGCAAGACATCAAGACTTCTGATATCAGATGTTCTTATTTTAATTGCATTTAAGTTGCTGTAAGGACATTTTTCATGATGTTCTATTAAGGTCAAATATTTGGTGTTATTTTTCATTCTTTATCTTTTGTTGACTGTTAGGTTGAGGCCTTTACCAATTATTCCATCTAAGCAAGCATATGTGATTTGAGTATATCATTATTTTTTAAATAACATAAGTAACTTAAAGTTTTACTAATGTTTTAGGGTCTCTTCTGGGAGATAAAACTCGAATGACAGAACTTTCGAGAGACATGAATGCTTATATTAGACCGTCTCCTACTCGAGGGACATTAGGCGGTGTCACCCGAACCACCAACGAAGCCATTTTGCTCTGTGAAGCTGGTGGATACAATATTGTTCTTGTGGAAACCGTAGGTAGGTCAATATGTACGCTTTATCGCAGCTTGTGATAGGGGCTATGGCGAGGAGGCCACCTAAACCCCATTTTCTGTTTGTGTGTTACTGGCTTTTAGCACTTTAGCAATATTTGTTTACTTTACTGCAAAAATATCGGTTCACACACAATACTTGTTAGAAAGCAAAACGGGGTGATTTATATTCTTTGGAGAGCCCTCATTGTTTCAAGATGTTTGTTAGCTACCTATGAATGGAAGAGAATATCATCCCTATGGGCCAGAGGAGCCCCTGGATTTCTTTTCTGAAAGGTTTCATTGCAGTTTTGTATTTATTGTTACATTTTAAAAAGCATGCGTTACAACTAATGTTTAGGGGTTAGTTGTGAAACTACTTTTCTGTCGTTTTTTTTGCGATGCATATAATTATGCCGTTTTCTCAGAGTTTTCAGTCTTGTTTTTTTTCTGTTCCTCCGTGTGGTGAATTTCATTTTTTGCAGTTTGTTCGTCTGCATTATATTCACGCAGGGCTTCATTTTGCAGGTGTGGGGCAGTCGGAATTTGCTGTGGCCGACATGGTTGATATGTTTGTTTTGTTGCTGCCACCTGCAGGTGGAGATGAGCTACAGGTACGTTAAATAAATCGAAGTAATATATAGAAAGAAAATTCAATTTTAATTCCATCCATTAGAGCGGACCATCACCATATATAACAATCGAATTATATGATATATATTATAATAATATAGTGCCGTCTGTACTGTTTCTCCTGCACTGGTGTATTAGCCTTTCTAAAAAGATATAAGCTACTCTTAGTAATACAAATACATTTGAAGGCTGTATGAACCTTTTCTCAATAGTACCCAAGAATAAGTATTTTTGCAGGATTTGTTTTCCAGAAAAATGTGGTTTTCTAGTTATTTTCTAATGACTATTTATGATGATAAGTTTGAGTTCTTTTTCGCCTTTTACACGTTCATGCTTTTGAAAGGTAAGAAAAAAAAAACATTTGCGGTTGGAATACAAATGGCTTCTGGTTGAGTCTGCAAACGGTGTAAGTTTATTCAGGGAAATAAACTGTTTGGGGGATTTTACTGTTTAAAATCTGGAACAGGAAATGTTTGCAGCTGCAACACTTGATATTAATTAAAAAGAGAGACACAACTGATGCCATAACTATCAATCCAGCTGTGATGTTCTGGGCTAGACCTTGTTTTGTACATCCCAACAATAGTGAAGCTAGAATAATACGAATAAGATATACATAGGAAACTGTGGGGAAGAACATCACAGCGCAGGGTACTTCCTTTTAAGATATGGCAACCATGGAAACATAATAAACACCAATTACTACTTCTGGTTCATAGAAACGTGATACACTATGACGAAAATAAAAACAACTTAAAAAAAACAACAATAAATCCAAACGATACTGCATGGAAAACCATGTAAACCAACCAACATGACCACCAAGAAGCCTCCTGTTTTCGGTGTTAAGAAAAAACAAATAATTGTACTTCTTCATTTAAATGAGAAGAATGAGGAGACTACACCGCCAAGGAGGCAAGCGTAGGCCTTGACTGAACCGGTCCACATGTGGACCACTTAAAAGAAACGTGTCTGTGTAGAACGAACATATGTGAAGTAATGCAAGTATAGGAGTGTATAGGCAAAGTATCCAAAGCTTGTGGAAGTGTTCGGGTCATATCCGGCATCTATCACAGCCTACCCCTGCCATGTATAATAGTTTGGTTTATCTTCCACTTAATACAACAAGGCTGCCACAAAGGCCACGTACCTTCCATATATGCGGGCAATATTTAATTGTCATCTTTTTGTCTTTGGTGTTTCTACAGCTCTTTGTGCTAAACAGTGTTTTTGGATCTTGGCACATAATAGAAAACGTACTGGAGATGGATGTCCGATCAGCTTTCTCGGTTGATTTGCTCTTATGACGGGCACTGGATATGATTCTCGCTTTTCCCTTTGATTTGCTTTTGTAGATGTGCCTCAGGTGTTTTTCAGCTCCCCGGCCGCTGTGTATTTTTTCTGGAGTCTGACGAATCCTCTGTCTGTTTAGAGACTTTGTAAAATATTTTTCCAGCCCGTTATCCAGAGGCTGTAAATCTACAGCTTTTTTGCTCGAGATAAGTTACCATATGGGAGCAATCATTTATGTTCCATGTGAATTAGATTTGATGGCTTGTAATTTACATTACTATTCACCTCTGTCTGCTTCCTGTAGAGCGCAGGAAGTTTTATGTGTCATTACTCTGTAACCGATGGTTTAAATCACTTTAAGTTGCAGACACCATATGAACGAGTATGCAAATCAACCTTTTGCTTTAGACCTTCATCTGATTTATCCTGAATCATCAAATAAGTGGCCTTCTCCTCTCCCTTCCTGTTATAATCATGGAAGCGCTCAGATGTATATCTAAGATTGAAACCAGGTGTTGCTGTGTTTATGAACGCTCTGTGTAACAAGGGGAGAATGTGTATTTAAAAGATACATATCTCTTCTAGTGTAGTCTAGATTTCAAATAGTAATTACAACACATTTTTTCCTCCCTAGCTGGATACAAAAAGTTTCTTGTGGAGCGGTCGCAAAACACAATTCTAAACTTTTTTTAATGCATTTTTTATTTCCTAACTGAATGCGAAAAGAGCATTAAAGTTTATAGCTGTGCTAGTTAAAGGTGTATTTTCAAAAAGAATTACTCGAAGGGGTGCACGTCTATCCTTCAGCAAGTCAGCATACAATTTTGATGGGTTTCGGCAGGGCCGGCCCAAGGCAAAATGCCGCCCCCCCATCTACCCTTCCTCTGCCTCCGTCCCTGCCGCCCCCCCCATATCTACTCTTCCTCTCCCTCCGTCCCTATTATCTACCCTTACACCCCCCCTGTACTTACCTTTCAGCAGTCCTGCGGCGAGTCTCCCTGTTCGGTCTCGGTGCCAGCTTGTAATGCTGAGCCGGAAATGAGGTAATCTTCCGGCACTCAGCATTAAAAGCCGGCACCGAGACCGAACAGGGAGACTTGCAGCAGAGGAGAGAGAGAGGGGCGCCGAGCGGGTACTGACAGCTTGGTAAGCGAAAACCACTCGGCGCCCCTTTCTCTCTCTTTCGCTTAAAAAAAAAAAAAAAGGGCTTGGGGCGGCAAAGTGCCGCCCCTTCAAAAGTGCCGCCTGGAGCGGTTGCCCCACTCGGCTCCATTGTCGGGCCCTGGGTGTCGGAAATGATTATCTGTTTTGAGAAAATTAGGGTTTTCCAGGTGCCGACACACCTTTGTCTAAGGGTAAATTATTTAAATCCACTTTAAATAAAAATAAAAACAAGAAAATGCTTCTTTGATAAGAAATTGGAGGGTTTAATACTGTGATGAAGCTTTTTTAATATAAATATGTTATCATGCTAAGGTTTCTGACATACCGTAATACTGTTCGGTTTTTGCTCATAACGCTTTTATTTTCTTCCAGGGTATCAAGCGGGGTATAGTTGAGATGGCTGACCTTGTTGCTGTAACCAAGGCTGATGGAGATTTGCTTATTCCTGCCCGAAAGATTCAAACCGAATATGTTAGTGCATTAAAGTTACTCCGAAAACGTTCCAAAAGCTGGAAGCCACAGGTGAGAGTGATATGATCTATAATAGTAAGAATTGTCTTTACAGACTGATCACCCTCTTACACGGCAGTCTTTTCAGTATTCTGGAAAAAAATACTATACATTGGTCATTTAATATTAGATAATTATTACACAAATCATTTAAAATACCGTATATTCCGGCGTATTTAACCACAAAAAATCTTCTTAAAAGTGGGGGGTCGTCTTATACGCCGGGTACTTACCAAGCCGGAGGTTCCCACGAAGCCACCAATCTCTCTAATCACTAGGCGCCGGCTATTGATGCCGTCATGTCCCGGCGCCCGGCATCAATTGCCGGCGCGTTGTGATGAGGGAGCAGGGAAGCCCGAGGTCTGGCACTTCAGACCTCGGCTTCCCTGCTCTCTAATCACTAGGCGCCGGCTATTGATGCCGAGCGCAGGGATGACGTCATGTCCCGGCGCCTAGTGATTAGAGAGCAGGGAAGCCGAGGTCTGAAGTGCCAGACCTCGGGCTCCCACAACTGGATGGAAGAAAGAAGACAGAAGATAAGGTAAGAGATGGGGAGAAAGGGAGAAAGGGGGGAGAAATATATATATATCTATATATATATCTATATATATATATATATATATATATCTATATATATAGATATATATATATAGATATATAGATATATATATATAGATATATATATAGATATATACACACACACACACACACTGGTGTGTATATATATATATATATATATATATATATATATATATATATATACACACTGGTGTGTGTATATATATATATATATATATACATATATATACACACACACACACGTGTGTGTGTATATATATATATATATATATATATATATATATATATACATACATATACATATACATGTGTGTGTAAAGGCAGGGGTGTGTGGTGAGGGCAGTGTATAAATGTGTATGTATGGACAGGCATATGTGTAGATATATATATATTATATATGTGTGTGTGTGTGTGTAAGGGCAGTGCATGTATGTATATGTCAGCAAATCAACCAGCAAATCACCGGTAAGGTACATCGCTTGCCATGATTGGCTGGTTGTTGTACGCTGGGTAGAGGGGTAGTCTTATACGGCGAGTATAGTCCAAACTCTATATTTGGACTGTAAAAGTTGGGGGTTGTCTTATACGCCCAGTCGTCTTATACGCCGGAATATACGGTAGCTAAATTGCTGAGTTAATACTTGTTTAAAATGTTACATTCCTTTATGTTGAAGAATAAGTTATGCCTAACATCTCAAAACACAATTCTGGACTTTTTTTTATAACTTTTTATAATAAATTATCCCTAACAATGAAGCAATGATGTATTATTATATTATTTTAATAAGGTCTGTTACAGTAAGGCAATATTTAATATTAGCATAAAAAAAACCATAAATCATACCGGTGCAGATGTTGTAGAGGCCCTTTTCTGCAGACTCATAATCACAGAAGGGGAGGTTGTAAAGTAGGAAATTGGAATAATTATTAAACTAATAAATATATATTACATTTATTTATAAAGCACCAACCGACTCCGCAGTGCTGTCACATTCGTTAGAACAATTTATAAACACATACAATAACACATACATTAACAAACTGGTGCAAAGGAGAAGAGGGCTCTGCTCTTGCGAGCTTACAATCTAGTCGGCACATACATGGCACATACATTTGAAGTAGTAGAAATGCCCACCCACCCTATGAGAAATACTGTTTTTATTTGAAGAGCTTGCTTTGTTTTATTCTCCTTACCAGGTTGTCCGCATCTCGGCTAAAAGCGGCGAGGGTATACCAGAGCTTTGGGGAAAGATGAGCGATTTCCAGAGCACCATGCTGACCAGCGGGGAGCTGATTAGCAGGCGGATGAGTCAGCAGAGAGTGTGGATGTGGAACCTGATCCAAGAAAACGTACTCCTGCATTTCAGGAACCACCATGCGGTTAAAAATCAGATCCCGCTTCTGGAAGAGAAAGTCCATAATGGGGTTTTGTCCCCAGGACTTGCAGCAGACATGTTGCTGAGGGCTTTCTCAGGTGGCAGCTAAGAACTTGCACTATGCATTTAATCTGCATGTAACTATGCCTATGGGTGTCAGGTTTAAGTGATCTAACTCCCACCATCTTTTTTTATTTTATTATTATTACAACGTTTTTTATTATTATTATGTGAAGAAAAAAATACTTTTTTAAAATAATTTTTTTCCATTCAAATCAGTTATAATTTTCACAATGTTTGTGGACGGTATATTTGATATTGAGTCTTTAGCTCAATATTGCCTGTTGGTAAATAATAGACTTGCCGTCAGTCTTAATCACCCAAAGTGACATGTGATGAATATCTATGGGAAATGAAACTATAAAAGCATTGCCTTTAACTGCTCAGTGTGGTGTTTGAGTAAGGAAAGTCACCTTAATATTGGAAACAATGGTGACCGCGTCTGCAAATAAAGGTTTACTGGAACAATAAGATTTTTTTTTAAATGCTGCATTACATCACTGTATACAGTACTGTATATTTAATGCTTAAAAAATACATTTTTAAAATGTACATATACATGTATTTATTATTGTAATGCCAATAAAAATGTACAGTAGCTTTATCTGGAATGTACGTTTTTTGTAACACATGCAAATTGCTTAGTTTAACCTGCAAACAGTTACATGGATTTTAAGGTGCTGAACTGTAAAAAGGGGATGTATATGCTCTCAAACTCCTAAGATATTGCGAAATAATTTATCGTATGACCATAACCTGTTTCATAGGTCACTCCAAATTTTTACCAGTCAATTATAATCAATTTCAAATTTCAATTCAGAATGTTTTGTTATTGTGAAACTTGTAAGAAGACATACAGTATATAGAGATATATAGATTTCAGCCTCTTATGAACAGTGTGGATTGGATTTATTCACAGTGAAGACTTTAACTTACTGTTGTTATACTGTGTTATGTTCTTGAAGCATCAGTGTCATGTATAGAGTTGCAGGTCTGTGTATTATGAATGTGCAGATTAAACTGAATTCGCAATGCATTATGAAGTATCATCCCTGGCAAATGTCTCTGTAGGAAGCATTACACTGGCCCTGTACAATGAATAGTGTAATCTCACTGATTTAACCATACTTTATAGAGGGCTATTCTTGCAGCAGAAGCTCGCTGGGATTTACCCTTTATAATGTATGTATGTCAGTGAGATAAAATCTCCATTCTCCTGCCACAAAAACATGAAATGTAGGATAATTGACTATGATGATGTACAGTTATTTTTTTGTGTGGTGCTTACACGATGTCTATGATGATATAGTTACCCACCTTTTTCCCCCGTCTACTCTCTTTGAGTGATCAGAAACACACCTGGTTAAATACAGATAAATTAAAACTGTTTGTAAGAGCGGAAGAGCCACATTCTACAAATCTGAGTTCCTTTAGCTCATTGTTAAGTCATCTGCACTTAGATTTATGTGCAGTTTAAATGACATCACTCAGCCTTTTGCCAGCTGACAGAGTGATTGTGTTTTCACTTCAGGAATTATGGAGAAAAGCTGCGGGCGAGACAAAACAGTTGTGTTTTGCTTATTTATTTTGTAATTATAGCAACAGAGCCCAGAGAAATTTTGTTTTTTTTCATACAAAAGCCTTATTGTTACATTACATTTTATTGATACAACGCCCGCAGATTCTGCAGCATTTCAATAGGGAGAGTGAAAATTGGCAATAACATTACAACTGATACTATACAAAACTGACACTAATATTAGCGCACATTAATGGGACACTCCAACCGCTATATATGCAGTTTTAGTCCTTTGTTAGCTGAGTGGTCCATTTGCCCCTTTCTTCACCTCCCAGTTTAGTAGAACGCATCATTGTGCATATAATATACTCAGACCCCGCGTGCATGTGTGGAAAGTCCTCTTTTATTATTTCAATGGGAGCACTTTTGTGACACTGATTGGCAGCTTCAAGCAGCGAATCAATGAAAGAACAGTCAGACCATGGAGGAGGAGGAGGGCAGCTGCTGCAGCAGGACAGCCTCTTCTGCGTCATTTTATTATGGAGCATATGCTGTATTGTGGCCATTTTTGTGCCTTATTTTAGCATTGCTGGGACGCCATAAACCCTCAAATTTAATCCACAAACACAAAAAGTAGTGTGGATACCAGGTGCTGCAATCATACCCTCTATTATTGTGCAATATTTTACAATCAACCAGCCCAAACAAAAATGAAAATCCCTACAAACTAGGCTTTGATCTATTTATTACTCTCAGCAAATAATGCAGATGAAGGACCACATTAACTCTACAAGGATAATATTAGAAAAGTACAAATAATATTCTTTTAATATTTAAATAATTTTCTCCTGAAGGCCCCCAGATTCATTTCCTTCACAATTCTAAAGCAACTAAAGAACTTTTTAAAAGCAGATGTGAATATTGCATCTAGTCTGTAATTACAGTTCATCAAAACATAATTTTGCATCTCCCCATAATACAGCACATATCCAACCAAAGAATGTGACCAACGACAAAAGCAAATGTGCTTAAAAAGTTAAATCCAGGGCCCTTATCATATGACAAAGTGTAGGTTAACTTAGAGCAATGACGTGCTTTATTGGCAGAACTTCTGCAAGTAACAGACTTGTGGTCGGTAAACACAGGTGAATGGCATTCAATTCAGAATTATTGCGAGCGGAGAACGGACATGCCTGAATGCACACACGAACATACAAGTGTCACCAGCGGCTTTTCATAGTTAAATACACAAAGTATATTCACACCCAGCTAATCAATACAATGCTTCCAGTGAGAGAATCACACCACAATAAACATGCCAGTCAGATCACTTGCAGTGTTATTTTGCGGCCAACAGTAATGATTTGTTCTTTTCAAGTGGAGACAAAATAAATGTCAGTGCTGGTTATACTAGATTTCAGGGCATGTTATTTTATCATTAGAGAATATTCAAATTATTCAGATTCAGGTGCTATGCAGATCATACATATGGGTCCCTGGGGTGACGCAATTAGAGAGCAGGGTGGGACAATGCTCCGTTCCCCCATTCTATGGAAAATCCATGCCAGCTTTTCCAAGAGGTTAGAGGTCTGCAGGATCTGGTCCAGGATTCCTATGGGACCTGCATCAGGCCCAGGTGCCTGCGAATCAGGGAGAAGAGGAAGTTTCCCTGAGCTCCCAGGGCAAGGAGAGGCCCCGAAGGAGTCCATCCCTGAGCCAAGTGAGGCAATACCTGCCTAGACCTTTGTGTCCTGTCTGGCGAGGTCTAGTTAGTGGGTGTTTAGGCTGGCCAGTCTGGGCCAGCAAAGTATAGTTAGAGAGGGCTCCAATTGGGAGCTAGGTTGTTTCTTTTTAGGATTTTGTTTTAGGGTGTGTCATTTGAGCAGTTAAATATAAAACAGTGTTATGCTACAAGTTGGTGTTCCTGAGCCTGATTGCCCTAGAGGACCGTGCTTAAGACTCCATAACGGTGACATTTATGGCCCTCATGCTACAGGGTTTGTATATATATATATATATATATATATATATATATATATATATATATATATATATATATATTGTGACAAACCCTGTAGCATGAGGGCCATAAATGTCACCATTATGGAGTCTTAAGCATGGTCTTCATTCTGCTGGAAGGTGTTCCACAAGATTTTGGAGTATTTCTGTGGGAATTTCTGTCCATTCATCCAGTAGAGCATTTGTGAGATCAGGCACTGATGTTGGACCAGAAGGTCTGGCTCACAATCTGCGTTCCAGTTCATCCCAAAGGTATTCAATGGGGTTGAGGTCAGGGCTCTGTGCGATCATTCAACTTCTTCCACCCCAAACTCATCCAATCATGTCTTCATGGACCTTGATTTTTGCATTGGGGCACAGTCATGCTGGAATAGAAAAGGGCCTTTCCCAAGCTCTTCCCGCAGAAACACTCCAAAATCTTATTGAAAGCCTTTCCAGAAGAGTGGAAGATACTGTTATAGATACAAATGGGGCATCAACTACATATTTATATCTATGTATTTAGAATGTGATGTCATAAAAGTCCCAATTGGTGTAATGGTCAGGTGTCCCAATACTTATGTCCATACTGTATATATTATTCAGGGTGCTCTACCTAATATAAACACAAGAAATGCATTTTTTTAGAAAGAAATAAAGAGAGAGTATACAGGGGTAATAGTGATTTAAAAGTATTTCATTTAATCCAAAATAGACAGTGATCGGGTTAAATATGTTTTATATTCACATCCAAGCAGGCTTGCACTAGATCAGTTGCTTTGAAAATAAATACAATCCATATGTCTACATAATGCAATAAAATAATGCAATGCTGCACATTATTACTTAATAATAAATAAGAAAACGGAAAAAAAATAAAACAATATTTTTACAGACTATTGACATGAAAGTCCTCCAGTAAAGCAAAAAATAAATTATTTGAGTGTAAAATAGAGTGGTGTATACAGACTGTTTGGTTTGCATTGACCAAAACCTGGTTTCATTTTATTCCTGTGAAAGTAGAGGCTGTCATTGTCTGTCATGTGATATTTTGGGTAACTTTCCCTGATCATTAGCTGATCATTTACGGCAATGCTAATGAAGTCCTGCTTCTGTAATGAAGTCTCTCCTCCACAGACTTTCCTTAGTCAGAGTGTCTGGCTGGGTGACTAACAACGAGCCATTCTATTGTTTACCACGAGCAGTATGATGATAGGGTGTTTGGGCTAATGTTACAGATCTAGAACATGTACAAATAGCTAATACGCAGCTGCCGGAAAACATTATAAAACTTTGGGCGCTTAGTAGTGGTATTAGCCAGAGAGAAGCATCATAGATGAAGCTAAAATATTGTCCAAACAATACATGGCAAGTGAAATATGACGCAATCACATGCGGTGAGAAGTAGCTTTACAAATAGCAGAGGATCATGAGTATGTAGAAGTAAGCATGCGACCAGGGTCCTCTTCACCCAATGCATTCTATTCTAGTGAACTTGTTACCCCCTGGAATATATGTATTGTTAGAAGCACTGCGTACATTTTTGGCGCTATATAAGTAATTATAACAATAAATGCTAACCTTCCTATATAGCTATTTATTTTCGTGACAACTATCACATATCCCTTACAACCACAGGACAACTGAAGAATACAAAAAATATGGAGAGAGTTCCTTTTTAAAATGATATTTCTATATCATGTAATTTGCTATTTTCCTAGGCCTTGGCTGTCCTTTTATTCATGGAAGGTTAATCCTGCAGTTAAATCCAGAAGAACTTCTCAAACTTGTTTTCAACTGCTAATACAATACTTTCACCTTCTACTCCCTTTAGGCTAATTTCACAGCTTTTACTTAAACTACTATTCCCATATTATACATTATATGTATATATATATATATATATATAACTTTTATTTGTTGGTAATAATTTATTTTTTCATGTTACACCTGTTATGAAGGAGTGTTTATTATGCACACCAGCCTACTTTTACACAGGTGTACCGCACTCATATGGCATCAGTGCAGTGAAAGTTACATTCACTCTAAAGACCACAATTAATAGCTGTGAGCATTTTTCTCACCTCTCTGACTTTTAAATATTGACCCAGATTAGTATTTTTTTTTTTATTAACCTTCTTAAAACGCTCAAATAGTTTTTTAGTATTTGTCCACTTTACATTCAAGCATCTCATTTAGATGTAATGTTTGTTCTGTTTTTTTCTTCTTTTTTGATGTGGTAGCCTCAGCCGCTTCTCGAATAACATAGGTCAAGTACCATTGCGTTACATTGTTGCCTAGCAACAGGTGACTACAACAAGAGGGCAGAGACCTGGAATTGTTGGAGCCAGAGAGCGAGAGTAAAGAATTCTGCCATTCCCTTGTAGGACTCAAGCTTGGTGTCAAAATGGCAAGTTATTCCCGCTACCATAATGCCAATTTTCAGTCATTTGTTAGGCAAGATTATCTATTTCCTGAACCGAAGAGCAGGTATGATCACATCAAAAGCGAGGTCCAACTAAACAGGAACTATGGAGATCATAGGAAATCCATGAGCGCAACCGTGTATTCTGGCGAATATGGACCCAAACACATGGACCACACATCCAAGCCCAAGATGAGACCAACATCACCCACAAGGATGAACAAACC
This sequence comes from Spea bombifrons, assembly GCF_027358695.1. Lineage (NCBI taxonomy): Eukaryota > Metazoa > Chordata > Amphibia > Anura > Pelobatidae > Spea > Spea bombifrons. The sequence goes on along the minus strand of NC_071087.1, from coordinate 36,913,701 downwards.
TCACCCACCTGAGTAAGGTTTCTTGAAACGTCACATGATTACCTGCATGAAAAGAGTTTTAACCTTTTGCTTGCACCCCTTCCAAAGATCCCAATTGTCTGCAGCATTCACAATTTCAAGAAAAGAAATCAATATTTTTCCAATCATCGTCTGTCCAGAATTCTTGACCAGACTCGGCCTTTTATTATGAAAACTGGCAGATAACTTTCCTGTTTTCCTATGTATTCCTACACAACACTGCATAAGTAGTTTTTATTTTAAAAGAAAAATCCTAGGCATGCAATGTAAATTCCTCATTAAAATAAGGCATTTGACATATAAGTTGATTTGCTTTAGCAGTAGAAAATAGAAAATTAAGCTTTGTTTTAAGTAAAAGCTTCTTCTGATCCTATATATATATATATATATATATATATATATATATATATATATATATATATATATATAGGATCAGAAGAAGCTTTTACTTAAAACAAAGCTTCATTTTATATTATAAAACAAAGCTTAATTTTATATTATTATATATATATAATGTTCTCTATAGATACAATGTAACCATAACTGTCCCAGATATAATAATAAAATTATCAATAATAATAATACAATACAACATCCTAGTAATAGAAAACAATGACAATGCCTTTAATAGGAAATTCTAGCCATCTTATATACTTTACTGCATATGTTAGCTGAGCAGTCCCTTTACATAAGTAGAATGACCGTGAAAGCGCATATGAACACCAGATCCAGCGTCTGGGTGATGCAATAATTGGAGACAGTAAAAGAGCTCAAATTGGACGAGGATTCAGAAATTAAAATGTTCCAATGTTAACATTTGGTTTGTAACAACTGTTTCAGAAGGGAAAGAGCTGAAACATGCAACGAGTTGTGTTTAATATGCATAAAGGGACTGTAAAACCATTTAGACTTAAAGGCTCCAAGTTTCCCAAAATAATTCCAACGTATATAGTCACTATTCCATATATATCATCCATATGCAATTATCCCTCGCTGGAAATATTACCTGGGTATATATCTACGTGGGTCTGTGCTTTTTTAAGGTCACTAATGCGTTATATTTTCCAGGGTATTTTTAGTTACCACTCTTCATAATATACCAGGATATTATAATTGTGAAAATGGAACTTCTTCAGAAAAAGGTAAGTAATTTGGATTTTACATAAGGGGTCAGCTTCTCCATCAGCCTGGTAAAGGAGATACAACGTAAAGATAGTCCTGTCTATTCCAGAAAATGCTCCATCCGTACTTTATGCACCATAAACAGCATATACCTTCCACCTGTTTTCCATCGTGTTCCTACAGTTCCTTCAACGCCCTACACAAAGGCTTTTTTTTAAACATTTTTAAAATATTGGGACACCAGCAGTGTGTGAAGGGGTGTATTCACTAAGGGAAGAGTTGGAAGAAGAGTTTTGGTTGCATCTCCCTCACTTTGCTATTTGTTATAAATGTCCAACACTCCAGAAGGAAGGTCTGTGATGGGGGGTATTCTTTGGTCTCGTATCTGTGATACACATTACTTTGAGGCTCATTTCTCTTCTCACTGTCGTTAATGAGTAACTGTAAATATGAAGAATATATCCACATGCCTACCATGGAGCCTCTGCCATGCCACTATACACTTGAGCTGTACAATGTATACCCCTGTCCCCTGGCACTGGAATAGTTAATGCGGCAATGCCAATGAATATCCTTATTTTATGCATTGTTTCAAACTGATTCGGGGCTTAGCATAACCTGGAGTTACGACTTCTGAGTTCTCCTGACAATGATACTTACAAGGTAATTACTAATGTTTTGCAGGTAAAGGAAACTGTTCTTCAGCTCGGCAGTCTAAGGGTGTGTTGGGAGGAAACAAAAATACGGTAAATACGAGAAATGCAGAAATAAACATCTCATCTCTGAGACATCTGGGGTCTGGTCACTCCACGTATCTGTGCAGAATCCCAAATGTCCTATAAACAAAAGGAGGAAAATGTTACATGTGTTATTTCTTTTATAAAAATTCTGGCCTGGTTTAGGAAAGCGGCGGCTCTCCAAATGTTAATGGGATTTATATACTGTGTAGAGGCCAGAGCTGGGAGTTACTTTCCCAATCCTGTTCTAAGCTATGGCTGGATGAGTTTTGCCCCATCTTCCCACTAAACGCTGCCCCGGCGCCCACTGATTAACCCTTTCTTACACTTAAGTGTCCAGTTATATTTTAACAACCAGTATACATTTTCCAACATTTCAGATTGCCACTTTTGTTTTTGATGATGTAGTTATTGGCTTGGCTTGGGGCAGGGTGTAACCAACACTTTTCAAGTGACTTTGTAATATCTGGTGAACTCTAAAAAAATAAATATGTTTTTCTTTGTCATAGGTGCAGATATTCCGAAATTCAAGCATTAGCCTGGCAGCTGAAGCCTGGATGAAGCTTGCTAGTGGAAAAGGTAAGAGAAGACATGAGGTCATCATCCCAATGTGATGCACCAGTACACCAGTACATAAAATGCGAAGATTCATTTAAAGTGAATATGATGGAAGTGAACTCATAATTGCATCACATTTTGGTGTTTACTCTCCTTATTTGATGTACTGTACAGTTAAGTGTAAATGTCTCCGAAAGGCTAGGTTACACACCATCTGCAAAGTTAACAAGGGTGACAAAGACCAGTTAACATTTTTGTGGGCCTGTGCTTGTTACATCTTGTTTCTTTTTAAATACAGACTGTGAGGCTGTTGAGAAAATGATGGCGTTTATAGCAGAGAACCGCAGCAAGAGTGAGGATGTAAATGTCAAGAAAAGCCATGTATTCCAGGTGAATAGGGTCTGAAAAGAATAATGTCTGAAAAGAAATATGTTGGGTATACTCTGTATTGTTGAAGATCGCTAAAATAGGCATTCCAAAGGATGATAATCCTCAGACAGAATCCAAAACTTTTAATTTTGCTTATTGACGGTAAAAAGTTAATCAAAACCTTATATCACCAATGTGAAAAGGTAATTGCCCCCTTAACCTTATAACTGGTTGTGCCATGCTTGGCAGCAACAACTGCAATCAAACATTTGTAACCGGCAATAAGTATTTTTCATTGCTTTGGAGGAAGTTTGGCCCAATCTTCTTGGCAGAACTGTTTTAATTCAGCCACATGGATTTTTAAGGTTATGCCACAGCATCTCAATTGGATTCAAGTCAGGACTTTGACTTGGCCATTCCAGCACTCTCATTTAGTTTCTTTTGAGTCATTCAGAGATGGACTTGCTTCTGTGCTTTGTATCCTTGTCCTGCGGCATAACCCAACTGCGCTCGAGCTTCAGGTCACAAACTGATGGCCGGACATTCGGCTTCAGGATTTTCTGGTAGAGAGCAGAATTAATGTTTCAATCAATTATGGCAAGTCCCACAGACCCTGAAGCAGCAGATCATCACACTTCCACCAACGTGTTTGACTGCTGGTATGAAGTTCTTATTGTGGAATGCTGTGTCACCTTTACAATAGTAAACTGGATCCATGTCTTCCCAAAAGTTTCACAGTCCACAGAATATTATCTCAAAAAGGGTCATCAAGATGTTTTTTGACAAACGTGAGACAAGCCGTTGTGTTCTTTTTGGTCAGCATTGTTTTTTTCGCTTTGCAACTTCCCATGGCTGCCGTTTTTGCACAGACTCTTTCTTATTGTGGAATTGTGACGTGAGGCCTGCAGCTGTTTACATGTTAGTCTTCTTGTTGGGTTCTTTTGTGACCTCCTGGATGAGTCGTCGATGCACTCAGAGGAATTTTGGTAGGCTGACCATTCCTGGGAGGGTTCACCACAGTTCCAAGTTTTCACTGTTTGTAGGTAATGGCTCTCACCGTGGTTCGCTGGAGTCCCAGAGCTTTAAAAATGGCTTTTCAACCCTTTCCAGTCTGATCGATATCAATCACTTTGTCTTTAGATTAACCTTTAGCTTACTTACTTTGTACAACAGGTTCTACTTGATGTTTATATTCAACAGTAATCATGCCTGGGTGTGTCTAGTTAAACCGAACCCAATTATCAATTCTGTTTGGCTAATTAGTTGACTTAGTAACTAAGGGGACAATTACTTTTTTCTGTATAGGGTCATGTAGGACTGGGTAGCTTTTTTCCATCTATACATGAAATCATCATTTAAAGACTGCATTTTATGTTTACTATGGTCATCTTTATCAAAAACTAAAATTAGTTTGATGATTGGAAACTTTTGGGTGTAACAAATGCTTTTTCACAGCACTGTAATTTGTAGATTATACATAAAAAATGTATGCATTCCATATAGATTTATTGAGCAGATCTTTTTCTTTCTTTCAAAAACAGATGCTATGCCAATGTGTGAAACCTGACTTTACCGTCCCAGCATATCACTGGATAAAGAAGGCTGGAACAGATGGTAATATATCATGTATTGCAGCAACTGCTGTATCTCAATGTAAATCTAGACATGTTGTTCAGCAAGACTGAATTTAGTAAACATTGGTACCAGTGCCATATATTTATATATATATATATACATATCTTTATATTTACATTAACTAATGTGTTTATTGCAGAAACAGCTGCTGTTTTGAGATTGCTGTGGACTTTGTCAACAGATCCACAAACAGCAACACCAAAAGCAGAAACTGGACATCCACGCAGATCAGAATATGTCATACACCCCGAATGGAGAATACAGCCCTAGACTTCTTGCTCTATTCCACACCTGAGTTACAGTTTCTCCTGTTTTATACACCCGTTTACAGCACATCTGTCTGTTTCCCCAAATCCTAATTTTTTACGGTTCTATACACTAAACAAACCTATGTAATGATGTTTACAGATCAAAATAAGCAATAAATATTCATTAAGAAGACACCCTACGCGTATAACAGATGAGCAGCCAGCTTACGTTTCTTTAATCGTATGACAGAAAGTGTGCTACAGTCATCAATGGAAGATATATTAGACCTGCTTTTGATCAATAGTAACCTGTTTTTTGTCAATTAAAATAATGCCCCAGGGAATGCTGTTGGGTTTGCAAACCATGTAAGGGTCCCTAGGGTGGAGGATCTGGAGAACATCTGGAGAGCATCTGGAGAGCATCTGGAGAGCACGGTGGGCCAGTGCTCCAACAGCCTTAACTGCTGTTTAAAATCCAGTCTAGAACCTGTATTCTAGACAAGCGCTCCACGGGTGTGGGCTATCTGGAGCTCTCATGTGGCTGATCAATTAGCAGGCAGTGTGTGCAGCAGAGAGAAACCATTGTAATGCCAACCTGGAGAGCAGATGAACTGAACAGTGGTTTGTGGTTGAACTGTGAATTATCCGAAAGTAGGAAAACCACCCAGTTGAAGATAGATGTTGCTGTGTTCAACAAGTGCTCAAGCAAGAGCAAGAACTTTATTTTGGCTTACATCCACTGCTCGTTGTCACCAAATAAACATTGAAATGGAGCTGGATGTGTCCTGGGCGTCATTCACCTTAGAAGACAGTGGTTACTAAGAGATCCTCGGGATCCTGACATAACAAAGGAGGTTTGTCACAATAGCAATTGCATGTTTTTTCCTCATCATTATAATATCTTAATGCAATTGTGCTAAAAGCTGCGACGAAGATGGTTCCTTTTCAATCCACTTTTTCCACCTGTTGGTGGGGTACAAAGGTTAATGGAAATTTGGAGTGCAACTTAAAAAAATATTCAAATATAAAAACTCCTATTATGCTCCATTTCTCATTTACATACCTGGGAACGTTACAAATGGACTGATCTAGATAACTTTTTAAGTATTAAAGGGATGCTTAAGCCATCAAATGCACTTTAATGGATATGCTAGCTTTGTGGTGTCTTTAAATTCTTATGTCCCTCACCAATGCATAAGGGCATTCTGCCCACCCCCAGCTATTTTTTTGGTACATGAGATGCGTTCGGCCGTACACATCTGCTTGCGCTCTTCTTCCATAGGGCTGTCGGGGACAATAAACTATCCATTTAACGGTTAGCAGTCAGAGCACATAGAATTTGCAGCGTCAGATCGGATTTACACCGAGTTTCCCCAACAATCTATTCACCAGAATTGGATTGAAATCTCTGTCTGCAATGTATCCTGCGTGTTGCCACCTACATGTATTTAGATGAGTCACCCGGAGTGAATGCACACAAACAAGTCCCCAAATTGTCAGTCTATTGTTGGGAAATGCAGGCGCACCGGAATCCTGCGATTTTTTTTTACACTGTTGCTATATAATCATACATACCGGTATATAATCATACAGTATGATTTGCGTAATTTGCGTTAATAGCGCTCAAGTATGCTAAGAAAAATAAACTTTAGTAGATCTGTCATTTTATTCTTTCCTGTGAAGGTTTAATCAAATAAAAATAACACAAAAACTTTTAAGAAGCTTCTTTTCAATTTTCAAAGTGTGTCTCCTGAGAAATTCTAAATAAATAAAGCAACGTTTGACTTGATTAAAGAAGTCTTTTTAGGAATGGTTTGGGCATTCAGTACTAGAGATGATTGTTTTTAATATTAGTTAGTTTAGAAAGTGTTCCATTCAGCAAAGTAGATTAGTAGGAACAGCACCTTTAATTGATTTATTAACTCCTTATTTGAATATCTCTTCATGTGACATATTACTTGATAAACGGTCCTGTCCAATTATTCATTCTACTACACACAGCACCCAAAAAAGTCTCATTTTATTGAATACGTTTTTAGACTGGTTATTATGATGGCGTCTTTAATCATAAAAATAAGAAGAGGACTCCAAAGTAACAAAAGCTTATGAGATTCTACATCTCTTTCTATATTGGCCCAGTGCGAGGTACCACATAAGTTTGATGTGTTGCTTTGTGTATGACAATGCTTATTAACGCGTATCTTGAGGGAACGTGAGTAACCAAATTCTCCCTCAGTTAATATTTTTCAAAACTCAGTATGGACAGTCAGGAAATCATGGGTCATGGAACTTACTGTTACAAAGTTTCTGTAGGTTTTTTGGAATGTCCAAATAATATACAGGAAAAACAGATCTAAAATAGATTGCAGTTTAAGAGGATGTGCCATTGAAACAGAGATTTATGGCCTTGAGCCCAGCTTTAAAAGTTAAGACCTTTATAGTGTGTCTTCCTTTAAAGGGAAATATCTCCTTCTTACCCACTACCTCCATGCATTCCTTCTGGATGTTCCTCCCAGATGGTTCTATGGTGGTGTATAGTAAAGCAAGACAAGGAAACAATATACCAAAACACAGTAAGCAAAGTTCAATTTAACGTTTTACCCTTTATCAGGTGGGATCCTTCTTCTTCGGCACACTATGGATGCACTTTAGCAGGTCATATTTATACAAAGTGCTGACCGTGGATCAATCAGGACAAACATTGGCTATTAGTTACTCTAGCTACTGATTCAGATATTTGCCCAATAATTGCTTACTCCGTGGCCAATTGTCTTGTAGAGAAATGCCATCTGCTAGCCAGAAGTGGTATTGCACCAAGAGGAAGCTGTAACAGTAAATAATGATTTTATAAAAGCGGAAACGTGGTGCACCTGAAAAGCAATTATGAAAAGCTACTGCATTTAAATTATATATATAGTTATGTCAGCAGCAGTACAATTACAGTCTTAAAGTGCTTGTGTTAAAGGGGGCGTTCAATCAAATGATACAGTATTGCCCTTGGCCAACTCACAGGGGCAGTCATTGTGTAGCAGCATATGTTTAATCCCTGCTTTCTGTCTTGAATATAATAAAAGTTGAATCCACTGTAGAAATGAGAAGTGCAGGGCAACCTTTCCTTGCTTCCAAAAGGTCAGAAGACTTTCTTTTGCCGAGTAGCCGCACTCTCTCTTCCCAGTCCTGCATTTCATAAAAGGCCTGCACACGTAGAGTAGACCATTGCCCAGTCTGTGATTTATTAAAAAAGTGCCCTGACATCTGGCTAACAGGGTACCGGCCTTCCTTTTGGCCTAGGAATGAATCCACCTGAGAATATTGGTACATTGTGACTAGTTTTAAAAATGTTTTTAAAATTCTGATTGAGGGCTGCTTCATCCTTAAATGTTGCAGTCTGAACCACCTCTCAGCTTCACGTGTTAGTAAGTGCCACAAAAGTAACACAACTATCATACTTTATTATTGATTCTGGCTAAGAATAGTCTGATGTAGTTTCTTTGATAATTGTCTCACAACCCAATTGTAGAAATATTTTGTGTACATTACAAAATCTCCTCACGTTTTCTTGAAATCTGTTGCTGTGGCGAGGTTACAAGGAGACCACTTACCACCGATGATACAGAGAGAGGTAGGACTACTCAAGATGAGTCCGCTACACGAGCCTTAGGAAAACTGCAATACTGTGTGTAAATACATTATTTATAATTATTAGAGGTGATAGTGGATACTAGTGAAATAAGCAGATTTGTTTCAGAGATTGTGTACAGAAAACTGAAAGCTTTAATTGTAAACATCTTGGCTGCTTCTTACACTCAGGTGGGTTTGCCAGTCCCCTGAATAAATAACATTTTTCCCCCCAAATATACCTATAGTCTGAGCCAGAGCTGCAACCACCGACCCTCCAGGTCACATTGAATTACAGTTTTAATCAATTTTAGCTAATCAATACCAGGCTGAGGGTCACAGGGAACACAACCATGCCGAGGGGGGACAGTTTGTCATATGCCAACCCAATGTAGGAAAAAAGAAAAGAAATGAGGACACAGTGATTGAATATCAATAATATCATATAGGAAAGCATTCATGTACACCAAAGAGTTAATGCTATCAGAAGAGAGAAAAGTTGAAGATCATTTTACATTACAATGCACTTTTGATCAACATACATAATATCAAGGTATTTTTAGTCTTTCTGGTTATACAGAAAACACGTTATCATGTTCTGTTAAAAAAAAAAAAAAAAACACATTACCAATTTTTATTTAACAATTTTTAAGGTTACTTTTCCATATTAACAAACATTATGCAACCGTTTCTGCTCAGTATAGCAATAAAGTGCAAGGTAAGTTGCCATATTTAAGTTTCTAACCATGCGTTCGTCATGGACTGAAGGTAGGTTGAGTAGCTTGGTGAAAATGCAAAGGATTGAGAAATGTTGAACAATAAGCAGATTATTCTCTGCTACAAAGGTAATATTGATTGCCTCCCTTTTAGTAATGTATCAAGGTGCTTTGGTGATACAACTGTATCAATGAGCATATCAGTAACGCTTACTGTGGGATAAGAGCTTTGTTTTTATGCAACAGTTTCCTGGGACCTGTCACATATGGGACATATAGTATGCCATGCCGAGGTCAAATGCAAGGACCTCATCGGGTTGTCTGGGCTGGAAATTGATCCAAAGTACACCTAGAAACAGAAATTACACACACACACACGCTATGCCCTCCCTTAAAGGTTAACATAAAATGAACAATATTAAAGGCAGACTGAGCCTGGCACAGATGTGATGGGGCACAGACCGAGCAGTTAGCTTTACCATCAGGTCACCAATGAAAACAGTGATCTCTACCAGCGTCTCTCAAATCTCTGGTCTGCAAACCACCAGTGGTCCCAGAGCGATACAAAAATAACATTGAGAGGGTATGCGTCTTTAGAAAATGTTGGTCACAACCATGAGCAAAAATAATAATATATTGGCTAGAACGTTAGCCTTTGTGTTAAATGATGTCATGTATCCATTTTATGTAGGTATATAGGTTGTAAGTGGAACAAATAACGGCAGAGGTCCTTGTAGACCTTTACCTTTGTAAAGTGATCGCAGAACGCAAAAAGTTTGAGAACCACTGGTTTCGATAGCTGCATTTTCCAGAAGATTCCAGATGTTTATTTCTAAAACATGGTCAGGTAAGATTGGGTAAAGCAACCAATTCCACCACCAGCCAGAGGTCTATCACGGGAAGCTCACGCAAGATAAAACATTGGCGGGTTTTGTAGCTGTCGGTGTGTCTATTTACTGCAGCCAAAAGATACCTTCAATAACCAAAAGAATGGGATATGACAGGCGAAATTTAAAAATAAAATACCAGAAAATTATCCGGCTATTTCTTCATAGAAACAATAGAGACTATGAACATTTTAATATCTGCAAAAAAAGGACAAATATGATGAGCCCATATCCTGGACAGATATATCCTAAATTCTATAAAAGATGGGATAAGATCGCTTTCTCAAGGAGTTGCTGAATGTTTCAGGGTGACCTCGATTTGCAAAAAGCTTGAGGAAGCCATAGCTGAATTTGAGAAGCACTGGAGAGTTTTTCCCTAATCTACCTCTGCATGAGATAAACTCCGGGTTTAACGAAGGGGCACCTGTATGTGAAGAACAATTTTTATCTTAACACCCGTTTCCAACAGGGATGTAGCTCTTTGTACACAAGCTGCAAATATCTACGTATATTTTCCTTGTATCTGCTGCTCATTTCAATGGAATCGCCTGACTTATGTTTTGAAAGAACAAAAAAGTTTAATACACATTCTTAGTAGGCGAGGCTGCATGCAACATTAAACTGACCCTGTAACGGCAATTTATGAGGAGATGGTGAATTTGTAGGTAGGCCAAGAGACATTAGTTAGGACCCCGAGGTTGTTTTCATGTAGTAGCCTTTGATGAAATCCTGCAATCAGCCGAGCATTCAGTGAAGACAACTAACCGTTGTGCGCTTTAAAGCCATGTTGTTTACAAATCACTGACGGTTGAAGTTTGTGTCATTTCAATGATAGCTGCCCGCAAATGAAGATTTTATTTCAGCTCAATTTCAAGTTAATTGTTTTTTTTCTTTCTTCACATGAAGAACAGCGTATACTCAATAGACTTTTGCCACTAACTTAAGCTCAAGCATATTACCAAAGGGTGAAGGGGCTTGTTTGCTGGTTATTACTTGTAACAGCATATCGTAATATTCCGAGCTGGCGGGATCATGTATTGTTTAAATTGTGTTTCATTTAGGAAGCAACGCCAGCAGCCAACAGAGGCTTGAAGCGTGGTGAGATACTGAACAGTACAAAGGACTAGTCTGTTATATTTAAAGCCTTAAAAATCCTGTTCTGGCATCAAAAACCCCACCATAGGACTAGGAAGCTTACTATACAGAAGTTAACCACCACAATGGAGAACATTTTATATGCATATGGTGCTGCATGGTAATGTTAAAGGCGGTGGGTCAACTATTTATTTTCTTTTGCTGTAGATTTTTCCTTGTCTCATTAATTAAAAGTGTTAGCAGCGTGATATATTAATTATTTGGGAGTGCTTATTTATTTATTTTTTTTACTTTTACCGTTCTAACAAATAAATATTTTTAAATAGCAAATATATTCTCAAAGGTATATTATTAATATGAAAAATAAATCCATTTTTAAATAATAATTATACATTTTATCTCTTCCCCCAGACACCTCTTAGCTGGCCTAGTTTTCTGCTGGTTTCCCTAACGCCTTGGCGACTCAAAGCCAAAAGGAGCACTCAGGTCAATGGTCCAAAAAAATAAATAAAAAATAAATAAAAATACAGCTGTGTCTTCCTATAAAGGAAAACAGGCATTCTTAGTAACAAAAACACCACAAGTTAGTTTTCAAACGCTTATTTTTCTTTAATTTAATCTGTTACATTGAACGGTTTCCAAACTTCTTTCACTGAGCAAGTCAGCAAGCAATGTAAAAAAAAAACTAAATGGCATTAACGGGGTATAAACCGTTTCTGGTTATAAAAGGAATACACTTTAAATAATATTTTTAGACTTCTCAGACTGCTTTGTATTACCTTTGTTGTTAGTACATGCACATCTTTTTACCTCTCCCTACCAGAATACAGGATAGTAAGACACAAAGTGTTATTCACCTGTTCATTCGCATTCTTTTGGATTGAAATATGTATCTTTAAAGTGGACCTACAATCCGATAACGTGTGGATGACATAGTTGGCGATTTGCGACATTTTATATAAACACTGCACTAGAGAAACCGCTAGCAACTGCTCATATAAAAACGTATACTTACCTACAGTGAGCTGCAATGGGTGCAGAGCGGGCTGCACGGGTCCGCAGTACTCTTTGTCGCGCCGTAGGACGGGATCCATGCATAGCATTGGATGACAGCAAGATCAGCCCAGTTGGTGTCCATCCTTGTATGTTGTCCACCTATGCAGTTGCTACCCGACAGCATAAAGAACTGACAACATTCAACTACATTTTCACCTATACATATCGTAGCCAATTGGCTAGCGTAATATATATGAGTGAAAATCCTACATTACGATACTTTAAATGCCATGGTGAATAAATGTAACAAAAATTATCACAATCTGCACTATATATATTATACATATATAATATATATAATACATACACACACACACATCATCCATCCATTTTAAAGAGTGCCCAAGCTGATAGTCTTATAGAAGGAAACGATATAATCTCAGAGTTATAGTACTTTTCATGTAGATGAGTAACAGATAATAGTGCAACAAACAGCACTGTGCAAAGCGGCTTTTTAGTCTGGGGACTTCAACCCAGAGTTTCTTTAGAACACTTTTAATACCCATTAGTGGATTTTCCAATATATATATATATGTTTCAATTGGTTTTAGTAAAGAAAGGTACCCACTGCATATTTACTACATTTAACACATAATGCTAGTCTAAGCACTCAAAAGGGCACTGTCAAACCTAACACGAGAAAATCATGTCAACAGACGGTAACCATTTGCGTAGATACCATTAGTCAGATTTTAGGTCACGGGTGTCAAACTACAAGCCTCGTGAGCCACAGACAGACTTGGATAGACATGTCATGTAAAACGGCTGAAATCGATTAACTTCCAGCAGTTTTATGGAGAGTTTATGGTCCCCAGTGGTTGACATTTTGGTTGCCAAAGTAACCATAGTTTTAGCCTACGTTTCAGTGGCAAGATCTCCAAATAAAAGTCACTAACTGGAAATTTTCACTCCAGAACCAGTCTGGGAAAAAAAAGTTGTATGACAAAGCAGCTTTGTGCTGCTGGAAGCCAAATCACCGATGGTGCATTATTCTAGAACAGAAACAAACCCTTATTTGACAAGGTAGCAGAAGGGTTAAATAACGTTATATCCCACTAGCGATGATGTTTAATAGCGAGGGAGTTAGACTAACCAAGTAAAATAAGTTGCATTTCTCCCTGTTGACAGAAAGCATCACATGCTCCAACGTCATAAAAATACATAACAATATTGAGTTAAGAATGTGAACATTGAGTTTTCCTGAGAGAACAGACACTCCAGGGGTTAGAGTCTCTCAGACGGAGTGATCACGAGTTAATAAAAATAAGAAAACAAAACCACAGGTAATTATATATACATGTATGTATTGTCTGACCAGGCAGCGTGAAACTAAAATCCTAATTCCGATAGTTAGCTGTGGCAAATTTGCCGGTGGTAGAAATTTCACCACTTCCATTCTGGAGCAATAGGTGTAATGCTTTTTCAGATTTTGTATATATATATATATATATATATATATATATATATATATATCTATCTATATATACATACATACACAGTAACAGTACCTAAGACAGACACACTTACAAATGACCCCTATGGCTTGGTTCTGTGTTTTTTTAAATACATTATTGGGAAAATATAAAAAAAGGTGCAAGTTCCCGAAAAGAAGGAAAGCTGGTACAAAGTAGGGAGCTACTTTGATATATAAATATTTGTTTCCCCAGTTGGAGCGCTTATTTAGAAGAGCGTGAAAATATATTGTATATGCTAGTAAGCATGACACAGCCATTGATATATTTCCATGGGAAATCATATTGGTCATTTCCAGAACTGACGTAAATAGTTCAGTATCCTGTTCTTGTGAAATCAACAAAAAGATACAATACCTAGAAGTTGCTATCCATTTAGAACTTTGCTCTCCATTAGGTGTGTGTGTGTGTGTGTGTGTGTGTGTGTGTGTGTGTGTGTGTATATATATATATATATATATATATATATATATATATATATATATATATACACACACACATACACACACATACATACATACGGGGAAAAGAACATTCAATTTTATAGGTGCAGACAGTGGTGGACTTCCATCAGAAGCATTGGATTTAGGTTGAGGCATATATGTAGACTCGTGATATGTAGAAGTATGCAGTAGGTTACCTCTCTCAAGACTTAATTAAGCAGCTTTTTATGTAAATGTTTTAGGTATACACACACAGCCCATTAACTAATCTTGCTAATGATATACAGTACACATTTCATACCTTTCAAACCTATATTTTGCAGCAACGTATACCTGCTGGGTTTCTGGGATAAGGTAAAGGGTGTCCTCAAACAGTCTCTGCCCTTTCTATTAGTCCAAGGTAAGCAAGGAAGGAGTGCTTCGGTGTACTGACACCGGGGGGTGCCGTCTGAGGTCTGGGTGGATGGAATGTGACGTCACAATGATTCTGAGGGAAAAGCATTGTTAAGGGAATGAGATGAGCAAACTCGGAGTTCTGGTATCTATCAAAGCATGGTGAGATACCGTTTACTGTAAAGGCTTTAAGTGCTAAATGTGTCTCCACGCCACTGCTTTGAGCAGCAGACATGGCCACTGTTTGTAGAGCCTGCGAGGCAGACATGACCGAGAGTGGGGACAACAGGCTCCTAGAGTCATTAACGGTGAGTAATGGGGTAATCTCCTTCAGGTTTGAAGCCTGGGCTTTCTTCTCCTCTTCCAAGAATTCACCATTTTGGTGCTTCTTGACATGACGGCTGAACACAAAGGGGTGTGTGGTCTTAAACAGACACTCTTCGCAGCTGAAGGTCTGGCGTGGCGAGTGCTTGAGTTTCTTGTGCAAATTCAGATTGTCTTTGCGCTTGCAGCTATAGCTGCACTGGTCACAGTGAAAAGGGCGCTCTCCTGTGTGGACACGCACATGCTCAATCAGCTTGTTAGCCGTCTTTGAGAGGTAGCCGCACTGGTCGCATTTGTAATGGTTCCCGAGCCGATGCTCGCGGATGTGTACTTCCAGCTCCAGCTGGTTCGCCTTTACCACCTTGCAGATTCGACACTTGTACTCCATCTTGTAGTGCGTCTTCAAGTGACACTCCATGGCTGCAGGACGGTTTGTGGAGTAAATGCAGAACGGGCACCTACCAGCAGAACACATAAAAAAAGGAAAAAAACATTAAAATGCGCATACAAATGTGGACATGGACTGGGCATTCATTCAACCATTAATATGCAGGTACTAGACATCCACCCGACAAACTTTGGCCAACACACTGATATATTGACATCCACAGAGCACACCAAACAGCATTTTGTGAATATATAAATGTATCTGCCTTGTGTTTCTGTATCCCAAAAACTTAACTAGTAACAAAATAGCACACCGTAAGTTTTCAAATGCACTCTAAATGAAATGGCCACACACAATCTATTTTCACATCTTAAATAACCCTCCGCAAGTCAGATGCCTGGATAACTTATTTATTTAATAATAAGGTGATATAAACCCCAGGTGCCCTGGGCATATACACTATACCTCATTTGGAAAAAAATACATTATATGTATGACACTGGTAAGATGAAATAATAAACAAAAAAAATCATCCCTGCATCTATGGGCTAACAGGAACACATCATTCTTAATTAAACATTCACAAAGCGATATAGCGAGGAATTGATTTGCACCGAGGGGAGTGACGAGCGGTGAAGTGATTAGAAAAGGGGTTGGAAATACTACGTTCAGACCAAGTTCTACAAAAGAAGAGACCCCACCGTTAAAGTCTACTCAGCAAAAGAAAAAAAGGAAAGCTTTGGCCTGTGAAGCTCTGCAGCCAGGTCTTAGGGTTACAGACAATACGATTAGTGCAGTATCACATGTTATATACAACAGGACATGACATGAGAACATGTGCTTAACACAGGAAAGGGTTTTGTACTTGCTTTCCTTACTTGAGCCCACCGGTAGGGACTGTGTGGCATTTCTTATGTTCTACCAGCTGCTCCGGTGTCTTCATGAACTTATGGCACACATCACACTCGTACATCCGTGTGATTAGGTGGATCTGCAGGTGTCTTTCAAACATTGTTTTTGTTTTGCAGACAAAATTGCAGAAAACACACTCAAAACCTAGGAATGAAACATTCATATCAGAAAAGAGACTTCCATAGTGTGCCGCGTCTAGTGCTTCCTATAACTTTTACAATACATTTATTAGATTACAAGGTTTAACACCAAAAACACACTTCTTACGACAAATGTCATGACCTCTTTAGTGTGTGGTTTTGGAGGACTAAACTATATTGATGTATGAAGGGGGTCTTTTTAGTGAATTGGTCCTGTGGAAGAATCCCATAAAATCATTCTTATATTCTTTACTTTAACGCAGCAAGGACCACTAATTTCTTGGGCAACCCAGATTTTAACAGTCAACACGTTTCTGCGTTCTCCCTTCTTCCATGGTTGCATTTACCTTTCTCAGGCTTCTCTTCAGTGCTGACATAGGACTGGGCTCCAGGCACTAAAGAAATGACCAACAAGTTGTTTGAAGTCTGGTTTCTCAGAGGGGTGTCTGAATCTTCTTTGCTGTTGGTGGAGTCACTAAGTGCGGATAATGAGGAAGAAGAGGGGCTTATCGATTCACTGGGGGTCTTCCGGTCATCTCCTAAGGAAATCAAGAAGGATTAACAAACACACCCTTACGAAAAAATTACTGCAGTTTTTCTGAAGTAATACTGCAGTTTTTTTGGACATGAAAAAACTGCAATACTGCACTTTTACTGCAGTTTTACTGCATTTGTACTTCACTGTACTGCAGTTTTACTGCAGTTATTTTTGTACGGAAGTACAAATGCAATAAAGCTACAGTGCATTGAAGTACAACTGCAGGTTTGCAATATAAAAAAAAAAGTGCGGTAAATGTGCAGTAATACAGTACAGTACAGTGAAGTACAAATGCAGTAAAACGGCAGTAAATGTGCAGTAATACTGCAGTAAAAGTACAGTATTGCAGTTTTTTCATGTCCAAAAAACTGCAGTATTACTTCAGAAAAATTGCAGTAATTTTTTGTAAGGGCAGTCTTACTAACAGAAAATTACCGTAACCTAGTATTATTTTCCTACTATCAACAGTGTCTGTTTAGGCTAGATATTGTTATTTATTAAAAAGGACATGTACTGCCAATGTTTTGTGCAGTCGGTGTGGAATCGCATAGATATATGTGGACGTACATACTATATCAGCTGTTTGGAGAAAGAAGGAGGTCCAAAGAGGGATTTTGGTGCTTAAAATGTGCCCCTGGCAGATATCATTTTCTTACCGTTTGTGGACACTAATCTAAATCCTGTCCATAATAGTATTATATCCCCAGATATCACACCCAAATTATCATAACATGCATTAAACTCACTGCCAGTTAATAATTAGCCTATATTCATGTAGATGGTAAAGAATAAATACTAATTCAACAAGGGAAGACATTGAAAACACGGACAGGAAACTAGACAGATTCACAACTATCCAAATAATAGCGTACTTTCACTAGGAAAAAAAAATATTGTCATCGAATATTACTGCACTATATAAATCAAGTAATAATAATAATTTAAAAAAAAAAATCACAACTAATTTACCCCCTCACCCCAAAAAACAATTGATATATTTTAATCTACCTTATTCCCAGCTAGTTGTAGGCTTCAGAGTTTTCTCTTACCTGAGTGCTTGGTGTGGAGGTGAGTTCTCATGTCAGATTCCTCCATGGTGACAAAGTCGCAGGCACTGCAGCAGATGGAATACATCCATTGTTCCTTGTCCACATGGAGGGACATGTGACTCACAAAGTGGACATTCAGCTCAGTCTCAAATCCGCAGACATGGCAGCTACAAAGAGAACAGAACGATAAATCACTGCATCTACATGAATGATGAGAAATACCCCACCTGAACAGAGGAGAAAAGTTCACGTCCCAGAGAGCCCCAAAACCTGGAATCTGGTATGCTTCAAATCACGAAAAAATAAAATAGACATTTTACAACCCCGACATTGACTTGGAAACACAGAATGTGAAGACGTGTAAGAACCATTCAGCCCATCCAGTCTGCCTGTTTTTTCCAGCTCAAATCTTAATCAGTCCTCGGTCTTGTCTTAGATTCAGGATAGCTTTATACCTACCTCATGCACATTTAAATCCCTCTATTGTGTCTCTATCACTTCTCTAAAACTTTTTTTTTTTTTACATTGGAAGCCTCTGGCCGTCTAGTTTCAGACTGATATAACCTTTCCTTTTTTTGTACTTTGTTAAATCCCTTTATGAATTTAAAGGATTTCTATCCGTTGCTATCTCTTGTCTTCAGCGCTCAAGGCCAGGGAAACCTATGTTCCTGAGTTGCTAACATGTTTCCCCAAGTTGATAAGCTCTTAAGGCTGGTTCCTTAAGCTCAGGCGTTTAACCCACAAACTGTGGCCTAGAGCTTATTTTATACAATATTTGTGAATGAAGCAGCTAGAAGGAGGCTATGTTAATTCTGAACTAATATTTACATTACACTCAGCAGATCGGGGCCCCTGGTGATGTCAATAGATCATCAGGGGCCATTAGAAGAAATCTTGGAGAAGTCCTCTAGGTATGATCAGTAAAGAACTTAACCAAACAAAAACAAAGTCCTAGTATCCACCACATAGCAATAAAAACAAGCTAGCTAGTATTGTTTCTTTCTAGGTTAGAGGTTGTTATTTCAATCCTGTCACTTTATCGCTGATATTTTTACAGTGCTTCCCTGAACAACACACTATCCTGCAGCACCTCCCACGTTGAAATATTCTGGATGACATACCACGTGAAATTACACCGCAGAGTAGAATCATGATGTTAATTGGGAACTACATGTTCCAGATGCTGCCCATCACCTAGCATATTCCTCTGGGCAACATAGAAGCAATGTACTGCTGCCAAATACAGTTGTAAAGACCGGTTTGTTGATAAGTGAAGCGCAGATTGCACCTCAGAAACCAATTCAAAACACTCTGGAACGCTTCCCAGGTTAGACTGCACTATTTCACCAGCTTCCAGGAACTACATGTTCCAGTCAGCAGCGGATTACGAACACAATGCTGCCACCGGCTGTTATCTAGTGAACAGAGCTAGCACTGTGCGATGAGCAAGATCTGCCTTCTCAACAGTAAATAAAGCCTTCAGAGGGTGTACAAGGACGTTTAGGGAGATCTGATGCATTTGCCACTGCGCTGCTGCGAAGGAATAAATGTGTATATAGAAGAAGCCGTGTCATTAAATCAATATTATATTTGCTATGGCGAGTGCTTGCAGCTGAAGGAAGAGAGAAGTATTGCAATATAAATACCAAAGGCTTTAAGGCTCGGGAGGAGCAGTTCAGGACGGGATGTATAGTTTAGAAAAACAGGAATAATAAAAGTGGAGGTTGTTCTCTGAAGCTGGAAAACTCCAGGGGGATATTAGGAAGAAGAACTTTGCAGAGAGAGCTGTGGATAATTGGAGAAGAAGGCAAAGGGAAGTGGAAGAAATACAGAAAGGAAACCAAGAACACTTGGGACAAAGGTCTATGCTAAACACTTGAAATGATTCATGTTTTATACATAATAAACAGTAAAACGGGTCTGCTAACCAAGTCACATATCAATGTACCCGATTTGGCATCTAAAATTGGAACAAATTGGACATTACATGCCGAACCATAAGAGTGGATTATCAGTGCTTGGGTCACCTCAAGAATGTTTACCTCAATTAAAAATGTTTTATTTATTTAAACCTTTTTTTTTTTTCAAATTGAAATTATTTTAAATGGATTTTGTGGTGGAGCCTTTAGCTTCAATTACAGGAAGATTTAGCATAGAAGTTTCCCCCAGGTACATGTCGGCTATGTAGTGACGTATCCCGGCTTCGGGCAGTTTCAGGTGCCGGTAGCCCCTATGCCACATAATCAGGGACAGATTGCCCCTGTGTGCCACTGCTCCATGGGCTGGTTGGGGAGATCAGGGAAGTGGTAAGTGGTTGGAGGTGCCAAAATACCCTAGCAATGCTCATTATCGAAGCAAACTTCAAGTCAAACAACCAGGAATTTATTATTAAACAAAAAAACAAGAGTAAATGCGAAATAAAACCACAAACTAAGTTTTGCTATAGGAATGGGCAGGCTTACAATGATTAATCAAGCGTATTAACAGCACAAAATGTGTATTCGAATGAACAGTTTCATATACAGTTATCTAAGGTGCACTGCTTTACATAGGACATCGCAAATTGGATATTTAACGTCCATCAAAAGGTTTTTGCGATGGAATTGGACAAAACCATAATAATAAACCATTATAAAAAAATTAATAATAATATTGTAATATAGTCTAGTATCTGTCATGATGCAATGTGTGCAGTACGATTGAGTGGATGTAAAATGTGGGTAAAGCACAGCAAACAGGAAGCCGGAAGCCGTGGCCAAATAAGGCTTCATACTCCTCGACATACGATGATATATATGAATCTTTATCTGGCGGCTCCCGCAGAGACCTCCGGCTTCCAGTTTGCTGTGCTTTCCTTTGATCTCGGTGAGACTTTGGGGGAGTGATGGAAAAATGAATGTTGTTAGCCCTCATTTAGGGATGTAAAACTCCGTGATAGTTCTCACCTGTAATAATAGAGGCTCTTCTTTTTGTCGCTGGTATCTGCAATAACCGCACTGACAATATCTTCGGTGTCCGTACTGACCAGTTTCACCGCATGGACTGTTAGGTGTTGATTCAAGTTAGCACGGCACTTTGCAGCATAGGGGCACAAGTGGCATTTGTATTTTCTTTCTTCTGGATAAAATGAAATTAATAAATAAAAAAAAAAAAAAACACAGAATCGGATCACTATATATTAGCCTAGAGACCTTGAGACTACATATAGGGTCACATAATTATAATAATAATATATAATATATAACGGTATATATATATATATATATTTTCATTCATATGCACAGAAACAGAATATAATGATAAGATCTATACGGCCAATATAACCTGCCCAAACCTTATTCAGTCCTTGGCCCTGTACTTTGTTCTGTATAGCTGTATAACTATGCCATACATGATAAAATATATGCCTTATAACCTGATTGCACAACGGTTACTATTTAAGTGCCAAAAAGCGTGGCATAAAAGCATAGCAAAACTCCATACCTGTGTGCAGCAAGAGATGCCGAGATAAGGTCTGCTGACGACCGAACACTTTCCCACAAACATCGCAAGGAAAGAGCTGCTCGTTCAGTTTCCAAGCTGCTAGCCCGGCACTCGCATCCAGTCCAAGAGCTTCAGAATCTGCAAGAAACAACACTGCCATGAACACGCCATGAACGAACGCAAGCATCAGGTAGATTCAAAGCATTTATTAAACCTCACATGACAATGTATCTAACACGAACATTTAGTATGTGACTAATGTAGGACCTCAAAGGTATCTCTGCAGACTCAAAGACAGCACCAACCAAATGGTGATTAAAGATTTTTGTTTCCAAACAGGAATATTCTATAGCGCTGCAGCCGTTGTGTTATTTTAATTGGAGCACTCAAATAGTAATACTATAATTTAGTTCTATGCTTCACTAGGGTACTCACCTACCTGTAGCTTAGGGTAGTACCACTCGTTAGTGCCCGGTTAGGAAAGGAGACACACAACTGTAGCGGACACTGGATGTACTGCCTGTAAATCCCACAGGAACTAAGGACACCCTTGCAAAACTTCATGTAAGTTTTGCTATTTTTCAGCATCAAGTGGTAAAACCCTACTTAGGTATCCTATTGACAATATAAATATGCTGCATAAACAAATACCGTAGTTCGCCCCTAATATTCTAGAATGTTCCTTGCGGATTTAGAACTACGACAACTAAAACAACATCTGAAAACCAAGATATAAATCAAACTAAGCCACAATCAGATCAGTTGTGTGTTTATGGGAAGTGCTGCCCTAGGCCTGGCAAACGGTAGTCCGTCCCTGAGTGCCTACTTCAAGCAGTCTCTCATCTTTGGACCACACATCCTCTGTAATGAGAGCTGGGACGTGATATCATATACTAGCATTGTGCCCCAGGAGGACACATAGGTAATGCAGAGGCTTTACCAGATAGCACAGACATCTGTAGCATAAATGGCCCAGTTACAAGGGAGAACTCTCATCTCCCCAGCTGTCCCGGTGAGAAGAGGCTTGATGTAAAATGGAGATTCGATTACTTATGAGCATCACAAAATAAATACAGATCAGTGGTTAACATGTTTAACCGGCAATTTTCTTTTCGTAAACCAAATCTCCTAAATTACAATAGCATCATTGGTGAACCATCAAATCAACAGCTACCTTAATGCACAATATCCTGCAGTTTAACCTTTTCATGACTTTTAGTAACTATCCAACCCTTTCCGAGGATGCATCTGTAAGCACGTGTGCCAAATCCTCTATTTTTATAGGGGCCCGACTGTCATAGGACACATGAATCACAGGATGATCCATGCAATCTGGCCAACACGTGCACAAACCTCACGTCTAGAAAACATGCCACCTGGACAGACATCAAAGTAAACGTTTTGTGGTTGTAAAACAGATGTTCTTGGCCAGACAAGGGGTACACCAAGTGTTTCATGTGAGCAAATGTCTCACTGGGGAAACGTTAAAGAAACCAAGGAACATGCAGTCGCTTCAGCAGCACCATTCTCCTCGGGCCTGAAGAGATCTCTCTGAACAGTCACACTATAGTTACAGTGCGTTAGCAAGGCTCGCGTGGAGGGTGGGCAAAGGACACGTCTCTGAATGAGTACACAATCCTCAGGGTGTCTGTAGATGATCTACACTTCAGTCAACCAATTATGATTACTGCTAGGAGCTCATTGGGAAAGGGTGTATATATTTATACACACACACTACCGTTCAAAAGCTTGGGGTCACTTAGCATTTTAAGTGGAAAATAAGGACGTTTCTAGCTGCGTAACAATCGCAAAAGGGTTTTCTAATAATCAATTCGCCTCTGAAACTAAAACCAGCAAATCTAACTTGCCATCGGAACAAATGGCTGCTGATAAAGGACTTCTGTACGTCTATGAAGATATTCCACTTAAAGTCGGCATCAATAGTCATTTAAAATAATAATGTCCTCACTGTATTTCTGACCCATTTCATGTTATTTTAAAGGGAAGAATTGCTTTTGAAACTTTTAAACAGTAGTGTATGTATTAATATATATATATATATATACACATACAATCACGCTGGCCATGGAAACCTTTTAATGCCATTATTTTTACTTATAAGTTGTTGTGGTTCGGTTTAATATTATCTATGTCCTAAATAAACTTCCAAGTTAGTTTTAAAACACAGTGAAGTTATTGGACGTCATAATATATTAAAACACAATGAACTGATTAGATGTGGCAGAAATCTTTCTTTCTCAGTCTCAATACTAAACATGCATACTGCTCATGTTAATCAGTGTGCTAGTGTACCGCTGGCCTCTTATCTCAGAGGGATTTTCTATTCATTCTCCGGGAGGTCACCTTCACACAATAAAAGAGGGGGTTTGCGTGGAGATGACTGTAAATTACTGCTCAGGCTACTTATGGTTATTTGTTCTGCGTGTAAATCAGCCTTCAGGATATGCTATTGTTACGTTTCTCACAAATGCCATCTTGTGGTATTTGAAAAAACTCACATTAACACATGAAAACCTTTGAACAAAGACCAAGACAATGGCCGTGACGTACGAGAGACCCAACCAAGAGCCAGAACGTTTATGTGGAGAAGGGCTGTGCCATATAATTGAAATTATTATTGATTTCCTGGCCTTTATTTATGTCCATATTTGGTCATGTCTCTGTGTAGGCGGTTATATGCAAAACCAGTTCCTTATTATGCATGCATAATGTGTATTCAAATGAGCTGGACTCTTCTACTACTGCCTAGTCAAATGCAAATGCAGGTGTATACCTGTATATACTTACACAATAGACTAGTGAGTGCCAACTCATTATTAAAAATGTTGAAATGTTGCATCATTTGAGCTATTGATGAATGTTAAATTATTGTTCAGGCAATATGTCCACGTATTTAGAATTCAGTCTTCAAGACATGTCTTTAACATGAGTTGTTTTTGGTAATAAGTCTTTTTGTGACACGTTTATTCTTCACCCATGATGAAAACCTTACCTTTATCATTATTTACAACAACAAATGCGTGTGTAATAGAAATGGATTGTCACTGGTAATATATTATATATTAATGCTGATTAATATATTAGTTGTAATGCTTACATAAAAATTGGGGTTTATGTGATAGTAATATGTATGCTTATACGGATACGTGTGTGTATGTATATATGTATATGTATGTATATATATATATATATATATATATATATATATATATATATATATATATATATATATATGTGTGTATATATATATATATGTGTATATATGTGTGTATATATATATATGTGTGTATATATATATATGTGTGTGTATATATATATATATATATATATATATATATATATATATATATATATATATATATATATATATATACACACACACATATATATATATACACACATATATACACATATATATATATATATATATATATATATACATACATATACATATATATATATATACAACATATATACATACACACACGTATCCGTATAAGCATACATATTACTATCACATAAACCCCAATTTTTATGTAAGCATTACAACTAATATATTAATCAGCATTAATATATAATATATTACCAGTGACAATCCATTTCTATTACACACGCATTTGTTGTTGTAAATAATGATAAAGGTAAGGTTTTCATCATGGGTGAAGAATAAACGTGTCACAAAAAGACTTATTACCAAAAACAACTCATGTTAAGTAGAATATTAAGAAAGCTGCTATATACAGAGTTAACACTTTTTTTTGCATTTAAGCTTCTGTAAACACACACAAGAGACATGCGGAATCCCATAAGACAAGACAGTAGCATGTTAATAAACATTATGTTTCAGGTACCAATGGTAACTGACTTAACACTTCATACATCATAAAAGCAGTGGGCTGCTTTATATATATTTTCATGGTTCCTGCCATAGTATCTATTATATTACAGGCATTTAGGACACATTTTTAAGCTTCCCGTCCAAATTACAAAACATCACAAACTTCAAAAGAGTGCCAATCAGGAAGAGAAGGCCAGGTGTATACCTGTATATACTTACAATATAGACTAGTGAGTGCCAACTCATTATTAAAAATGTTGAAATGTTGCATCATTTGAGCTATTGATGAATGTTAAATTATTGTTCAGGCAATATGTCCACGTATTTAGAATTCAGTCTTCAAGACATGTCTTTATAAATGCAGCTCCTATACAGTTAGAATTATCACCCTCATCCTCTCGTCTTAAACCTTAACCTATTTAAACCAAATGCGAATCTCCTCTATACCCAACTATACCCATGTTTGGAGCGGCTATCATTCCACATTCATGACACTTTGACAAGGCAGAGGCTTATACATTATATCTAATGCTTCCCTCTCTTAAATCACATCCCTTTTCCCAAATATAAAACCACATATTCTCTATGCTAGAAGTAAAAGTGCAACATCCCAAATTTTGCCAAGTCATGCTTGCGACTGCCCTTATATATTCTGATTGCCTGATTATATACTGGTTATTTTATTGAGCATGGTTTCAGAATTAGCCTATCAATCACTGGTACCATATGGGTATCCAACAAGAAAGAATGCCAACTTTACTACACACTTCATTATTAAAGGTTGTTTTATATTTTGTATGTCAGCCTTATACCGAGCCACGTTCTTCCCTATACCTAAGTCCCGTACTCATTTAACTCCCCCCCCAATACAGCCTACAAGAATCCTCTCTTGCTTCAAGACTACAGGACTACCAGTCTTGTTCCATGGACTTTCATACTCATTTTTTGCCCTTTTTTAGGGATGACTACCCCACAACAACAACATTCTGCCTATTAATGACCTGCTCCAGGCAGACAGGTTAGGCTTGACAAGCTTTCTCACACCAGGTAAGCACAAACCGAGCCTTATCTCAAATTCTCTTAATCCTAAATGCTATCCCTTTCCTGAATACTAGTTTATGGAGTTCTGACTCCATCTTAAACACAAAGCCATTTATGTTGGATGCTGCCCTCTTGTACACAGTATCTCTTTTCTTTCTTTTTTTGTACATAAGAAGCAGCTGCTATGAAGCGTACTCATTATATTTTGGGCTGCTACAGATCTTCTTGCTGTCTATGATTAATGATTGCGCAGACGGGGGTGTCTTCCTAGTCCATGAACCTACCACTGGGAACTATGTCTAAGATGAAAGTCCCACTAAGATACTTATACAAAAACCTGCACTTCTGCTACGCAAACCTCAGACTATCATTATTCGTGAAGAATTACCGCAAGTGGGACAGTCCTGCCAGGCATACGCAACACAAAAATGGGGCACTATACAGCATCGCACAGTTCTTAGTTATAAACTCATCCAAGCAATTGAATTTGAGCAAATTGATAACGTTTAACAATAACCAACAATTATGTTTTATGTACCAAACGGCTTTACATTCAATTATACATTGAAACATAACAAAAGGAAAAATGAGTTTTGATATCATCATTTCTAGAAGGAGAAGAATGTATACAGTACTTGTTACACTGTACTGTAAACTGAAAGGTTGTAGGCTGTGCCCTGATTAAATAGACAACAGAAGACAGTATACCAGGTAGTGGGGTTTCTTCAACTTAAGGAACTTTCTAGTTTCCTGTAGGATAATAAGCACTTTGGGAAACCCAAACCCACAGTTCCATCAATTTATGGGAATTGCCGATTGCTGGAGTTGAAAGTGTTTTTTGAGAAAAAGTTCTCACATAGAAACTGACGTCTCTTCTATAGCTGCAACGTTTATTTCATTTGTTTGATACTTTTTATGTACTGGACATGTGTTCTAATGCAACAAAAAATAAATAATCTAATTCCAGGTGATACAATACAATTCCAGTAGCATGGCTTTTGGGTTTCGATACAAGATACTAAATATCGGAGATCATCCTCTAGAAACGCCAGTTGATGCTTTAGTATTCATAAAACGTAAACAAGTCAAATTAGATTGACACTGCATCTTGACCTCATCACTTATAAAGCCTGGATTTTACGTGGATATCTGGGGTCTGTGTATAACCTAATTTAAAGGTCAACCCTATTTAATGGCATACTCTTTAACAGATTTCTTTCTATAGCATGGAAACTGTGTACCTTTGGTTTTGTAATAACAGGGTAGTCAATCGACAGCACCGAAATTTAGAGTATTTTGTTGGAGTAAGATGAGATCTGTTCCTCGATCTCCATCATATCATATCTGTTAATGCTTTGTTTCCCTGTGTGGGATGCAGGTCCTGAAGAAAAATGTCATCGGATCAGATCAGGTCACTCTCTCCACCTGTAGGTTACACCATGGCACTTTACATGAGGAAGCATTAACACCTACCACCCAACATTACAGGCGTCCAGATTGGGACACCGGCATTGGGGGCAGGGTTCAAGAGGCAGGAAGGGGATACATTTGGAAAGAGAGGGGCTGGAGGCATGGGCACCCATGGGCTTACCTGAAGAGCCACCCTGTGGTGCTCAGCCTAAACATAAATTACCTTCATACAAGGTGCAGTAGGAAAAGGACCATTATTTGTCAACCGAGAGGATGAGAAAAAAAAACAAACAAAACACCAACCTACTTCGAAATTGGGTATCCAGGTGGCCAGTATTTGACCAATTTTTATAAGGTCAAACCAGTTTTTGGTTGGATACTCTGACCGGCTGTTTAGAGAGATAATTTTTGACGAAGCAGCAAAGATGGATATTTATGGTTGGGCACAGTGTGACACAGTGTATCAAGGATCAGTCGTCACCTGTACCGGCAGACTGGATACCATGTAGATGATGAACTGTAACCCACCACAGCTAGGCACTGACCTCTCTGCATTTTCAGTCTTTCCCTGTGTGTAATTAACATCTGATGCTAAAACCTCCATATAGTTAAACTCTTCAATGATAAAGTGCAACCTTTATAGGCTTGTAGTTAATTTCTTCAGTACTGGGGTGCAAAAGTACTATGTGTGTGCAGTTAGCCTTTTCGGTACTGAAGTGCAAACCCTTGTATCATGTGCGATGGCATAATGTAACAATATGCCGAACCGACGAGTAGGAGCTTGGCACCATGGCTGCTATACAGGACACGGTTACTATTGTATTGAAACTAATCCCTTTTTGTTTTTTTAAATCTGGCAACCCTACTTCCAAATGACCTTTAATGTAAAAATAAATAAGAGACATGCGGTTCAAAGAAATGGTATAATGGCTCTTCAAAGATACAAAGGGGAAGAACATTGAGGACATACTGTCTCCATGGAGGAACATTTCATCCAATACAGATTAATCACAACATTGATATTTAAGGTGAATTGGAGAGCAGATTAAGACCATATGATTTCATCTGCAAAGTGTTCAAATGCTAAAACAGCTTCCTACTCCTGTCTGCATATTTCTTGTAATTCAATAAAGTCGACCTTTGCAGACCAAAGAAAAAACTATACCTTGCAGCATGGTCCTTCCTTGAGAAGCAGCTTCCACTTTTGGGAGGTCTTTCGAGTTAGAGGTGAACGGTGATTGTCTAAATTTTTCTTCTGAAAAAAAGGGGCTACAAAAAATAAAAATACAATTCAGATGATATGATACTAACAAGTAATAAGTTTCTTAAAGAACGACTTTATGTTAAAAGAGTAACATTATGAAAATATGACGCTTTACTGCTATTGAAAAATCTTCAGTATTGGTATGCAGGCTGTCATGCAAGTAAGTAATGTAATGCCCTTCTTTACATAAAAACGGCAATGCCAAACATTTACTAAGGGTACAAATGCAGATAGACCCTTTATTATTACTATTATTGACATATTAACTTATACTATTTAGAAAACCACAAAAAAATATATGAATGAGTAAATTTAGCCAGTCACTTTATGGGCACTTTACATAGGAATGAATTACTCACTTCAGGACCAGCAACACAGAGCTAGTAGTGCTGCCACCATAGTGAAGTCATTAAAAACAATCATTTAATATATAGATTAAGCATAACCATAATTAGTTAAGAAAAAATTGTATCCATCCAATCCATCGTGGGGCAAAAGGTACAAACGGCAGATTCCAGATAAAATCCTTTCAAGCAACATACTGTATGTAATGCGGTGTGCACAGTAAGTACAGCATCATGGTCTGAAGCATGACATCTCCGGTTGGGACTTTGACGGACTGTTTATGTGCTGTGTTGGGTAATTTTACCATAAAGAGGTGTATTTTATATTATTTAAGGGTGACTGGCCAAATACCAAGTATAGATGTTCTGTATATATCAGGTTAAAATCTCGATTTCTTGCACAATGCTTAACCAGTTTCCTCGTCCATTCCGCTCCATTTGGGATCTATATAAAATATTATTTGATTCCAGTAGTTTGGGAAACCCCAGAACTCCTACTTCTTCATACCAGCATTCAGTGTAGAATTAATTAGAGGGTTAGTTACTGGTCGGTGTTCAGTGAAGATCAATTTTACACTTTGTCAGGGAGAATGCAACGTCTGCATGGGTTTCAGACACAAACAGAATGCAATGATGCAATGCAAGCAATTAGTCCTCAGCTTTAATGAATGGATCTCTCTTTGTATCATTAAATCTGGTACATCGTGGTCTTCTATATTTTAATTGGCCTTCCCATGAAACATCCAGCCCTTTTCTGCTTTTGATAAAAATATTTAAACAAATCCTATATGTTTGGTAGCCACAGCCCCTAAAGTTTTCCTACGGTGCCAAACTTTATGTGCTATTTTATCTCAATGAATAACTTTTCTTCCAAGTTCTCAGAAGAAAAAAAAAAAATAGATGTCTCTTGAGGTTCTTTTTGCCTACAAGAAATGCCACAAGCATCTGCCAAACATTGAAAGCAGTGTGTAGTAAGTAAGCAGTAAGTACTAGGTGCTTCGGTTTCTATCCAGCATGATTTAGAAGGTCTAAAGGAAACACCATAGAATTCCAATGACTACTAAATAAAGTTGTGCGACATTAATGAACTGCATACTGCTGGAAGATAAGTCTGTAAGACGATACGTGATGCAGAGCCAGGCAGAGCGCCAGAGACTGCATTGGAACGATAAACAGAAACCCTGAAACCTAGTGGCCAAAAAGCACCTGGATTGTGACGGATGGAAAAAAAAGATCCTAGCTTACAGGCTTCCATTACAGAAAAATTATAGCTTTAAGCAGAAACTGGAACAGTCCAATATCCAAGTGTCTGAAGTACTGAATACTAGGTAGTACTAATTTGGAGACAATAGTAAGTAGGATTTAAGAGCCAGACCAATGTTTTTGGGTTTTTTGTAAGCGCAAGGAAAATGTGCAGTCTGGGATTTGCCAGACCTTGATCATTATAATTTTTCCGTTGCTATAAAACACGCAGATCACTGCCATTTCTTAGCTCTGTGCGGTGGGAGGAAATCGATGTGCGCAGGAAAATGTATTCTCGAATGTTACGAACACGCTAAGATAAATTATATGTAATTTCCTCTGTCGCAATAGGAAATGGAGAACATTCAGATTCTGAAATAATAAATTCAAACATAGCCTCATATGACCAATTTTTTTACCGATGCAAATGTTTCACTTGTTCCATAATTGCAAAGAAACATAGCATTAACATATGAAGTGGGTGTAGAGGCATGCTTTGCTAGACAATAAATGCCATCTAGGGGTAGGTCTAGGTTTTATAGGGTCATAAGCAATATACTTAGGGGCCTATTTATAACAAATTAAGCATTACACACAAAATTATATGGACATATGTATTTTGCGCTTTGTGATTTTTTTTTTACCTATACTTAGTGATTAAAAACTGTGATAAATCTAAACAAAAACGTATGTCGATCTCTCCATACTATCTCTCATATGGTAGTACCACCTATATGATGTATGGCAAACTGATGTAAGAATAAGCCCGGAAAATTAAAATAATGAAAATAACGCACCTAGTTGTTCGAATGATATTTGACTTGTTGTGATTGTGTTCTTTGCTTACTTTTTCTAGAAAAAAAAGAAAGAGGAATATTTTAGTATTTAGCAAAAATGAAATTATAATATACAACACATTCTAAGTGTAATAATGCCACACTTTTGTAAGAAATGTATAATTTCCAATCAATTGCGTTAATATATGGAGTGCTAAATCTTTGGGCATCTATGTACTTCTAGAAAGCTACATACGACTTGTTATGTCCTGTCTACCCATTGTACAGCGCTACGGAATTAGATGGCGCTATATAAAACAATAAATAATAATAAAGCATACAGAATGCACACGTATAGTTAGCTCTTTTTGTTTGTCATTTGCTATATGCTGCTATAGGTTCTGGAAAAAAGTGACTTAACACTCATCTTTTTTTATATACATCCCTTGATGCTGCAGTCACTGGAGGATTACTCTGATAAATGTCAAATCTGCCCGAAATACGGTACACAAGATGTGATAAATCTCCCCGCTTAACACCAATTTTTGATCCACAGTGGGGGATTATTTAATTTGCATTTATGTTTGCAAAGTTGAACCTTCCCCTTCTCAAAAGGATTTGAAAAGCTACTCTTGAAAGTCTGGAGAGAACTCTGTATAATTAACCCCATAAGAGACCGTTAACCGCTATGCAATAGACAGCAGAACAGTGGTAGCAGGGAAGACACCCATTGTCACTTGGCCTATTATACCTGTTGTCTACAGTTCCTTTTTTTGTTACATCTGGATTTCCGGGCTAAAACATTAAAAACGGTGCTCTAAAACTACATTACATTACCTGATAATTTAAAGAGAAGTTCTGAAGCCATCTTGACAGATATGTCTTGGCTGAACAGGTTCCCCTCGGGAATAACTCTACACTCCGGCATCTTCATCAAGTGCTCATTTTTTTCTTGCCTTAATAAAGTGCTGTAACCAATGTTTTGTCTGGGGGAGATGGAAGAGTCAGGGATGTCAACCTCCATGGGTTCTTCTTTAATCTTAACAGTCTGCGCATCCTTACAACTTTCAGCTACGGAGGCGATGCAGAAAAAAATTCAATTACAATGTGTACTTCTGTGAAACAGCCAACGTCAGTAAGAGGTTTCAATTAGAGACGCAAGGCTTAAAGTGACAGTAAAACATCTTGTTTTAAAAGGATGGCAGCATCTTCATCTTCCTATAAATCAGGTATTCACTTATGGAAGTCAACAATTTAGAGTACATAAT
Organism: Spea bombifrons; assembly: GCF_027358695.1. Classification (NCBI taxonomy): domain Eukaryota; kingdom Metazoa; phylum Chordata; class Amphibia; order Anura; family Pelobatidae; genus Spea; species Spea bombifrons. Next base: position 36,881,296 of record NC_071087.1, on the reverse strand, counting down.
CCGACAAATATGCACAAACAATACAAGAGTAACACAAAATAATGATTTCAGCGTATAGAAGTTTGTGATACAGAAAGTAGACTAGTCTACAAAAAAAACCAAGACAAAAATATCCGGTATGTTCATATTCTCACGGAGCTCAGACATACAATACTCTGATATATATACATTGTATATTACTGTGATGTATACCGTTTTAACAGTCTTGATAGTATGAATTCATCTGGCAATTAATCAAAAGGTGACACAGCTGTCAGTATTTTTTTTTTTTTGTGTAGTTGGCAAGTCTGGAGGACGTTGGACATCTTAGCTTCCCTTTTTTGACTGAGCACTTTGGAGGACCAACCCAAGTGGACTTGTCCTGCAAGGACCACTATGGGCCCCGGAAAATGCATATTAGGGGAGGTTTTTGAGCAGCACCTCACTGACATGACTATATTTTTTGGGTTCTGCCTTTCTTGCAGGGAAATGTCTACTGAGGCTGACCCTCCCTAATAAAGTAGACAGTCAGAAGACACTAGTCTGCCCATCTTTTCTCAAAGTTCATCCTGCTTGAGCACTATACATCAGCCATGAGGTAAACATAGTGGGTTTTTCGCTATGTAGTCTAATCAGCGGAATGGAGGTGGAATGATGAACCCCTTAAGGCCTAAGAGCTGTTTTACGTTTAGTAGTCAGTGTTAGAACGCATATAACATACAGCATATAACATACATATTACCTGGCATCAACTCCAACCAATATACTGTTCCAGAAAGTAAAAACAAAATGCAAAAGTGCTACGTCCTTTTTCCCCATGACTTGTTATTGTGCCCTTCTATTTGTTTTGTGTTAAAATTCCTTTTCGCAATAGACCTACCTATCCATTTACTAACATATTCTAATATAAACAAGATAATCAAATTCCCTGCTTCAAGGTTATATCAAAGTCACCAACATCTATAGACCTACATTTCTTTAAAGGACAAAGATTTTTAAGGCTCCTCTCAAAGAAACGCTCGTTTTGGTACAAAAATGTTAAACAGGGTTACCAAGGTCAGCCCTATTGTGCCAAGAAGAACTGTGTTTCCCTTCTTTGTCAGCTGTTCTAGAAATAACTTGAAAGGGGACCCTTGATCCAATTAAGATGGCAACTCCATTTTCTCTCGCCCTTAGCAGAGGCTAGACAGAAACGCTAAAATGTTATTTATTCTGACTAGTTTTCTAATGTTTTAATGTTTGTCTGTGGGGTCATGTAAAACATGTTTCGCATCAGCATGGTGAATGCTAATGAAAAAGGCAGCATAATTATAGCAGGTAAGGTTTTTTAGTAAAGTACCCCAAATGGTTAAGGGTGTCACAACACATACAGAATATACAGAAAATAAAACAGCAATTCGAATGTTCTAATTTCTAATGCAGAGTCTGCAGAGGGCGCACACTGCAAGACTCAATCTGCCCCTGGAGTGACAGATCAGGAAGTATGGGGTGCTATTGGCCAGCGTCCCACCGAGCATTTGCGTGGCGTGCCAGATGGCCAGTCCAGGCCTGTTAGAGACCAACACAAAACGTTGTATTATGCATTATGTCACCCACACAAACTAGAATAGGTACTTATACTAAAATAATTGTCTGTAGGATGGTTTTGGGCAATCAGCAGTAATAGGAATGATGTTTCTAATGCTGCATATAGCTACACGTGTTAAATGTAGGTGGAACAACACTTTTGCAATGGCACATGCAATGAAGATTACAGATAAAGATAAATGTTATAGAATTGTTTGGAACACATATACACTGTAGGATCTTATCTCTCTGTTCTTAGAATTCCCAATCTTATTCCTCCAAATTAGACTATTCCTACCCTATGGTGATTCTGTCAGCCTTTGTAAATCTAGAGGAGGAGACGATAGAAGTGATGTTATGCTAACTTACACACATAACACCTTCACTAAAATAGTCAAGTCCTTTACATTTAAACCAAATATCTCCACAGCAATTGCAGGCATTTAGCTAGTTTTATTAAATAACCCGCGCCAAGGAATATGTTGACTTATATACCTGTAATGTTACGCTTCAGATGGTTACAGCTTAACTAGAATCACAATTTTGGATTCACGGGGTGAGGCGTAACACATTCCTGCTTTCTTTGAAGTATCATAAGTGTTTAAACTTTGCAAAGCAAATGTTGTGAAAGCCTTTCAGAAGAACATAAAGTTAATCATACAGTGCAAGGAGGAGGAAAGAAAGAGAATGCGATGCTTGAAGAAAAAAAAAAAAAAAAGGCCATTATGCCCGGTTTCAAAGATGAACACTGCTGTTGTCTGTGCAAAATCTCGACTCACTGCCAGACGCTTGGCAAGAGGAATTTGCTTTAAGCAACTTTAAATAAAAAGTTCAACATCAGTTCACAAGAGGCCAACAAGCCTTTCTCCGCATTCAGTAGTTCACAATTATGGATCAATATTAGTCATTTGTAGTAACGTGTATGGAGTTATGACCTATAGGAACTGCCGACTTAGAACAAAAGGACCCAAGAGTGTTGACTTACAAATTAAAACTCCTTTATGTGTTCGTCACCCTGTGAATGTAGCTATGTCCCAATATTTATGTGTTTGTTAACGTTTGCCGGCTTTTAAAACATTGTAATGGCTTGGCTGCTAATCCTACAGCTAGGAAATGTATCATTTTCTTTTTTCCAAATAGCTACATTACATTTATGTATGTAGCGCCAGCAGATCCCATAGCGCTGTTACAATAGGGGACAGTAAAAATATGTAACAAAGACATTTTGGACACAGACATTCATACAAGTTTACGTTTGAGGACAAGGGGTTTTCACAGAAGAGTATGTTGTGTTGTGCTGTGCCTGACCTCACAAATGCTCTACTGGATGAATGGGCAAAAATTCCCACAGAAACACTCCAATAATATATAAGTCTTCCCAGAAGACCGGAAGCTGTTATAGCTACAAAGGATGTGGGGTGCAATTCCATAGCATTGGAATGGGACGTCCAACAGGATCATGTAGGTGTGATGTAGGTGTGATGGTCAGGTGTCCACATATTGTTATAGTGTTTCTCACTAGGGGCATTTTGACATTTCTTAAGCAGTCACCGTACTGCTAATCTTTAGCAATCTTTGTGGCAATATATATATATATATATATATTTTAATTTGTCACAAACACGCTGCAGTTGATTTCTTCATCAGAATGTATAGTAAGTGCAACAAAAAAGCTCTTAATTTGTATTCAGCAATATCTTCTGGATATAGTCATGTCCCACATACATAGATACGTCATGGTGTTTTGATGTCATGAGGTCTAAACTGTAATAGCATGTTTTAGTTTTCATGTTTGGAATTTTTACAGATCAATTTACTGGCCCCATGTCTCATTTGAGGAGTTGTGGTCCTATACTTAAATTTAATGGAAAAAAATGATATACCGTATTTGCTCGACTATAAGATGAGGTAATCTTATAATTGACTCCACGATAGAAGCCCTAGCAGAAGTACCGGCCAGCAGCAGCAGGGGTTGTCTACGCGCATCGCGCAGACGTTCACGGGCTGCCAGAGAGGATAATCCCCCGCATCGCTGCAGGGGACCTGGATCCTCCTCTCTGACAGCCAGTGAACGTTTGTGCGATGCGTGCAGACAACCTCCGCTGCTACCCGACACTTCTGCCAGGGCTTCTATGACGGAGCACTGGCCTGACGTGACCTTCCAGTGCTCAGAAGCTCTGACGGAAGTCCCGAGTAGCAGCGTGAAGACGTCCACCGGCTGCCCCACTTGACACCAGGGAGTCTGGAGCACGGGGAACAAGTCAAGGGATGCATCGGTAATTTGGGGGGGGGGCATATAGGGGGTTGTAAGGCATATCAGGGGGGGCAGATTGGCAAATAGGGGGAATAAGGCATATCAGGAAGGCAGAGTGGCATATCAGGGGGGCAGAGTGGCATGTAGGGGGGTATAAGGCATATCTTGGGGGCAAAATAGCAAGCCGTAGGGCAGATGTGCATTATTGGCGGCGGGGGGGGAGCAAGTTGGCAAATAAAAGGAAATAAAAACAAGAAATGCATTTTTCTCAATCATTTTTTATTAAATCTGAAAAAATAGTTTACATGTGAATATTTACTAATAAAACTTTTTTCTTATAGTGTAGTCTTATATTCAGGCTTTTTTTTTTCTAGATTAATATTCAAATTTTGGGGGTCCTCGAGCAAATACAGTATATTTTTGAAAACTAGGCAACCCAGGGTATTTATCTAGGGGCACACTGGCATGTTTTACGTGACATTTTCAAAAAGCTGGTGGCAAAACAAAAATAAAAAAAAAAACTTTTCACAAAACATTGCAATTTCACTATTTTTTTTTTTTCTTACTGGATATGTAATGTACACCCCCCCCCCAACGTTCAGCAATGTCATGCATGCATTGGTTTGGCATTATTATGGGACATCGGCATAAATACAACTGATATTAAAAAAAATGTACTTACTAAACAAAGTGTGAAAAGGTGTTCTCCGGTCTCTCTCCACTTCACGACGGAAATAGACAGAGAACACTTACAAAGGCATGGTTTATGTACATGTTATTAGTAAAAAAAATTATCACATGCGCGGAAGAACTCTGCATCGGCTGAAGCTGCGGCTAGTATCAAAAGTCTTGCCATGAAGGAGATTTACATCCTGCATACTTAATAGCAGGGATTTCAGGAACATTGTACTTCCTGTGAAGGGGTTAAAATTGACAATTACTTGAACACACGCTAAGACATTCTTGGAAAGAAGGGAAAGAGGGCTCTCTTCTTTTGGGTTTATTATTGGATATCCTATTTTTGCATACAGTTTATAAAATCTTTATCTTTTGCATTAAAATATTTATCATTTGCGGGCTTTATTCACCAAAGTGTTAGTTGTATAAGAGTTGTGCATGTATAGAACTCTTCCCAATGCCAGTAAGCGCCTAACCTAGAAAGGAAGGTTGCATAGCTCGCTCCCTTGTGTTCTAGTACAAGGGCTATTGATGTCTTCCATAGTACGACAGGATGAACAGATGTTGGCCTCTGCCAGGTACAGTCCCCTGTTTGAGGCGTAATTCCTAGTAATAATTTGTTGGTGGCCGTGTCAAACTATATCTCAGTAACTAGGTTGCTTTATACCCCATACATGTATACGTTATAAGCAAGGTCATTAACCAATTGTCATCAGGCAATTCATTTTATCGAACGTCGCCCCAAAATAAATTACATTGTGTTGATTGCTTCAAATAGCAATTAAACATTGTGGACAGAGTGTGACACAAAAGTACAGCAGTCCACATTCTGTCCCAATGCACTAGGACAGAATGTTGGCAACCATATTTAAATGACTTATATAATAGCATACAACATGTCCCTGGATCTTGCTCAAAAGATCTGGTCATCCTATGGTACAGAATTCTCTTTTCTGCTCCTTTATGCAGTCATGCGCTATACGATCGCACCGACTATAAGAGACGCAACATGCGTGCTATAAGGGGCTTTCTCCCACTAGTGCGCCAGGACATTGGTTTGCTGGGAAATAACCATTGGCCATGTGACTTAATTCCACTGCCCTAACATATATAAGGAAATATTCTGAACATACGACAGCCCCCCTTTTTTCATATGTCTAAGGACTTTACGTGGTTCCGATCCAAGACAAAATGAAGAGGGCCATAAATTGCATTGAATAAACATTGAAAATCTTGAACATTTACCCAAGTGGTATTTCTTCATCATCTGTTCATTTCTAGCCTTAATTAATATATATATTTTTTTACATTGGCACACACATTATTTGCCACCCCAATTCCATGTAAGCAGAATGCCAATCAGTGGATAGAGAATATAAGTTAATTCATTGATTCTAAGATCCAGCGACATTATTATTGTAATGATTTGCCATCTTCACCTGCCTATTTAGGCTAGTTGGTGCATAGGCATAGTCAAACACAGCCATACAATTACCGTATATAAAATTATATAACCATTATAAATCATATATGCACTAAAACAAGACTTAAACAAACAAGATCAAGATCTGGTTTAACATAACTTCAAGGACCTCAAACTATTTGTTCTTTTTAAAAGGTGCTTTTCCACAAAACAAACCTTAGCACATCTGTTATTTTATCATTTCTTCTAAAAGGTAACCATGTAAAAAAAACCGAAAACGCTTTTTCAGTTTCTATGGCAACTACCCATCAGTGTGTGCTTTTGCGTCACATGAGATTTAAGTGTTCCTGGCCAAAAACATGAATGGTAAATTTTACTTGATTAAAAAATGATTTGCACATCCAACAGTACTAGAAATGCTGTTTCTAATACTGCATTTGGTTACAAAAGTGTTAAATTAAACACTTATGTTAGGTAGAACAGCACCTTTAAAGTGCATATGTGCATCATCTTTAATCTGCCAGAAGGGGTGGTTCTCTGGTGGTACGATCTATATTATGTTTAGTCAGCACAGAAAGGTTAAGCTCCGGGATATAACATCGCTTCACATTAAACCTTTTTACGGAGATCTGAGATGTGTGACATCATAGCTCAGTCGCTGTGGTTGGAAGATACCCAACTACACCTAGTGGGTGACCAGCTACATTTTCACATGGACGTATGCACACATCGTATAGACAAATAATAATAAAAAAATCTCTTCCATTACATCAAAACTGTGTACTGAAAAGGTGGTAGATAAATGGAACAGCCTCCCATCATCCCATTATATATATATATTATATATACACATACATACACACACACACATATATACATACACACACTGTTTTTGGAATTTCTGTAAAAAAAATACATCAGATCTTTATCTATTTCAAAACATACACAGCCATTTCTCTGAACAGATTCAGCAGCAGTTTTCCACACTAAAATGAATAAATTCCCTAGCAGCCGGTTACCTGAAAGTTTCATTAGAAGCTCGGATGCTGCCTTGACTGAAATATCCTGTGTTAGTGGATTTGGCTGAACTGCCTTTGATTTGCTGTCTCCATCGGTGGTGTTGGAGACTTTTGTCTCCGATTCCTGATTAAAAGAGTATCCACACTGTGGGGACAGGTAGCTGGTGGCTTCTTCATCATTAGGTTCTTCTTTTACTTTAACGGAAAGGGTCAGGGGCTCCTTCTGGTTTGCAGCTGGAAAGGTAAGAGAATTTATATCACAGGTGACATTCATATAGCATCCAAGATCATAAAAAAATATTTTTTTAAAGACTCGTTAAGATCATTGTCTCTCCCAGCCCCAGGATGAGCTAGGTATTGCAATTAAGTCTGAATGTTTTCTAGGTTTGAAGCTATACCCCATTCTAGTCACCTCTGTCGTCATCCACTGTGGGGTGCTGTTGTTATGTTTCTACATACAAGTGTGGTCTTCTACAACATCCCACCACTACATATAAAGCAGACATGTCATTTGGACATTTTAAGATATATTTTATTCATACATTGTTCTGGGAATATCAGCACAACACATTGGCACAAGTAAAATATTATATACCAGACTCTCTCATACCTGGCTGCTGTATAGGTTACACACTCGCAATGCTCTCTGATCTTATATAGAGCGTGGAAAATCACAGTCACGGAATTTTGTGTCAGAACACAATGTGTGTGCAGCAATGCTGGCAGACATATTTGAGCTATCAGTATACAGATATGTAAAGCTCCTCACTAGAGAAGCTTTTCCATCTTTGGTACATGAACATGGCACAACTGACGGGGCCGGGGCTTACTTTAATATTCCTTCAATTGGAAAAATGATGGGGCACAACACAATGTTTGGGTAAAATTGTACACTGTACAAAGTGTCACCATGTCATTTCCTAATGACAAGTGCAGCTTCAATCCACAGATGCATATAATTTTGTTTAAGTAGGGCATGGTGTCTTAGGGCCACACAAACAATTTAAAGACCCTCATTTCTATGAGCTTTTAGTGCTGCTGGGAAAGGATATAGGTATGAAATAGAAAGAAAATATACAATATAAAATAAAGCAAAAGTGTTAGATGGCTGCATAAAAGCATAGTGACCACGGCTTCTCATCAAAACTTGAGGGTTTCAGCCATGCACAACAGGGCCAGCCCAAGACCTTTTGTTGCCTGGATCAAAAGATGAAATGCTGTCCATCCACCAAAACCTTGTGCACATCTATTTTGTTTAATGATGAAGGATGTTTCCTTTCCAGCAGCTTCTTCTCCTGCCTTTTCTTGTCCTTCTGTCATTGTCCACTTCTCCTCGTGCCTTATTTCTTCGTCTGCTTCTCTGTGAACCTGTCCTCCCGATGCACTTGCAACGTGTGGAGCTTTTAGGCCCACTGTCACTGAGAGAGGCTGCCCCTGTTCCCCTTTGCAGAAGTACACAGAGAGACCAGAATAATGCAGACTGATTTGCGGAGAAAGAGGTGCAGAAATGCTCCTCTTTCTCCAAGATTCTATCTTGAAAGAACGTGCCTTGGGGCGGCCAATGGTTCCACAGACCCACCGGGACCCATGTAAGGGGCGGCTCTAATGCACAATATAAATCAGCATAACTATGAAACCGTTCATATAACTTTGAACTCCTAAATATTAAGCAAACTTAATTTGACGAGGTATCTTTTAAAAGTATGGCGTTTACTATATGTATGAACATGCCTGCTGTATATATGTGGACAGAGGCTAATAACCAGACATTGGAGCAAAAAAAAAACAACAAAAAAAAGGTAATTGTGCAGAGTTTGAGCATTCTGAAAGAATTGTTGATTTAGTTGATATGAAAAGTCAATGTGACTCAGATGAATAAGGAGGAATCTGAAGGCTACGATGATCTCCTTGGGCACCGTCCAAAGTAATGTGTCACACAGAGTTTATATTCAATTTGCAACAGAAGCCAGGGGTTGCAGCACTAAATTGTAATAAAAGTCTTCCTGAACTATTTGAGCCCATGGCTTCTAATCACGTTTAGACTTGTGTCAGGATATAATCAAATTTAACTGTTCGATCAGTGCTTTAATTATTGTAACAAGAACTGTAGGCTTAATGTAAACCACGGATGCACAAAATATATAAAGGCCTAGTTTTACCTGCCACAAGGTTTTTTTGATGTATTACGCTGAACTCTTCCAGCAAAATTTCTAAATCAGACCAGAGGGTAGTTGGTTATCTTTGTTTATGTGAGGCTGTGCGTAATGTGCTTTTTCAACTAGGTGATCTCTAATGTTTCTTCCATTTGCATGTAACATTCTCAAACAATAACAAAATATCAACATAATGGGTCACTACAGCCAACATATGCATTGTAATGCATTTGACTGCTGCATGGTCCCTTTAAATATTCATGTCATTTTTGCAAATGCATGGGGGAGGATTCTGCTTTTGCCCGTCACCCCACACCCGGCCAAATGCCTTGCGGGAGATGAGTTTGACCGAAAACTTTCCTGCCACTGATTGGCAGCGTCATGTAGCCAATCAGTGACAAGAATAGTCAGACCATAGTGGAGGAGGGCAGCTGGCTCCTTTGTGTCAGATAAGCGCTTTGTTTTTAATTTTGAAAGAACACATATTAAGATTTAAGCAACATTAATCTGCTAATAATAATAATAATAAGGCTGCTTCAATGACCGTATCTTGCACACTTTATTAGTATATCAAGTGCATTTTCTATGGGAATCCTATCGAAGCAGAAGGGCCCTAATGCTGATTAACTATGATCTTTCTAAGACACTGAAACTAATCTGGCATCAACAGAAAACCAGTGACTCTGCTGGGTTCTACCTTACTACACTAGATACACAGCAGCTCGCTTGATGTCCAACATCTAACACTACAAAGACACCTGGTCCCTCAATTGAACGTTTAACGTTGGCGTTCAGCCTGTAAGCACTTTCTCAATTGCGTTCTTTAGTCATCCAAATGGAAGCCGACGTAAAAAAATAAATAAATCTACAATTTCACACACTGGATGGATATACGAGTTTACATGCTGCACTTAAAAAGGAAGAAAATATTACGGATACATCACACAACCCCCTGTGACTTTAATTCATGTTGCTAGGCAACAAAGCTTATAGGTCAGGTACTGGGACCTTTAGTAAGTCACCATGAAATGGCTGGGCCTTTTGCATAAATGAAACACATTTGCATGTGTCTCTTGACACATCAGTATTTCAATAGATTTCTCTTGCAATCTGATATATAGAGTTCATTTTGACAGCTGGCTGTGACCTTTTTATTTCACCATTGTACAGGTTTTGAAGACCAACGTGATTTGATTTTCTTACTTGTAGATTACTGTATCTCACTTCATGGAGAAGGCTGCTGTTCTTTGCACATCCCAGTATTCTGCTAATCAAAAATAGTCATGGAATGTCATGCATATCAAGTCTTTTCAGGATCACTTCCTTTATACATGAACAACACTTACGTTTGAGGCAGTACAGTAAAGCACTATCCGCTTTAAATGATATCCAAGTATAAATCCCTGTATAATTGGAATATGACTTAATATAACTACCTTCGTTTCAGAACCCAAATGTATTCATTTTTTAAATAACAGTGTGCGTGGTACTACGGGTAATGGAGTGTTCTTGTCTATGAACGTTGAAGTCTCCTCAGAATCTATAGACCAACACTTAACATTCCAAAACGGAACATTTTCTTGAGTCTACCGGCAGTCACTGGTTAAACAGCAAAGTGTCTTTGGCTTCCACAGAGTACCAAGTTTTGTTTGGTGTTGCCTAGCATTCGGAGGTTTATCAGCCACGGTCTGTAGAGGTTTTGAAACAAGTAAAGAAAGAAGGCTTTGCAATGCAATCTAATCACTCTTCTATTTGAACCAGCTGGGCCTAAATATCATAGGCCTCACTGTACCCAAGTTTTAGTACAAGTCACTGGAGTATCATGGTCTGCGAGGCAGGGGTTGACTCATGTTGGTCCATTTCTTTCCATAGTAAACTCCCACAGGTCAGTTCTTCCCAAACATGGTGGGTTTTTAATCGAGATGAATAACCATTGGAATGTGTGGAAATCGCTGAGTGTTGCGTGCGTGATGACTAACAAAATACAACGTGAGTGGAAACTGATGAGTGTATCTGCATAGTCTTTCACAAACGAGAAAAGTATAATAAGTCCCTATTTATGGGGGAGGGGGGAATAGAAAGAGAAGAAAGGGCACCAGAAGATGAGTAAATAGGTAGACCAACTATATTTCACCTTAGTCCATATACATGTTTCTAATAACTGGTATTATATCTTAAGTAACAGAGTTAAATAAAAACAAATGTCAAGCAACAGAAGTCGGAATGGGAGTCTTAGAAGCATAAGAGCTAGAAGACTAGCCTTGCCTATAGCTTCATATATAGGGAAACTGATATCAAGCACCTAGATAAAAACACTAAGATGGGTGTTTAGCATGTATCTGTATATAGAATTAATATGTAATATTAAAATGGGTTGTATTGTGTATTACACAAATAACATATGGTGTGATTCATGAAAACCACCATGTCCACATGGCATTGGCAAGACAGCTCTTATATAGAAATGGATATTTTGTCTGTATTGGGTTCAGACCTTTTTATTAAGACCGATTTAAGTTTATCCGTACAATATGAAATTGCTCTACGGATGAGTTATTCTGGATTCATGCAGATAACCCGACTAAACTTAAATTGTAACAATTGTGGACAATTGCCTAATGGTAAGGAATTTAAAATTTTAAGCTGCAACACATGCAATGTAATCTACTTAATCGCCTGTCATATTTGTAGAAAACAATATGTTGAACGCACTGGACCTGCATTGAAAAGCGGTATAAGTGAACATCTTAGTTCTGTAGGAAACGTCAATACTAAATCCCCTCTAGGAAAGCATGGTTGAGAGGGTTATACTCCTAGTTAGAGGAGGAGATTTGCAAGAAGTATTTTGGAGTTTCAGTTAAGGAAATAGATACCCCAGGGCTTTAACCATGAATGGGATGTAGGATACCTTTCTCAATAATTTAATTTAGGGTAATTCATTTTTATGTTTGTTAAGCTTTAACTCTTCTGTTTTGTATTTTAATTATTATTCTAGTTACGAGGGGAGCTATAGGTTACTTATGGGTGTGTGATCGGTGTAAGCCCAATACCTACGTGTAGGTCGGATGAAATGCGTTGGGTGCTGTGCAAACTTCTACTCATTATAGCTGTTATATACTGGGAATTGCCACCGACATTTGAGTGGAGAAGGTGGTCATTTGTGGATTTGTCTTTTTCGGCATGGAGCAACGAGGGTGGTTTTCCGGTGGATTAATGGCAGGCATCTTGCTTGATAAAGTTACTGTACTTATTTTTGTACAGCAAGACTGGCTTAAGACCAAGGACCAAATAAGGTTTAAGGTCTTCTTTACAGCAGATAAACTGGGCAGGCTAGATGGGTTAAACTGTTCTTATCTGCTGTTAAAGTCAGTTTCTATTGCGTTTCCTTTTACCCAAAACGTATAACAGCATAAAACAGACTATAACATGGATTTTCACGGAATTTCAGGTAACCGTTTTACATTGAGTGTACTTACATGCCTGAGGCCTACTAAAGGACTGCTTCTGCAGAAAATGTCAAACGATTAAGGATAGTATCTAATCATACTTCATCTTCTAGACAGCTACCTTCTTTTTCTATGATTTCTCATTTTTTGCTCTTTTTAAAAGGTGATCTTTATAACCGCTGAATTCTCTCCAGGTTGCATTCAAAGGTCAAAAGAACCATACTCTCTAAGGAACAAGGATCAAGGGACTAAGTCCTTCCAAGGAAACAGGTTAAAGCATTAAAGGACAAGTGAGAGAACAATGTACTGAAATATATTTCTGCTACAAGTCACTTAGCCCTGACATTTAGCAAAACGCAAGATGCATTCTCCACTAGCCAATTACCATCCGTTTAAGAGCACTGTCAATCTCTTGAGGCTTCTAATGGCATTTTGTAGTCTTTACAGGAAAGGAAAAAATGTTTAGCAAAATCCTAAAATTTACACAACTACCAAAACAGTCTGGTTTTAAAACGGCAAAGGTGACTTCATCGTTGCCCTGTTGCTCTACTCATTGAATATGGCCAACTCATCTTAATAATTTACGGCCACTACTCCTGACATAGGCAATAAACACAACGGTATTAGTCACATAAGGCTATGCTCATCAAATCAGCAGCATTAACATAATATCTAAATGACGTACCTGACAGGTCCCTATAAACGTATGTGGTCTCCCCTAACTAATGCATGGGAGGATTCTGCAGAATCCCCAATACGCATTTGCCCCTCTCCCCACCCCTCAGGTATTTGCCATGCAGCAGATGTGCTTTGGTGAACACATCTCCTGCCATATGATATACTTTCCACCAGTCAGCTCAGCAAACGAGGGGGAGGAACTCCTTTCTGCATGATAATCTATTTCATGACAAATCATGGAACCACAGAGAAAGTGGGAAGCTGCAGCTGTGGAGCTTCAGCTTCTCCATAAGGTAAATGTGTTTGTTTTTAATGAATGCTTTTTCAAGTATTCATACAGTACTTTGATATGCAATAGCCTTTGGTGGGATTTTCTGGGACACAGGGGTGAGCAACATCTGGATGCAGAATTTGCCCCCACAACTAACACACATATACTAACAAGCAAACACACACACACATTCTCCCCCTTCTTCCAGGAGCCACTAAACTTTGCCTCATCCTTGACTCTCTAACACAGTATGCTGACACACTTAAGCTAGCACCATACTGTACACTAACAACCACCAACACGCTGAAACAAACGTACACTCTAACATCGCGCAAAGCCCTCTATATAGTGCACCCTATGTGCAAGCTGCCACATTACCATCGTTGGGGCATGCTACATGCATTATGTGACCTCGCTTGACGTCTCTACTGGGACATGAAATCATGAAAGTATGATAAATAAAGGGTCAACCCTGGTGAGTTTAATGTTGCGGGAGCAGGTAAGTTAGCACAGAATAATGTTAAGTTAAAATGGAACTCCAATCATTTTTTTTATTATTACTAGTGTTAACTTAGAAATGTTTTCAATTGTGCTTACTAGGGCTGCAACTAACGATTATTTTAATAATCGATTAGTTGGCCGATTATTTTTTTGATTAATCGATTAATCGGAAAAAAAACAATATTTAATAATTTAATGAAATGCCCTGCACCCACATCCTGCCCTGCCCCCACCCACACTCTGCCCCATCAGTTTCCCACCCTGCAATCATATTCTCTCTCTCTCTCTCTCTCTCTCTCTCTCTCTCTCTCTCTCTCTCTCTCTCTCTCTCTCTCTCTCTCTCTCTGCTACCGAATCGTTCCACTTACAACGTTCAACCGCAAAACTTTATTCAAATCTTCATCGTTGACGCGCGTCACATCCGTCATTACGTAACTTCAAGCAGACGGACACTACAGAGCTCTGCAGCAGAAACGGGGGAACGCTGGCGGAGGTAAGTGAAAGGAGCCGAGCGCTCCAACGACGAATCGATCACTCGATTAATCGATAACGGAAATCGTCGACAACGATTCCCGTTATCGATTATTATCGATTTTATCGATTCGTTGTTTCAGGTCTAGTGCTTACATTTCCTGTCTCTTTGTACGAGAAGATAATGTATTCCAGAAGGTAACCTTCTCCTAACTGGCTGCTCACTGAATTGCTGTTTAAATATCTTTATAAAACCGGTACACAAAACACAAAAAAATTGGGTATGTCTTAAGGAGCATCCAAAAGGTAATCATGTTTTTCAACAGATAAGTTTGAATTCTTTCATCACAAATACTTTAAACAAAGTTTATAGCGGAAGCTTTTTTTAAAATTATTATTAGTCAACATCAAACTATTTTTTCAATGACGGACCCCATTCAAAAATAATTTGTTAAATTTAGCCTGTCCCATCAGCATTTAACAAGTAGCATACCAGCCTTTCAATTTTTGCTTTACATAGTTAAGCAATCTTCCAATGAACAGGGCTTTGTTATTCCAACAGATCAGAATGCAGAGAACCAGAGCACTGTATTCAGCATGACATCATACTAATGAAGGGCACAAAAGAATTCTATGCGCCTTTTCTCTACATTTGACCTACACAGTTCAGCCAAGCAACCCGCAGATATTCTGTTCCTCTGCCTATCTTTAAGTTACCTAGTAGCTAAAAAGACAGAAGCATAAAATGTCACCCTCTGAATGCTAACCCTAAAGTGGACCCAAGATACATTTAGCAGTATAAAATCAATGTATCATAACCACTCATAGCTTTCTCTTCTTGGTTTTCAACCAAAGTAATTTGTTTAAAGATCTTGACAAAAAAGATGATTATCTTATATTTATATATATATTATATATATATTATATACACACACACACGTACATAACGCTTATTATAATTTGCCAATGCCATTATGTGGATCTCTTACCATACCTTCTTGTTTATCAATTAGTGTAATTGTTTTGAAGGTATGTTCCTGAGAAACTGATCCCTCAGATCTGTTCTTCACTGCGGCAGAACAAACAATGGCAGGGCCTTCCCTAGTGGGTTGTAGGGCACAGGGTGACTTAACTTTTGCCAGGCCACCCCATTGGCAACAACATCATGTAACAGCTGCACCTTTTCTGTCATATATATTCCTTTACATATGCATGTAATGGTACATATTTAATAAATATGGTTTTAATAGTTTGCCTTATATACCTTAATCAAGCTGCATTCCAAGTTTCTTATATACCTGTGGCTTCCTGCCTCACATCAAAGCAGTGCCACCAGTATCATTGGCAGCTTGCAGGAGTACCCCAAGTGTCCATGTCTTTACATTGTCCTGTGCAACTGGAATGGGCACCAACTTGGTGTTCTTATTTGCTCTAACACCTTACAGTCACACCATACACTTATATACAAACACTCTCTCTCCTTCCCTCACTCTCACCCCCTGGCTTCACTAACTCTAGGTTCACATTCTAGTAACATACACTGACACACACTCATGCCAACACCATTTAGTAACATATGCACACAAACACAACAGACATACTCTTATGCCATACATAGGCACACTCATGCTAATGACATACACTAACACCATAAACTTAAACATACAGATACTCTAACACTATACATATATACACACTCCATCTCCATTTATTCTCACAGTCCTCATTCTGCCCCAGCTTTCCCCCCAGTTCAGTCCTCATTCTACCTCAACTCTCCCCATTTCAAATGCCTTATTCATGTCCCAAGGCTCCTGGGAGCAGGACAGGTGGGAATGTGGGGCCCTAGCAATCTCCTGTTTGCAAAGGAAGGTCCTCCTAACTGGAAAAGAGAGAACACCAATCCCAAAAAGTTGGTCCCATATAATTTCGGGTTCATAACATATGCATGGCCTATTACAATTACATTTATATTAGTGTATAGAATTGTAAAATATTTTGAGAGAAATGACTAATCTGTATTGATTAATACAACTGTAAATTGTAAAATACATGGAAGTACGCAAATGAAAAAAGTATAATGAAGTGAACTATACCTGATAACTTCATAAGAAAATCGGATGCCATCTTCACAGAGATATCTTGGCTGAAAAGGGATGAAGGGCAAGTAACAAAATCCAAAGGGTCTTTTAGCTTCATGCTGCTGTTTCTGTTAGGCCTATCGGCAAACGGGATCACAGAGGGACAGTCCTCATCCTTAGGTTCCTCTTTGATAGGTAGTGAACAAACAGGTACAGAGTTAATCTGGTTCAAGTTCTCTGGAATTAGCGTTCCATGTGCAGGTGAAATGTTCTTCTCATCCCGGCTTCCCAAAGAATTATTAAAACTGGGTTCTTTAACATCCATATCGCTAGGTTCCTGCTTCACCTTGGCCTCTGATCGCAAGAAATGCTGATGGCAGCGCATATGCAGTTTCAGGCTAAAATGACGGGAAGAGGTGAAAGGGCAAAGTTGACACTGAAAGGTCTCTCCTCTGTCCTGGTGCTGGTGGACCTAAGGAGAGGTTTGAGAAGTATGACAGGGGATATGGTTAAGAAGAGCTCTAATTAGGACCATTAAAGACAATGCAAATGACAGGATGGGTCAATAGTATGAAGCACATGATGATGTTATACCCCTAAACCCATCTGATTAATTAAATATATAAGTTGCAGGCTGTGATAACAGAGTAAGGCATAGCTACTGCTTGCATTCCGCACATATAGGAAGCTCGGTCAAAAACACAATCCTTACTCAAGGTAGTCACAGGTGGCACGTACAAGTTATCCATGGATACAATTAAACAGTTACTTAGAGAAAATGTCAAAATACGTTCCTTGAGGCATTCCTTTGGACCTGCAGAACTTGCTACTTTCAATACTTACAACCTTGATGAGGCTAAAAAGGTTAGGGGGATGTACCGTATTTAATGGACAGACATTTTGTTAATTTCTGGCATTACAATTACAAAGGCAATGTATATCACACTGGTAACACCACATATTTCTTCTCAATTAAGCAGAATAAGTAAAGTTAGAAGGAAGAATTTGGAACCTTGTTTACTGTTGCGGATTGGGATTATGCTATTGGAGGTGTAGCTAGAGTCTCCGGGTTTTTAAAAAATATATTTATATGGAATCGCACAGCACCTACACAGAATTAATCGATGCTCAAGGTGCCATCTACACAGGAGAACTATGGTGCATTTGGAAGTAAATTTCCATGGTACCATATGATGTGTTATTGTCCCTGTTACCAGCCACCCTAGAAGTCATATTTCCAACGATTCTTAGATTCTGGGCACTAGTTGTAATGAAGTTTATTTCATCAGCACACAACAACAAGACATGGTTGGTATATATTAAATGTTTTATTTTACCATGACTTATTAAAGAATAGTCATGCTAGTTGTTTCTCCTGCTCTTGTGAGGCTTCTGCCAGGCAACATACTCCCTAATGGTGGATCACTTTTTCTCTTGAGAACTTCATAATTGTGTTTCCTTTCTTTTATTCCTTTTGTTTACATTCAAGCACTTGTTTTATTATTTTGTGTCATATTTTCTTCTATTATATTACATTTTAAGGTAAATCTACCATAGCACATTAGACTCCTCTTACTCTTTGGGTTATGTTACATATTTGTATCTTAATAATACAAAACATTTTAAGGCTGCTTAACAGTAATACGCATAGCATTTGGCAAAAAGTTATAATAAAAATAACGTTAAAAAGTAGGCCAAGACTAACACTCGAGGTGCTGCATCTGTAAATGGACACGTCGGTCATCACATGCAATTTAATGCATGACAGCTGAGTGTTCAATTAAAATTTTATTGTTATACCCTTTGCAAGCTTTTTTTTTTTGCTGAATACATCTACTGTCCAGTGAGAGTCTCTGGGGGTCTAAGATGAGCCCCATGCACAGAAATCATTCCCATTTAAATGGAATTTCTTTCCTGCAACTGATCAGTGGCATGTAAATATGATCACGGAGTGGGTGTTGTGCTGCAGCTTCTCCTAAAGGTAAATAATGTTTTTCCCTACAAGTAAAAAAAAAAAAAACCCATGTTAAAGTACTTACCAAAGTAATAGTCATTCTTTATTGGCAAGGCTGAGCGGGTCTCTGAAGCTTAATAAGATGGGTTTTTGCTACCAGTATGACATATAGAAAGGTTACTACGTTATCAAGTTAATTTTCTCTCTGTGTGGTTACATGATACGGTCAGTGATTATATTTCACAAACACGTCCAATATAAGATTGCTAAACTAACAATGTAGTAATTAAGTAGCTGTGACACTGGCGCAGCCAGTTAAAGCTGCATTAAGAGGCAATAACACTAATTGCATGTATATGAGCTGTTGTACATGAATGTTTTCATCAATAATGGAATTGCTGCTTGTATTGATTTGGGTGATGGTTGGTGGACATTTGCGTGTGAATTACTAATTCTTTTCTAGACCAATTAGAATGAGTGTAAGAATGAGAGTAATAAAAAAAAACTAAATGATGCAAAGATCTCCTCTATTTACAGAACAATGCTGTAATTGCATAAGAATTTAATTAAGCATACCTTATATAGCATTTGGCAAAACGCAAAAGTAAAGAGTAGTTTTCTTTTTCCTATTTATTGGAACGTGATAAAATTCTGATTTTGGGATGTCTCCATAAAAACTGACCACCATACCCATTGTAATATTCCCTTTTTGTTTTCACTTGGGTGTTTACATACATTAAAACATCAAATCTACCCATTTCATTGTATAATAAGAATGTGAGTAATTTCCAGTATCTTTTTTGCGGAAATCACCAGGATGGAGATTGTCTAATGAAGGCTAAGCCAAGGCCAAGGCTCATATAAAGTCTGAGGTTTCGCAACAGCTAGAAAAAAAGGGTAAATTAGATGGGCCGAATGGTTTTTATCTAAGGACAAATTATTTTTTGTAGGATATGGTTAAGAAGTCTGGCCTTCGGATGTTTGCTACTGCAAGGGCACAAACAGAAGCAATAAGGTATAAATAGTAACCGCCGGACACAGTAGAGATTTTGGAGGGGTAGTGTAATGTTTAGTTTTAAACCTACTATAAGTATGGAACGCATATAGGGGACTGGGCTATTTTGTCACTAATAGGGGAAAGAATCAGAGAACATAATAAGTTTGCTATGAAGACAATGTGTAGGACCCACAGAATCTGTCCTCTTGTGCTACTCACTTAAATGCAATAAATTGGAGCCATTTAACAAGCCCCTATGGGCGCAGGTATCTTACACAGTTCATACTTGAGGATGCAAAGGGGTTCAGCATTTTTGCTATGTCTTTATTCAGCGGTAATGCCCCCCACTCTCGTTTACCCACACAAACTCTCATTCACCCACCTACTGAAACCATACTCATGTATATACGCCATCATTTAATATGGGAAAAAGTAGGCAAAAACATTAAAAAAAACAGACAGTATGGTGGCCCTATATTTCAACTTAACCCAAGAAAACTATACATTTTTTTATATGCAAGTCACCAACACAACTCACTTACTAGCTAAAGTAACCCTAACGCTAAAATTCCCTACTGAGTAACCCTAACCAACTAATGTAACGATAAACTACTTTCCATACAAACCCCCAATATTAATCTGATTACCTAGTGAATTAAAAAAAAGCTTAATAGTGCTGATCATTGTAATCATTAAAAATAATAATAAATAATAAAACATAATATTATTGTATCTAACAATATTAAAAAAAGATACAGAACACAAAGTGGCAGAAGGTAGTTTTTTTTTTTTAAAAAAGAGTACCGTATATAGTAAAGCAACCTTACCTTCATGTGCGATTTAAGATTGTCCTTGCGGGCACAGCGAAATGGACATAGCGGACATTGATGGCTTTTTAAACCTGTGTGAATCACCATGTGCCTTTTCCAGTAGCTCTTCCTTTTTATTACCAGTCCACAAATGGGACACTGAAAAGGTTTCCCTCCTTCTTCTTCTGGAGCTGATAGATAAGAAATAAAATAATAAAAAAAAAAATTGCTTCTTTTAATTTTTTTTTTTTTTAACACATAAGCGGAACAAAGTTATATTTGAGAACACAAACAGAAAAGGTTAATAATTACATGGCATTGTGAATATCATTATAAATTTCACTAATTAAGATGTCAGCTTTAAGATTAAGAATTTCCACTCAGTTGAGATATATTGACGTGTTATAAGTAAAAGAGCCAGAAAACCCATATTTTATGTCCGTGGTGTGAAACGGACGCCATAATGAACGTTTTAATCATCACTTTTCATTTAATGCGGCCCAAAATTGCATTAGGAGAGTTTTAGATCAATTCCGATATCATAAACCTGCAACTTTTAAAAAGTTGTTTTCGTTGCTGTTCAGATCTCATTATCACCTTTCTAACACTCTTCAGCGTGCCTATTTAAATTACGCATTATGAAGGGCTCTCCTGCTTTGTGGCCCTCGCAAAATGAGTGGCTAAAACAGCGAGCAGATTTAGGTCATCTTTACAATTAAACAATGCATCACGCAGGGCCTGCTCAGCTCAGAGAAGGTTTCCTACTCAAGGTTACCCCAACAGTTAAGGAAAAATGGTATTTCCATGATTTACTGCATTTGATACTTAGAGCATGTGCGTTATATAGCCACAAATTATTATTATTTATATAAACTATTTACAATCCACATATACAAAGGGTATGAAGAAACTAGAATTGACAGACTACGACAAATACATTAGGTGGAGAGGACTCTGCTTGCGAGCTTACAATCTAATGTAAAAAATGCACTGAATAAATAACGTCAGTTTATGATTTGGTTATATTGGTTATTGTCTCTGCATACACAGCTAATTTTTATATTTAAACATAAATTCTGCAGGTGGTTTATGAAGGCTATACTCGCATGCACAGGAATACATCTCTCATTTCAGAACGAGACCTAATTGCATATTCCATCTTACAGGTCAGTGCGTCCCCATCTAACCTCACATGTCAGCAAAGATTAAAACGTTCGCAGAACTCTCAGCTTAGCTACTATTCAGAGGAGAGCAGAATAAATCATGGATAAAGGCAGAACGGCATCCAATCCATTGTACACCAATTCTGTAAAAATAAGTTTACTCACTTTTTAAACAGTAAAGGTGAATAAACTCACTTTTACGGTATGAAAGGTAATTAATCACACAAAGATAACGTATAATCGTTGAAACATTGGTATAGCGTCATGTTCAGTTTCATACTACATGGCTAAATATGACTTCTACAATTTTACTGCTCCCGCGTACCTCTGTGTATTTTTATCTCTGTGGGACGTATTCCTTCCTGGTTGCTAAAAATAAACAAATTAGAAGAAGCTAAACCCTCTCCGCGTCTCCTAACCTTACCGGATCGGGGTTTAAATCGTTAAAATATTTGAAGAACATTTCTTCATGAAGTCAGGTATAACGATGTGGTCTCCCACACTTCTGAATAAACCTAACAAATGCGTGACAGATGATAAAATATACTTAGGGTTCAAGGGACACAACAGCCATCATATAAAAGATATAAGATAAGGCCAAGGACTAAGGAAAGTTCAGAGGTTGGGCAGACTGGATGGGCCAAACGCTTCTTATCTGCCGTCACTTTCTATGTTTCTACATGAACTTTGATGAATATTATCGCTGAGTGGTCACTTTAACGTGGTCTCCCTTGCAAGTACATGGATGAATTCTACGGAATCCAGCATTCCCATTTGTCCCTTTCTCATGGCCGAAGCTCCCTGGCTAACTAGAAGAATGCCCTCCTCATGCATTTTGCCCCTTCCTCGTGTTTGGGGAAACGTTGTTGGTAGCGGGCTATTCAGACTCTATCATGTGGCATGTAACTCCCTCTCATTATCTGAGGAGGGCAGCTGCAGCAAATTTTTTTATGTACTTTAATATGCATTCTTCTTATTTGGGGGTGTCAGGGTTACATATACATTTCTTTTTCATTAAATCTTTCATATAAGTAAAACTGCTCACATTGTATCCCGCAACATGCTTCTCGAAACACTGAGATATTTTATCTTACAATGTGTCCAACATTCAAATTTAGCAGGACACCCTTGTTACTGACACATCTAATCTCCAAAAGCACTTCACGCAGTGAAATAGCCAACCACAAAAAATAAAATACCCATGGATCCTGGAGAACATGGTAAAAAAATATAATGTCCAATGTCATAAATAAAATGTAAAATTGTTCTATTTTTAAAAATATGGTTTTTAAACACATATTTGTTTTTTATGAACGGTGTCAGTCAAACTGTATTGAATATACCTATTTGCTGTATAACTAACCAACGAGAACATGAGGGTGCCAAATACCGTAGTCACCTGGCAGACAGAGATACAAGAGGGCACAGAGGAATAATCACACCAGAAACTCATCCCAGGAATGTATACAATGGGGAATAAAAAGTGGCAAAATTATATTGTAAATCAGCGTGTTAGGCCTTTGCTAAGGAGCATTAAACTTGTTTGACCCTTGAAGGGAGGACTAGAGCCGTATCCAGCATTGTCTTGACGGGATCATTCTACTATCCCCATCCATGGCTCACAAACCACATCTAGATGCCACAAATTGTCATTACCGTTAAAAGCAGTGAATTGGAGAAAGCACTTCAATCTGCTTTACTCCCTCGATCCTTTCAGAACACCATAAGAGATTTAATTATACTATAACAGTGTTGTTTCCCTCACAACTATCCCAATCTGTATATCATCTCATGACTCAAAAGTATACTGTAAAGCTTTGCAAAGACAGAACTAACAAGAGGAACATGAATCCAAAAGCAGAAGTGTCTGACTTGGCATGCAGACCTGGCTTCCGTTTCCCTTTATGTGACTTGTTACCCAGAAAGCACATTTATCTGCATGCAATAGGTTTGGATTCTCCAATGGAGTTGTCTGATAAGGGTTGTTAATAAAATGTTCACTGCTGTAACCTATTAAAAGCCGTGATGTAATTAAATGGTAAATGAGCTGGGGCAATGATGAGGGGACCAGAGAAATGTCTTTTAGACTACATCCAGCCTGCACACAATCAGTCGGATAGCTCTTTTCAGCAGAGACATAGAACACAAAAGCAACAACAAAAGTAACAGTAGAATAGTGAAAGTAAACCCTTAACACAGAGTGAAATATTCCCTCTCTGAATATCTAGTTATCTCTTTACGCCATAAAAGCAATATGAGTCGACGTCTGACACCAATCAGGGCTGCATCAGGCTGCCCTATGTACTTGTATTTTGGAGAGCGACCGGTACCGAAGACTGTGCGAGCGCTCAGATTGTATGGAGCAAAGGAGCGCACGTTTCCGTCATATGAAGATCCTCCGTTAATGCCAATGGAAGCAGCTGCACTACATTGGGTGTTTCCCACAGTGCCATTTAATGAGTTCAGTTACTGCACACAAAGCTGTAAACTTTCACCTCTATAGCTCACTTGTACTGGCTCCAAAGTGGCTATAAAGGTCATAAGACAGCACTTACTAACCACCAGTTGTTAGCCATCAATATTGCCCACAGGGAATCTAGCATGTTCCTTATCTGTAACTTGTAACTCAAATCTCTGGAACCCAAGGAACGGAATTCTAGAATCACAATAAAGGCTAGGACAAGGAGTTAACAGTTTAATCAGCTTAGAGATGATTTTATAGTTTATCTGTAGTTTTCCTTCTCCAACATTCTAACGCCGCATAGTTTACCACCAAAATATAGCGAGGAATTTCAAAAACAAAGAACAGATTATTGAGAAAATATCAGAAATAACCTTAAGATGAAAACTCCAATAAAGCCAGTGTTCTAAAGGAAACATATTGGGGTTTGAATATAGGGGGGAATAGATTTGAAAGTCCAAATTGTATGACACAGTCTGGAGATCTCAGGTGTATGTGAAGAAACTATTTTTGTCCCTTTAATAACATTTAAATCTTTCATGTGTTTTGACATGGAATAGTATTTTCTTTTTTTTTTTTTAAAGCAGAAACCCTATTATTTTCATAAACATAGGGTCAATAGGATTTCGACATACTAAGAGGTATACAAAGATGCTCCTAGGCCACCAGCTTGTCATCAATGTTATAGTCATAATATATAAAAACACGAATATGTTGTTGCTGATGACCTCTACGTTCATTTATATACAGGACTCGGGAAATACAATGATGGATTTATTATTTTTTTTTAGAGCTTCCCATCTAAGGATATAACAACAGGACAGGCTTTTATACATACGCCAATTATGGCTCAAGTCAATCACACGGAAATTATTTGGGAATGTTAGAATAACATTGTAGTGAGCACTTACAAAAAGCCGTTCCACGTTCTTTCCCATATTACCAAAAGAGCATCAAAGTCATATCTTATTTCAACTGCTCAACTCGCCTATATAGCATTAGCATTGCTAACATTAAAAAGAGCTCAGAGTAGACCACATCATGTAGTCACATCAATAAAATTGTTTTGAAAATGTGGTTTCCTTAGTTCTTAACTCCTTAAGGACCAGGCTGTTTTTTTTTTTCTTTTTTGTGTACCCTTCATAACCGTCTCTTTGTGGCGCTCATGTTTAGCTATAATTTACTCCCCCCTCTTAGTCTACTCCTACAAGCTACATATTGGGGGGTTTTGTTTGTTATCTTTCTGTAAAGTGCAATTGTTCCTTTTGTGCATGACCTTGGTTGCCTGACCTCTTGTGCTAGTCGTCCCCCCCCAGACTCCGCTGCCACCTGCAGCTCATTAACCACAACATATGCAAGAATATTCTGTTTGGATGCATTTAAGTAATTTTAATGTTTATAAGAGTCATCCCCTATAGGGATGAGAGTTGTACAGATTGAAATATGAAAACCTAAAGTTTGAATTTTATGTCTATTTATACAATCAGAATTGGAATGCTTAAAAACATGAAACATCTCTTTTATTGCTGTTGGCTGTCATGTGAGTAACACAAAGGGTTTAAGGTCCCCCCCCCTTTTATGATGATGTTTCCGAAAATACCTACACTTCATGCTCACATTAGTATATATAATAGTGATAGATTGATATGAGAGCCCAGTTCACAGACCAAAACGGTTTATGTACATGCATCATGATAGAGTGTGCGCTTTAGATTACACTTTTGTTCCCTTGCAAATGCACCCAATTTCTACGCCTAACATACCTAACCCCCCAGTGGCTTTTTGGTTTGCAGGAGATGGGTTTGGCTGAATACATTTTCTGCACTACAGCTCTGGAGCTACAGCTTCTCTTAAAATGAAAATACATGTTGAAGGCACAGTCTAGTGGACCAGCCTGAACAAAAAATGAATATTAAAGTATTTAACAGTGTAATGTCTCAGACACCACTACTACAGAAGAATGCATATTAAAGTACTCTGAGTACCATATGATCACAACCATCATAATAGCCGTTGAGATAAGGGAATTTTAACTTGTCTATATATTTGTAAGTCTATATTCGCTTGTAATTGGAATCAAACGAATATGAATACAATCTTTAAAAAAAAAAAAATACTGAGTATTTTAACATGCATTCTTGCAAAACAAAAATTAGCACTTACCATGCACGACACGATTTTCCGACACGATCTAACATTTTTTGCCACTGATTGGCTGCTTAGAGCTTTCAGTCAGTGGCAGGAAAGTGGTCCCTTTAAAATCAATGAGAAGACTTTGCGGATATGCATTGGGGTCTCAGGAGACCGTTGCATACAGCACTCACCAGAGCCAAAGCCGATGCTGACTGCAGGGTATTTAAAGGGACAACACAGCTATCGTATGCATTAAAGTACATATGATGGCTGGAGTGCCACTTTAATATGTATTCTTCAATCTGTAGTGGGAAAAAAAACTACTTATCTTTGGGAGAAGCTGCAGCACAACACCCCCGTTTCTCATTTTTGTTTATTTGTTAAAAATATACAATCAAATGTACATTTAAATTTGTATTTTAGCCGGCATCACACCGTACTTTGCTGCATTATGCGATGGCTATAATTATAATAATGTAGAATGCAGGTATAAGGCAAGATTTATTTATACAGAAATGCCATGTTGCTTTTCTTTGAGGCTCACACTGATGCATTTAAAAACAATTAATGAACCTAATTGTATAGAACGTTAATAGAACGTTATTGTTGTGGGTGTTCAGCTCTTTCCTTTTCCACACTTTTCATACTATTTTATTTTTAGATATATACTTTAAAATGGAAAGAATAAAGTAAGACCGTCACTTTTTAGTGCCCTCAACAACTGCAAATCAAACACTGACAAATTATCTGTCCACCTGTATATAAACATTTATACAAAGCAAAATAGAGTAATAAAAACAAGGCAATGCTTCTACCTTGGATTCCCGTTTTTGAAGATCTTCCTTTGGGTGAAGGAAGTAATAAGAGTTCCAACGACTGTGTTGGTGTTCCCTTTTCTTGCTTCTCTTCAGGAGGTGGTGGCAAAGGATCCTCCGAAATGTGGGGCTTTTTTTTCTCAGCCAGCATACTGCCTGCGGCTCGAGCTGCCACTTCCTTAAGGAGGGCAGCAGAGGAGGTCATGGAAGCAAGAGACAGAAACGGTCCAGCTGGGGAAAGACGTTCCTGACCAGAGCTCATGCCTCTTTCACTAACCTTCTTTGACAGAGCTGCTAAGGTTGAACTGGCTGATTGTGAACTGAAGGGTGAAGTAAACGATTCAAACCTCAATGTTTCTTCTGACCTCAGCTGGGATTGGTCTTGTAAAACAGCATTAGCAGCCGCTTTTAGTTTGAGGATGGCGGAGTCAGGTGACAAGCCACAGGTGTTAGCTGAATTCTGCAACCATTGATCCTGGTTCCAAATAAACCGGTTAGTTGATATTCCTCCATATTGATCATTCTGTTCTTGCTTTTCAGCCAGCTTCTTGGCAAGTACACTCAACTGCTTTGCATGATGGGAAGAAGGAGAAAACTGAAGACTTGAGGGAGCATTAAGTGGAGACTCTTCCCGACCATTTGTAGCAGCATCCGTTACCAGTTGCGCAGTCCCTGCCTCTAAGAGACGTCGAAGATTACTGCTTAATGGCTTATTTGTGCCAACATGCTCATCCTCATCCAGTGAGGACATAGAAGTTGACAAGTGCTCCTTACAATGAGGAGAATCCTTGAATAGTTCATTCTCAAGAATCCCCAGATCTGTGTTCAAGCTTGGAGTTGCACTTCCAAGAGAAGTGTCAGGGGAAGTTGGAGATTCTTGCCCTCTGTGGTCAGGGGACAACTTAAAAGTATCTTGAACATCTCCATAAGAAGCTTCAGATGGAGTTTCTGAATTTGTTCCAAACCAGTTTTCTTCTTCACTGGCCTCTCCTTCCACCTCTTCTTGCCTACTTCCATCTGATAAAGGAGCAAAAGCAAAACAATTAAATGTGTGCACCACAACATCTTTTTAGTCTACATCAGTTCTATAACAGGTTATTAAGACATTTTACTGCCTACTACAACTAAAGAAATGAACTGTATTTTGTACCAGATAAAAAAAAAAAGTTTAACTTTTTATTAGAGGTCTACTTCATTTTGTATTCTGTGATCAATATCCTATACAATGTATTAGTGTTTCCCAGATTAATGGTTTGCTTTACTTTTCAGCAAAAAATCTAGCAAGCCTGCTAATCAAGGTTGGGTACTATGTAACCAAGAAAAGAATAAAAATATGCCTTTCATAAATATATTAATACAACTGAAAAACATTGGCCTCATCAGAACTCTTCAGCTTCCATGATAGAATAAAACTTTATTACGTATCATCAGACTGTCTTTAAGATAAGGAACTAGACATTTATTAACAAAATTGAAAGAAACATCTTGTCTATTTTTAAATTTTCTATATACAATATCTTAATATTCTCTACATGAAATATAAAAAAAAGCAAAGGGAAAACAAATAATTGATATGGAGGTAGCCTAGAATAATAATGAAAAGTTCTCAAACAATCCTTTAAAAAGTTTTGGAGGAACAGTTCCTATAAATATTTTACTTTGACCTGCATGTAAAAAATATATGGCTATGTAGGTCTACACTTGTTTAGACACATAAATTATGAAAATGACATGTTAATGTGAGAATAATAAATAAGCTGGGAGGGGCTTGAGGCAAAGGTTCAATCAAAGTCCACTTGATAAGAGTATGTTTGGACATTTGCTCTGAGCTCTGTCCAGCATGACTGCCATGACACGCCCTTTATATGAGCGGACATTATCTTGCTTGTTGGCGGTCTCATAGCAGAATAATGTTCGGTGTAAGGTTCTCCTACAAATGTAGTAAAGGAGAAAAAATACTGTCAACCGAGGCAGAGGGATGTTGTCACAGAGGTGTCACACATGCATGTCTGGCACGATGTCCAAAATCGCACAGAATGGTATGTACGGACAGAATTTAGACATCTTTATACATAATCCCCATGGTATTTTAGGAAGATACAACTCCGTATATGGAACTCAGTTCTAAACAAAGTTACATTTTAAGATTTTTGGCAGCACTTTCTCGGTCAACAATAGCACCAAGGGAGACTTGGTTAGTAACTATGTAAGTACTGCAGTAAAGTATTCACTCAGCATAAAGCAATCTCTATTGTTCGAGAACACACAACACTGTCCACCGGTAGACTTTAGTCCTACTAATTCCAGTTGTCAGAACCCAGTTTAGGTGGATTTGGTAAATAAAGCAGAGTTTGGCCATTTCTTGTTCATACCAGAGCCTGGTAATCAATATGGAACACTAGGCTTTCAGTGTTTTAATCCTTGCCTGCTTTCAACTCACCTGCTGGCCTCCATTGAGTCTATTCGTTGGTTGCCAAGGAAACCCTGGACCAGTTCAACTACTGACAGCTGTATCATACACTTTATTGTGATATCACCAAAGTATAGTTTGTAGTTTACACGAAGCTACAATTATTGCAGCTAACTGAACTGAGATGAGACTGTTACGTCCAATACCAACCTTGGTGCTGTTGGTCACTTTCCTGCTAGATATGGCTTCTTTAAAAAGTAGTACATATTATACTGGTAATTTAACACATTCTCATTCACCTACTTTTAGCCAACCATCAAATATTACTTTTTTGTATTGATTGCTTAAGTATACATAGAGCAAATATGCCAATACAGTAATGCTCAAACCCCTGCTATTTTTTTTTACCTAAAAAACAGAAGGTTGGGTGTTCTGTACCAACGGCATAAAGTTATCTATGAGATAGCACTTGGTCAACCCTGCCCTGCATAATATTATTAATAAAAATAGTATGTGTCACGATAGCTCTATATTAAATTGTTTATAAATCAGTAAATAGGAAATTACAAGAAAGTTGTTCATGCTCAAATAATAGCTTGCTAGCAGCCAAATATTTTTTTGTAATGAAACAGGACCAAAGCTAGAAATAAATAAAGAAAATAATTTAATAATTAAGATTATTTTACAAATCTGTGGTAAATAAAGTCTTTCCATGTAGGTCCACATACCAGCTGAGGCCCCAATTTATTTATTATTGGTTCACCAAGGACCAATAATTGGTTCACCAATGTACAATGCTTGATGGTGAAGCATATACACATCCCACTTAGTATATCTGTGTATCCTTGTAAACACACCTTATCTAAACAAATTTGAGGACCACAAAGAGGACTGAACAATACACAAAGATCACCATTGGCAAAAGGCATACGGCAAACTCAAACATATGGCTATCCTTTGTTTCCCTGAGAAGATGTTATTTTAAAACATTCACAAATATAGGGTTGGTCATCATAAATGGTTTCCAAGTAGTGACCTTATGTTTTGCAAGATCTTCACTCTGCAAATGAATGAACTTGTTTAGATTTGTATATTTTCTCTATGGCTGCACTAGTTGAGTAGGTCGGTAAAGCATTCTGTATTACCATTTTTTAATTTTGTAGTATTTGTAGCAGCTGGACAGCCCCAATCTAAAAGGGGCAGCTTAACATCCTAGACAAAGTCTGCATTTTGCGGCACTCATCACTGGCAGAAAAGCGCCACTATTGAGATAAATGGAGGAACGTTGTGGCATAGAGCTGCACGCCCCCCTTCTCCCGGAATGCCCAACAAGCCAGCTTTTTGACATACTGTCAGTTGGCTCAACTGACAGTATGTCAAAAAGCTGGTGGCTGGGGAAAAGGGCCATTGCCCTTCATGGGAACTTCTTAGTTCCGGCTACCCAGAGCCTTCCCTTGCAGGACACAACCAGGACTGCCCATTGATCTCAGTGGGTGGTCTCAATGACGTCAGTGGGTGGTTCCGCTAACGTTGGGGGCATTCCCACTGATGCCAGTGGGCGTTCACGCTGACATCACAGGAAACCCCCTCCCATTTAAAGGGTAAATGGTGTCAAGACCCCGCTACCATGACCTGAAAGATTCGGGAGTTGAACCAGAGAACCGGAGAGTTCCCAGGTATGGCCATTGAATATGAAGGGATTCTGCTGAGGGGATTCTGCTTATCACATGTAATTTCTAGTGCCCTTAAATTTTAGAGTTGTCCGTTTTGCAAACACATGGGGGTTTCTGTAAAATACCTCTATTGGCCCCTTTCCTCACACCCCCCAGGCAAACACATCACCCTGCATATAATATCCTTTTGTTTCATCTCTAGAACTGTTGACACTCGCGTGTGCGTTCCTGGTGCTGATTGGCTGCTTGAAGCAGCCAAACAAATAAAGTACTTTAATATGCAGTCTTCTGTAGAGGGAACATCAGGGACAATAAACCATCCCTTTAATTTTCAAAAATGTATAACCTTGGTTTTATGTAAATACCGTGCCATTTATTATGAACAACAATTATAATCAAACACAGGCTATTTCTCCAAAGTGCGGTTAGATTAGCCACATCACCCCATCAAGAGGCATCTGCAAAGCAAAAATTCCCTTGGTAGCAAGCCCTGTCTCTTTGTACATGTAACACATTGAAAATACATACAATTTTCATGTCACTGCCAAAGAACATAGTAATGAGTGTTTGATCATGAAAGTACTTATCTTAGCCCCGAAAGGAAAACAATGCATTTACTCTGGGAAGGATCTTACGAGAAACGTTACGTCTGTTATGTCAGTTTTCTGCTTTATTTGCATTAACTTGTTAGTATGCAGGATTTAATAGCCAGCATCCGCCAAGATGCACTTACATGTGCTGTCAGCAGAAAGAATAAAATCTAAATAAATACAATTCGGAAATCACTGTTCCGTAACAAACATGACAACTATATAAAAATGTATCAACATTTAATGTCACATTTAGGTACCAATTTTTATTACCGTAATTAAAAGGACGTTAATGCCATCATATACATTTTGAAACATAGGATATCTGAGTGGTCTCCTTAGATTTTTACAGGGTGCAGAATGCATATTATATAATACAGGTTGAAGAAACTTACAAGGTACTTTCATATGCATTCGTCATTGATGAGGTTGCATAGGACATCCCTTTAAACATGGCTTAAGTGGCCATGTCCCCCCCCCCCTTTGGGCTGCAAATCTGAGATTCTTTTTTGAGATACTGGCCAGAATCCCTGGTACATATGGATTATGGCTGCATAAGGGCACTCAAACCATCATATGCACCTTAATGCACATGATAGTGGTGGTGTCCCTTTAAATTTGTGTAGTTTGTTTTGCAAATGCATTTGCCCCTTTCTGCACCCAATTAAATGCCCTGCCGAACACATCTCCCTGCATGTGATGTACTCGCCTCCAGTGAGTCTGTTCATACTCCATTTCGCATGTGTAAATTTCCTCCCATTGAAGGGGTCATCAATCTAAATCAAACAGCTAATCAGTGGCAAGAAATGACAGATCATGGAGAAAGAGGGCAGCCTTTGCAGAATGGCTGCAACTTCTCTTTCAGTTAAGTGCTTTATTTATTCTTTAATATGCATTTTTTCACAGAGTACTATAGCAGGGGTGTCACAGACACTATAATGTCCCTCTAACACCAAACTTTAGTTTATTAGAGTCATGTGTGAGGAAAGGAAGCATTTGTGAGATATTTCTCAGGTGCACACAGCAGAATTGGGGACAGCTGACCATTACACCAACAGGGACTTTGATGACATTGCATTATAAGTGTATAGACATTAATATGAAGTTGGTCCTCACTTAGCAACTATAACAACTGTACCCCAGTGCACAAAGCAGTGTCCATAAACACATGGCTGGATGAATTTGGTTTGGAAGAACTTGACCGGCCTGCACAGAGCCCTGACCTCAACCCTACCGGACACCTTTGGAATTAACTGGAACGGAGATTGCAAGCCAGACCTTCGTGTCCAACATCAGTGTCTGATCTCACAAATGCTCTACGGGATGAATAGGCAAAAACTCCCACAGAGACACTCTAAACTCTTGTGGAAACCCTTCCCTGAAGAGTGGAAGCTGTTATAGCTACAAAGGATGGGAGCAACTACATATTATTGTCTATGTATTTAGAATGCAATGTCATAAAAGTCCCTGTTGGTGTCATGGTGAGGTGTCCCAGTACTTTTGTCCATATAATGTATCAATAGATGCGGATAAACAAGGGTTTTGTTTTCAGGAGATAACAATAGCCGCACGGATGAACAAAATATTGAGATCTGGGATGGACATAAAACTAGATGTTTACACCCATCAATAGAGCACCATAGACGAGTCCCTCTGGTATACAAAGAGAAACCTGGTAGGGCTTAGGGCATTTTCCAAATAATTATATTACTGGATAACCAACAATGTCCAACAAATATCTAATATACCTAATCATGCTTATGCATTGCCTGTAATTGCCCTTTGTGGCATAGTGTTTGCCAGCCAGCCACTGCGTCATTTTTACTCCAATGAGTTGGCTAGATTACAACGTGGTGCACCTTTTCGTCAATTTATTTCTAATTCCAAGGCACATTTTCCAATCTCTGCAGCTGTCAATGCAAATGCAATGTGTTTTTACAGGCAAAATGCTATACTGTTGCTGATGGATTCTGTGAAATCACTACATGTCAAGAGATTGGAGCGCACTATACTTTGATTAAACCTTCCCATCAGATCAGAACAAGTCTAGCTGTTCTTTTGTTCTAAGCTCTTAGTAATATAAAGGCAGGAAAATGGGAGTAATAAGAGAGAAAGGTTTCTTCTGCTGTTACCCAGACAGCAGCCACATATGCTCTTCAAACGATTGTTTAGGTTAACAAGAAAAGCCAAGTATTACAGGATTTGAAAACCACTTTACTGCTGTCTCTGTTAAAAAAGAAGCTGTCACTGTAGAGAATGGAAAAAAGAG
Source organism: Spea bombifrons (assembly GCF_027358695.1). Lineage (NCBI taxonomy): Eukaryota > Metazoa > Chordata > Amphibia > Anura > Pelobatidae > Spea > Spea bombifrons. The sequence continues at coordinate 36,847,505 of NC_071087.1, read as the reverse complement.
AGTTTTGAACATTATTTCATAGATGCCTTAACCCTTTATGGACCAATGAGGGTTGGCACTGCTGTAACGGAATGAGTATTAAAGACCGTACAACCCTTTCAAGCTATGGGGCTCTGCAGATAAATAAGATGTTTGGTGCTGGTAAAGAGTCTTAAATACCTAGACAGAACAGACTAGACTTAAAATACATTATCTTTGGAAGAGGAGACATGAAAGGTTTTGTTTGCCTATACTAAAGGAACACAGGGACTTTAACAGCAAAACGGCACAGACCTTCACTGATTTTACAGCTCATTGGGACTGTCAGGGGGGATCAGAAACAGTACACAAAAATCTTCATTGTCCCATGAAAACAGGGACACTTGAGAGATACGCTTTAGTGAAAGGCGAGGCTAAGCTGATTGGTCTTCAAATACTTTAATCAAACTCGCCAAAATGGAATCCTATGGGAGGCCATATTGGTTTTTACGGGCTTTTTTTTCTTTTTCTTTTCAGTATGCATCACACACGCTGCATATACGTTCCAGTTAGCAACAAGTGAAATGTATTTATGTCCTGAAACAAATAGCCAATACGGCAACTGTAATAGTAACTGAACTTGCTTGTTATATGACAAAAATTCTCAAGGTTGCTGGTCGTGCTCCAGTTTAAGTAAAGGAAATATCAACTAAGAGTTGAGATAAATATTTCCAGATAAATGAAATAAAAAAATATATATACTTAATACATGGCAAGGCCACGGTCCTATTCTGCTTCCCGCTAGGAAATCAGCCATCAGCGTAGTGTATAATGATCTTTCAGAAAGGATAAATAGTATAGGACTTTTAGAAATGAAACCAGAATAACTAAGAAGCTCAATCTGAGCATATATGCTTATTTATTTAAGAGTGCTATACACAAGCATAACAAATATATAGTAAAGGGGACCTTCCACAATTCTTTATTATCAGATGAAAAATAAGCCTTGCGGTGTTTTCATTTTTTTTTTTTAAAGTTTTTGCATTATATAACATTTTCAAGCAGCTGCATGTTACTCATTTATATGCGTTATCCTCAAACTCACTGATGTCTTATCATACTGCCTTGTTGGAAACCACGGAATGGCTCAGTCTTAATTACCCAGCCTGACACACTGTTTTCTTCCTAGCTAATGTGCATTACTGCATCCTGCCCTGTATGTTATGCTCAAAGAAAAAAAAAATTCCTCCATGGGATGTGCTCTTTAAGCACAGAACATAATGTTTGTTGAAGGATTATGTTAAACCGAGTAGACAAATGGCAACCGAATTTTGGAATTAATAAATGCAAGGTGTCATTGTTGGTTACGACACCACTTAATATATTACAATTGAAGCATTGCAAGATGACTCTTTCGATCCTTCCCATAATGCTGTGGGATCATTTTGGTTCACGATGTAACAACACAAATGAAGTAGGACTTTAATATGATATATAACTATTTGTATCTATTTCCATGTTTCCCTGTGTTAACTATGTGTTGGTTATCAATAATATTTTTGACACAGATGTTTCAACTTCCACCTCTCTAAGAGGCAGATTAACTGTGGGCAAAACATGAATGACACAAATACATACAGGGCTGCCATCAGAAGGTACAACCATTACAGTTGTAAGGGGCCTGGTGGTCCTTAGGGGCACTTGGGGAGACAAAGACTCCCTCCATTTGAAAATAAATAAAAATAACAAAAACAAAACACTCTGCATTGGACCACTAATTAAAAGGGGGCTGGACGAGGAACCCTCACTGGGGTGAAGCAGATCTCAGCCAATCAGGAGAAACTTCGTAACCCTACTGGCTGAGAATTCAGAAGCCTCTCCTTTTTGTAGAGATCATCTACATAGAGCGCAGCGTAAGCTGGAGCCAGCACGGGGTAAAAAACCCCTGTGTGTGTGTGTGTGTGTAACAGAGGGGGTAAATTGCCTGAGACTGCTCATTTCTGGCAATGGAGGGATTTTAATTGTCTGAGACTGCTAATGCCTGCTAACGACTATGTATATTAATTTAAATCTGACATCAACATAGTTCTCAAGGCTTTCTAATAATGCATTTAATGTAAAATATATTTTAATCGGTATGTGACGGTGTGTGTGTGTGTATACGTTAGATAGATATAATATACGTTTGTATGTGTGCAATTGCATTTGCTCCATACGGTGCCGCTGAATGGCAGAATAAAATGTGATCACCCTAGCCCTCACTGGTTTGTCTTTGTACCCAGACAGCCTGTCTGCGCCATCTTTGCTACCAAAAAACATGCATAGAAGAGAAGATTCTGGTGGTGTGGAGGGAGGATCATCTGGGGAGGGGAGCCCATACTATTTGATCTGTAAGGGGCTCCAAACGTCTCATGCAGGCCCTAAATACATACATACAAATACACAGATGTGGTGGTCCTGGTAACATAGACTTGCACCAAGGGTTACATAACTAGGTTTCTTGGCACCTGGGACCAGGTTTGGTGTCCAGGCCCACATCGACACCCCATTCACTACAGGAAGTGGAAGGAGGTAGAGGTTGTCATTGGGTGGCTCAAATACGCCCCTCATCTTGTGGCATCTGTGGCTGCCACTCATGTCCTGAAGAAGTTACCGTTCTGTTATTGGACTCTTTTCCAGAAATAAATGACAATGCTATTTTGTGCTACTACTTCCTGCAACATGGAAACAAACAGGATAAATATCACATCCAAGTACAAAACAGCATGACCTATATGTAAAGTAAATGAGCATGTATTATAGCAGTAATTCATAGTAATAGATTTTACAGTAATTCACACTACGTGCCCAGTTATGTACCCACATTATTAGAATTTACCAACTCCTGCAAGTCATTTTATTTCTAAATTTCCCTCAGTGCCCCAGACTATGTTGTGCTCTGTTGATTAACGTCATGTTTACTTTAGTTACTTTAAATGTGTTCAAGAGTAGAGAGGTTTTTATGGCCAAACATTTGTCATATATTCAGCAAGTAATATCTTAATGGGTTAGCAAGCCAGGCTGAGATGTTCTACTATAGTAACACTGCTGCTCATGCCATAGAAACAAACATCAGATGCTTAGAAGAAACAACTTAATGACATAACACCGTAGCTGTGTGTAAAACCAAAACGCTTTATTTCGTTATGAGGCCTCTGGGGTGGAGATTTTGGGTAATCATCTGATTTATAGGTATTTGTTTGGTGTAACAATTTAGACTAGGCCACAAACCGGCATTAGGGTGGATGCCAAGAACACTCTGCTTATTGGGAATGATTAATTGCTGCCTTGAATTGAATGCTATTAGTCTCTTCATGGTCCAGTGGTGCAGAGCCACTTATCTGATGCCGTGCCTCTTTCAATGGTCAGGATTTTGGGCCTTGTCATTGGAGGCCGTGAGCAACACCGAGAAGAATAAGTGGTTTTGCACTATGCTTTCATGAATGCTGCCAATCTTATATAAAGAAACTGTCTTCTGATACGGTTATTCTGCCACACAGATGATAATCTGCTACTTTTTAAGTTTACAAGTCCCTGCGGTCTGCATTACGCTCATAATCGCCTATAGCATTACCGCCTTCATATATTTTAAATATATCCTCCTTCGAGGGCATGTGTTGGCCACACCTGGCAGACAACGTAAGTTAGGGTATAGAACGTAGGTCCGTGTAGAACTGCAACTGCCAAACTCAACTTGCACAGCGCTAGTCATAGCAGTTTTGAGTAAGACATTAAATATGTAAGTTAAAACATGCAGTAATTTGAGGTATGTTATATTTAATTTATTCTGTTTTGTTGAAACACACAAAGAATGCCCCATAACTAGATTATTACAGTAATTGGCTAAACAAAGCAAAAAATTTGTGTGAAGATGTGACACTCACTGGCTCAGGGTACTTAACAAAAGAGAAGTTGCAAACAGTTCTCTGATTGAACCTATTGACCGAGAAGCGAGATGCTTATGTTTGCACAGTATAAATCAGCCACTTTTAATGCCTACAAGACACATTCAACTTTTACAAGCCCACACCAAAAGCTGATGGGTAACCAGTAATCTTGACAAGCCTATTTAGGCCTGGTTTTACAACTGGAAATGAACGACAAAGGGGTCTTTGAGCTAAAACTGAAGCCTTGTTGCACGTCATGCAAGCTGGGTTCCATGACACCATAAAGTATAACTGGTGTTCTTTAAGCCATCAGCACATATTTACATCATCATACTGTAAATAAGTCAATTAAGGTTAAATCCAAACGTGCAACACCCCTTTTATTTTTTGACTGTTGTACGTACATTTATTTTCCTTGGAATACCCTAACTGCACTCCATGGTATGAAGGGTCATTCCTGGTAAACTGCTCTTACGTGAAGCCCTAAACTCACTCACTTCACTATTCATTAAACAGGTAAGTTGTCCTTGTATAATGCATAATTAAATGGGCAAAGGAGATCTTGGGAGACATTTTACTAATTTAACAATGCATACTATAGAACCAGCCAAGATCTTCCTACAGCACAAGCTTATGTGTAGTGAAGACAAGGAGCTGAAACCACAACTTTCCTTCTCTTAGTGAGAAAACCCATATGACTAATTTAACGAAGCATTACATAGGGCGAACCAAGCTTCTCTTCCAGTGACTTAAATGTGAGTAAATAGGTTATAAAATGCCACAGGTCAGTTAGGGAAATTTCTGCCTTCGCCACTCACTACAGCGTTCAAAAATGCCTCTTGAAGCAACATTAGCACAAGTACTATGTGTCGAAAGATTCATGAAATGGTTTCCATGGCCAGGCAGCTCCACACAAGCCAAAGATCATTATACCTAATGCCAAGTGTCAGATGGAAACATGTAAAGCACACTGCCACTGGACTCTGGAGCAGTGAAAATGTGTTCTCTGGAACGATCAATCACACTTCACTATCTGGAAGTCTGATGGATGATCTGGGTTTGGCGGAGGTCAGGAGAACGTTACCTACCTACCGGAACACATAGTGCCTGATGTAATGTTTAGTGGAGGCGGGATATTGGTCTGGGTCTGTTTTCAAGGATTGCATTAGACCCCTTAGTAAATGGTAATGTTAATGCTACCGCATACAAATACAATGCTATGCTTTCAACTTTGTGGAAGGACCTTTTCTATTCCAGAATGACTGTGCCCAAAAAAGACATGGTTGGATGAGTTTGGGCTGGAAGAACTTGACCGGCCACACAGAACCCTGACCTCAACCCCATAGAACACCTTTGGGAAGAACTGGAATGGAGATTGGAAGCCAGGCCTTCTCATCCAACATCAGTTCCTTGACCTCACAAACGCGCTACTGGATTAATTGGCAAATTTTCCACAGAAACACTCCAAAATCTTATATATGCCTTCCAAGAAGAGATAGAAGCTGTTATAGCTGCAAAAGGGGACAACTTCATATTAATGTTCATGAATGGGATGTCCAACAAACTCATATAGGTGGAATGGTCAGGTGTCTACACATTTTTGGTCATACAGTCTTTATAAAAGCCGCATCAAAGCTGATGTCACAGCTCCATAGACAATGAGCTTCATTTGGTCTAGAGTTGGATTGCAGGTCTGTAACTTATGCTGGTAAAACAGACATGTACTGCAGTCTGACGCTCGCAAGCATCCCCGCATCAGGCCCTCCCCCACCAGTTGCCGCCACTGATGTGAAAGTAGCTGGCACACCAGCTAGTTAGTGAATAAACCCTAACTTCACGACAATGGTGTTAAAATACATACTGAGTAATACGTATAAGCTTCCCACTATACAAACAGCCCCACAAATCGAGATGCTCGAGGTAAACAAAGAAATCAGGGTAAACGGGCAGATACTCCTGAGGTCACACTTCAGAGCTGCTCCACACAGCCATTCAAGAATCACTTGCAAGAGTCACGGTAGTATCTATCGAGCACTGATGAAATTAAAAAAACAGCTGTATGTAGGTGGAGTGCTCAAAATCACGCACTTCAACCCTATACTGTACTTTAACCCCTTAAGGACAATGGGTGGTCCCTAAACCCATTGAAAACAATGCATTTTGAGCCCGTACATGTACGGGCTTTGTCATTAAGGGGTTAATGCTGTGTCTAAAGCAGGAGGTGTACGCAGATCCAGGAGCCCATGTAACCTCAGCTAGTGACTCATATTGGTACATGTGGTAAGTGTGCTTATTTTTGCTTGCTGTACTCTTTTGACCCACTATAAGCTCACAGAACCATTCCCAGACTCCACGTCACCTGGTATTCTTGCTACTGAAAAATTGTAAGGATAAATCATAGGCTAAGCAGAGACATTATATTCATATGCTGACACCATGCATTATCTACAGGTTAAACTCTTAACAGAGAACGTAATATTACTTCCATGCAAAACTGGTCTTTAAGGCCATGGACGTAATATTACATCCTCCGTTGCCAAACACGGCTAATTTCAGACCCAGGCAGACCAGCAGCAATCAACAGGAGGCAGTTCCACGCATCTGATGCACCATCAGGAGGTACTTTTGTGCATGTGATAGCATTGTGGAAACTTGTTCCAATAGGAGAACTAAGAATATCTTGGGTGCCCACATTCATGCAGAAAGAAATTATATATATATATATATACACACACACTTATTATTTTTTTTATTTATTTCCCATCACTTGTGACGGGATTCAATTCTTGTATGGAACAACCCTGATTGAAAGTTATTTTAACCAATTAATTTGCATAAAATGTAAATATTACTCTATTTTTTCTCATTAAAATATTCCCCAACACTTGGACCACATACTGATAACAAAAACGTTATAAACGGATGTGTTATCTAAAACATGGCACAGGTCACAACTATGATTACAGCCCTATGGCCAGCAGTAAAACTAAAATCAATTTAAACCATTCAAGTGGTGTATTTGCCAGCTGTCCAGCAGCTAGCATTATAACTATTTTTTTAATAGAAAATAGTCTAGCACTTGAGATTTATATGCATGGACACCCAATGCACATTTAATGCATATATTAGCTATGTTCCCTTTAAATGATGCTTAGCTCCTCCATGGAAAGATTCAACCAAATCCCTGCCTTACGCTTTTGCTCTTTCTCCACTCCGCCAGCTCCTCGTCTTATGTGTTCGGAAAGTGCAAGTACGCATGTTGCAGTATACTCACTACCAGCTGACTTGCACAGGACTTCCTGGGGGTCTAACAAGACCCCATGTGTATAACGAGCTCCCCTTAATTTCAATGAGAGTGCTTTCCTGCCACCAATTGCCTGCTTCAAGCAGCTGCAAGCTGTGTGAAGTGCGTTATTTTATCTTTTATTTATATAGCGTAAGTACATAGATTCAAAAGGGTGTAACAAAACTAGAATTGCCAGACTAAGACAAACTGATTGGGTAACGAGGGCTTCTGTATTTATTTATGTATTACTGGTAAAATAATGCACATTGTAGTTATTACAAAAAAGTACTAATTTAAAAAAAAAATGTTTTAAATTAAAAAAAAAAAAGTAGTTTTATAATACATAATTTAATAAAATTATGTAATATGCCAAAAAATAAAAACACTGTTCTCCATTTAGAATAAATGAATTGGTTAATAAATGAGATAACCTGAAGATTCACAGCAGTGACAAGCCAATATTGCAGTCTACACTAAAAATGATGCGTCCATAAGAGGCTGGAGCTACCCTATCTGCATACTCTCACAGGCAATAACCATGATTATGTACTGCTGGTAATCCCAGTAAATCAAATGGAGAGCATAATCACTTTTATCCATGTGACACAGATAGCATGAGAGCAACATAAGTCAAACAGTCACCTGCGAATTGCAAGAGACACTGACATTAATCAGACACCATCACTGAAGCTTAAATAATTTAATGGAATCTGGCAAAAGCCAGGAGCCGTGGCCATTAAAATGTTTAATTCTGGTTACTACATTTTTTGGACTGTGTTCAAATTATATATCAGGGTTGTGTAAAAAAAACGTGATTCTGGGCAGAGAAAAAGTTCTCCTATGACCATAACAATCAATGGAAGAAGATTGTATTGGTTGCCATGGTAATAAGATCACATTTCACACTTTCCACTAGAATAATCTTTTATCGATAACAACCACTGAATGTTCAGCTTGCAAATTTTAAAAATTCTTGTTTTTAAATCATTTCACAATTCTACTACAATAAAAATAAAAATAGAGACAATATATCCATATTTCCAAATAAACAAAGCCTCACTTCTAAATAGCAAAGTATAAGTAAACAGAACAAGAAAATGTCCATAAACAACACAAGAAAGGTGCAGGGTAGATGTAGTCCGACAACTAAAGGTCAACAAGCACCCAACACTGCCAGTCAGCAATATGGCTGCCGGGGGCGTCAATGTCCACCTGCCGGATGGCGGTAGCATGGCAGACCTGGCTATGAGTGTTACTGTAAGTACGCTTAATGGAATTATGATTAACGTGTATCTCAAGGGAATCTTCCACGACATAACCTCAAGCTGTACTCTATAGCGTTACCCTAACTAGACAATAAAAGAAATTTGGTCGATTTGCCGTTACTTTTGCCAGAGCCTACACTGTGCAGATCAGTGCATTAAATAAGCCCATGTACTGATGTATACAAAATAAAAAACTTAATATATGATTGAGATGTGTATACTATGAAAATGAATGGTCTAACTTTAATTCATATGATCTTTGCGATTATTGCTCCCCATTAAATTACTTCCCTCTTTTAGTTAAGTTGCTAAAATCTGACGCTTGGTCATAGCAACCTTTGTAAGGGTGAGCAAAGAAAGAGGACATCCTTACTATTACATCCTAGATAAAGTGGCCTAAATGACCCCGGGATGTAATAACGCGTCCTAAGTATTTTGCCCAAACCAAGAGATTTTCCAGAGAGATTAGACTGTGTTGCAGGAGCCAGCATTATTCTGTAATCACCTTCTGCAAGCATCAAAGTGAAAGAAAGAGTTTGGGTGTGATATCCACAGGAAGAACCCACCTGTTGTAGACATGTATCATAAGCTCACGAGGCCCAACCTGTTCAGGTCTAACATAGGTTTTTCTTTCATAGTATAGACATATATTTTTTGTATGACGGTCGCTAAAGTTCTTTACCGTCTCCAATGTAATCTTTTCCCAAACTACAAGTAAAAAACGTTTACACTATCCCAAATTTTTTTTTTTTTTTTATAAATTTTCCGTCCAACAGCTATAATAATAAAAAGAAAAGAAACTTTGCTAACCTTTATTACTGCTGTTTTAACAAGGTTCGGCACATGTACATTCAAGATCTGCGGCCCATCCCATGAAAGTCTGGAAATCATAGCTTCCAAGACTTTAATTGCAAGATAAAACAAATGTCTGTAAAAAAAGGCTTTGAAGCTTTGGTGAATTTTCAGCTTTCCTCAACAGCCATCATGCTTTTGTAAATTCATTAGTGAAAACAGTATACTGACACAGACCAAATGGACTAATCAAAGGATGGCTTGCCTTGTGAAAATGAAAACAATAGTGAAGTAACACGTTCACCTAAAGGAATAATAGTGAAGTCAGTGAAGTCCTCATTTACGCATCATAAATGGACATAGATAATATCACGTATCACGGTATTTTTTTGACTCATGTCTTTTACATAGAGAAAAGGGGGGTTGCTGCACTGGGCCCATGTTTACTTTAGGGCCTGGGCAGTTGTCCGTTGGGCCCCCTCAACATCTGACAGGGACTGGGGGTCTTTATCAATGGCACGCCTCCTCGCACCAAGGTTTGGAACATGCACAACTCCGGACACAAAGCTGTGTTAAGATTTCTATTGTTTATTGGCACAGTGATTCTGTAAGTTGTGAAATAAGCACTGTCCTGAACGTCGCTCGTATACATTTTAATACCTTTAGGTCACTTTAGACGTAAAGTGCCGTGAAAAAGTATTTCCCCGCTTCCAGATGTGTTCAATTTGTCACATTTAAATGTTTCTGCTGATCTAAAGAATTTTAGTATAAGACAAAGACAACGCGAGTAAATACAAAATGCAGCTTTTAAATTATCGTCTCATTTATTGAAGGTAAAAAGTTAATCAAAACCTATAATGCGAAGACGTAATTGCCCCCCCTTAACCTAATTACTGGTTGTACCGCCCTTGGTGGCAACTACAATCAAATGTTTGTGATCACTGGCGATGACTCTTTTACATAGCTATGGAGGAATTTCGGCCCACTGTTCTTGGCAGAATTGTTTTAATTCAACCACATTGGAGAGCTTTGAGCATGAACTGCCTTTTTTAAGCATCTCACTTAGATTTAAGTCAAGACTTTGACTGACTTGAATCCCCAACACCTTTATTTTGTTTCTTTTAAGCCATTCAGAGGCGGACTTTTTTGTTTGTTTCAGATCCTTGTCTTGCTGGAAAACCCAACTGCGCTTGGGCTTTAGGTCACAAACTGATGGCCGGACAGTCTCCCTCAGAGAGAATAGAATTTGTGGCTCTGTTAATTATGGCAAGTCGCTCAGGTCCTGAAGCAGCCCCAGATTATCTCACTACCACCACAAGGTTTGACTGTTGTTGTGACGTTCTTATTGTGGAATGCTGTGTTAGCGTTATGCCAGATGTAACAGGACGCATGTCTTCCAAAAAGATCCCCTTTTGACTCATCAGTCCACAGAATATTATCCCAAACGTTTTGGGAGTCATCAAAATGTTTTTTTGGCAAAAGTGAGACGAGTCTTTGTGGTTTTTTTGGTCAGCAGTGGCTTTTCACCTTGTAACTCTCCTATAGATGCCACTTATTGTGAACACTGACATTAACTGAGGCAAGTGAGGCCTGCAGTTCTTTATATGTTAGTTGGGGCTCTTTTGTGACCTCCTGGATGAGTCGCCGTTGCAACCATTTCCAGAGAGGATAGATGTCAACGACTGTTTCTCATCTGTTCTTGAATTTCTTTAGATCACGGCACCATGTGCTGCTTTTTGAGACCTTTTAGCCAACTTCAATGTGTAGACTAAGAGTAACTAAGGGGGCAATTACTTTTATACATAGGGTGAGGCAGGACTGGGTAGCTTTTTTTAAAAAAGAAAAAATTATTCATGAAATCATTATTTAGAAACAGCATTTTAAGTTAACTTAAGTTATCTTTGTCTTTATATTAGAACGAGTTTGGTGAGCTGATCTTTATGATAAATCACAGTACTGTGCAGGTACATCAATAAATAAGGTGGCCGGATGACCCTCAGGATATACCTGGACATCTCCCTGTCTAATGACAGCCTGGACTCTCCCCATCTACAGAAGCCAGCAGTAATTGGCTACAGTAATTAATGCTGGAGTGCCACTTCATTAGAAAAGGGCAAGGGAGGCAAGCGATTATCACACGAATATTCTGCTTTTGAGAAGTTTGGGAAAAGCTTCAATATTTTAGTAAAAACCATTAATATGTTCCTTTAAATGGAAATTCATAACAATATATATATCATCCAGCCTTTATTTTGCAGAGCGGTTAAATTGTTTATATAATTTTTTTTTTTAGAGGTACTTTATCAGTTATTGCTTTATAAATATTCAGTGCTCATGGCATGTCAGTTTCAGGTTTACATCTTAATGGTCTGTCTGCCTTCTTTCTTTTGCTAGACAAAGCAGAGTGTGAGGTTAGTCCCTCCCCCTTTTATCCCTTAGCCAATCCTGCGAGTCAGTGTGCCTGTCCGTGATGCGTTTAGATACCCTCTCACACGCCACACGACTGCACCAGCTACCCTCTCACCCCTCATACTGCTTGTCCTGCCACCTCTCATGCTCCGCTCATCTATATCTTCTTCTTCCGATTCCCTCCATGCCACCTGTACCTTCCTCTGCAGTCTACTCATGTCACTTGCCCGTTCCCCTCATCTGCCCGGTAAAAAAAGGGAAAACAATTGGAAAACCCATCACGCTCAACGATCGAAGGTTAACTACAGCTCCCCTGATGCTTCGCAGACAGTAATTGAACCGTCGGAGGTCACCCATCCCTGAAGTGACCTCAATGTTAATAGGCGAAGCTCACAAGCAGCAATAGGCTACAAACAAGAAAGAGTGTGTCTTTAGTCCATATAGTAAAAAACAAAAACCCAACAACACAGTGAACAAATATATATATATATATATATAATTTATATATGTATGTATCCACGAGCTGGGTTGTCTGAAATCAGGGTTTCACCTCATGTGTCCTTTCACTTCCTTGAATGGTAGCAAGTGCAAGGTACAGCTTTAGATACACTTTCTAAACATATCTAATCTTCCAAAGATGACAATAAATACAAACGGTCATTAACCTGCGACTAAAGAATCCCGGGACAACGCTAACGGCCGCAGCATTCACAAGGATGCCAGCCAAACAGTACAGTACTGAAGAATGCTTACGCTTTACACATACATTTTTTTTTAACTACATTGTTTCTTTAATATTGCTTAAAAGCTGCCTTATTTCCTACCACTGTACAAACTTTACAAATAATTATAATTAGCATCATTATATTATATTTTTTGTGAATTTTACAATTCCGGCGACGCTTTTGAGAATCAGCTTTGAGACTGGGGGTCAGAATCAGATTATCCCTGTTATTCAATTAAATGTGATTTTGAGAAGGATGAGGAATATATATATTTTTTTTAATTGCCTATACCTGTAAAAACAGACCTCTCCAGACACCCCAGGCTGATAACACACAAAAGAACAATTGTAACTGTACATACACTGCCGGTCAGTACCAAGTAAAATGATTATGGTATATCAGCGAAGCGAGGGCTTATCGCAGCGTGATTAAAATGTATTCTTAAAAAAAAAAAAAAAGATTTTACATAAGAATACAGCAATAGCACAAAAGGCATGACACAGGCCCGGAGTGACTGAGCTAAAATGGAGAATGACTCAGAGCTGGAGGGGAGTAGCTGAGGTCAGGGTCAAGGTCACATGCCTCTGCCACTTAAAAATACATCCACTGTTCGGCAGAGGTCGCCGTTCCCAGATCCGCTCAGTCCTTACATATTTCTGTCTTCAAAGCAAAAAAAAAAAAAAAAAGGAATAAAAATAAAAATGCCACCCCCGATTTAACCCTTTCAGTGCCTGCAGCAAACTTTTGCAGAAATAGACTGTAAAGAGTTAAGCCTATAATGCAGATTTACTTATAAAATGAATGTTTGTTGTATACACAGAATAAAAGTACACAAAACATTGTGACGTTACACATTCTCCGAGCGCGGCCATTGTAACGCCACCGTACAGAATATAAAAGGCAATCAGTCTAGTATAAAAGTTATTGTATTCATTCCGAATTAAGGCATGCAGTAGAGTAAAAACGGCTTCGTAGCCCTAAAGTAGGTTATGGATTCCTCAAATAACGATCTGTATTCCTGCAGGGGACAAAAAAAGGCTAGTATCACATGCTAAATAGCTCTTTTCGAATAAAATAATAAAAAATACCGGTCAGATTAAAAATATTTATCGTATATTTAGGCAAAACGTCCAGCACTACAACACATTACCTTCTGCTAAATTTGGATTATAAGAAGTCGTTTTTTTTTCTTAGAAAATATGCCGTGAATATAAGCAGGAGGTCTTGTTGAATTGGCATTTATAAAAAAAAAAAAAAAATTATTTCAGGTAAATATATTGCCGTTTATTATTATTATTATTTGGACGTATAGGGACAACAGAACAGAGGAGCCATGCAGGCTACGGGTGAACAGCTACTTCTAAAACTTTGTATACTACGCCGAACCTGCGAAATATTATGTTTTTTTTATACGAAAGCCCTCCAGAGTCTATAGGTACCGTATACCTCACTTTAGCAACCGCACATGATTAAGACAGCAGAACCTATAACGGATAGACTACGGAAGGACCCTATGGAATGCCCTATGTTGGTCTTCTCAAGCCAGGTAAATACAATGATTACATATGCGTGTAGCACAGCAACGCAATGGGGTCAGTGAATCGTCTATTGTATTAGATGGCGCGCCACGCGCGAGATCGCCAGCCCTCTTCCTGTGCCAGAGACATGCATACATATATTTATGTTATGGATATTGATCGGGATCCGTCTGCAGAGAGCAAATGGCTGCAACTGGGAAGGAACAGCCTGACCCTCCCTCCCTTCCCCCAACCTTGTGAACTCCAGGTGACCGGCTGTGGCCGCCATACACGCAGTGAAAGCACACACAGCCTTAGCTGAACTTGGGAGGTTTCCGATGGGCCAGAAGACCACCGCAAACACACAAATAACAGATCAACAGGAAAATAAATGCTGTTTAGCCTTATAACCCAAACCCCGGCACTTTTCAGCTCGCTGCCAGCACACATACAGCCGAATGCTGCCCCCCTTATATATTAATACATTTCGTTTTAGCGGCGATTTCAATTGTAGTAGATACAGTGAACGGTGGCACGACAGGCGACAAGGAGTCTGATTGCATGATTTCTGAGCTACAACCAAAAAGCATCTGAAAGGCCAAGTTCAAGGGCACCGAATAGCATCTGACAGTCCAGAAAACACCTATTTTCAAGCCGGTCAGGAAACAGAAGGTTTAAAGCTTTTCTCCATTCTAAGTGATATTAATTCATCCTGGGATGGTCACGATTGACCTCTCCCCAGCACGGTTTAATAAACAGGGCATGACCCCGCATCACCAGTTAGGTCTGGTACCTGTCAACCCCCTGTCACTACACCAGTGCACAAGGCTACCGGGAAAACAAAGTATAGCACTGAAAACTTAACCGGGCTGCCCAAACTATTTCAGCAGCAGAGAGGGGAACCCTGCGCTCTGCATGAGAGTGTCTGGGGACTGCCATGTGCAGCTCTATTGGGAACTAATGCATTGCTGCCTGCTCCTGACTCATCACCGAAGCCTGACCTTTCCCCATGGCTCTCTTGGGCCTGCTCCCTGAAGGGAGAGTTATGTTTCTACTCTTTCACATCGCTATACACACATATATATATTATACAGGGTCAATCCCAAGGAGCTTCTGTTGCAGGAAGAGCTTGGCTAGCCCTGTACAATGCATAGTTAAACCAGACATTAAATGATGCATTACACGGGGTCAGCTCTGTCCTTCTAGCAGTGGCCCCTTATGACGAACAGTGAGGTGATGCCATAAGTGTCCTGCAAACTCTGCATTTAGTGAATAGACCCCACTCTGCCTCCAGTTTCAGAAGGGATTCCTATGCACAGACAACCCCTTTTTGGCTCTCTCTCCCCTCCTATACACGGCCCACCCCTCGGGTTTCTTGCACAAACCTCCTTCTCACCCTCCCTCCCCCCCTTCGCATCTGCTGCTGCCTCTCCTCCCGGGGAGGACAGGCTCAGCAGCCGGAGCTGGCCGCAACCTTTACCCGGGGACAGAGCCCTATTGATACCGGGTTGCAGCAGCAGCTGCCTGCCTTGCAAGGTCCCTGCAAAAGACCGGGCTGCGGGCAAAACGAGGGGCAAGGTGGGGGTGAAGAGGCACGGGGGGGGGATCCTCTATACAGATCATCTACAGACTAGGGGAAAAAATGATTAAAAAAATACAAGCACGGGGCTGATCATCACCAACATGGCTGCCCTGCTCAGACCTAAAAAAAAAAAAAATAACCCTGGCTTTGTCGGTCTCACCCCTGTAACCCTAAACTAACGCAGAAAACAGGCAGGGGCTGCACAGAAAACAATCCCACCGCACCGGGGGCAAGCTGCAGCCCTGTGACTTACGTGAAGGCAGGCGCTTGGGCTGCTCCTGCTTCCTCCTGGGCATTTTCTCCCCTGTCCTCTCCTTTTAACATATAAAGAGATCTGGGGGGAGGAGGAGGTGGGGGTCCCTTCCCAAGCCGATCACATTCTCCTCTTCGCCGGGTGATCCGAAGCCAGATGACAGCGGACTATGTGCACGGTGATGAGTGCAGCGCTTGTTGGTTCCTGGAGTCAGGGAGCTCGGTCGTTGCACCTGGCTTGTCCTCCCTTTCACCTCCCTCCCCCAGCCGTAATAAATATTCTTCAATGGGGAAAGGATCAGATCTATACGTGTGTGTTGTGCATGGAAGGGCTACATCATGGTGATGAGCTGGGCTGCTGCCGCTGCCGCCGTGTCTATGGCTGCTCCCTGTGTGTCTTCGAGCCCCTAACACTAATGCAAGGATCAAAGGGCAGCAGTGGCGGCGGTAGAGCACACTCTCTCTCTCACACACTCTCACACACACACACACAGGCACATATGGAGGGCAGCCTCCCAGTCTCAGACATACAGCAGACAGGCTCACAGCCAAGGCTGGGTCACAGTGCAGAGCTGCCCTAGGCTCTCTCGCCTCCTCCCCTTGCACTTTGCACACCCTGCTCCCCTTCAGCTCCAAGGAGGAGGTAGCGATGTGCAGGGACTGCATCCACTCCCGCGGCACTCACGGGGTTAAGGAGAAATGCGTTAACCCTTTCCGTGTCGGGGTTGATCACAATGTGTCATCCATCCTCCAGCGGTGAATGTTTTTTTTTTCTTTTCCCTCTTCTCTAAACTAAAACTTACAAACGCATTAACCCTTTCAATGACTGTGGAGGAACAGTGGTGCCCTGTGACAGAGCTGACGGTTTTACCCAAAAAACGAATTCCTTAACCCATTCGTTCCCTCTAAATAAGGAGCTATTCACTCCTCAAGGGTTTAGAATAAACAAAAAAAAAACACTTTAACTGTTTCAGTGCCCAGGTGCCATTGAGAAGCTTAAGTGGTATTGCCAGCAATATGTACAGTGGCCCCTTAAATAAGTAATATAAATATAACATATTTCCTAAAATCAGAGGGGAGCAGGCTGGTGCCTCCTGTCCTGGACACTGTGGCATTAGGGTGGTTCTGGTCGCTGCCCCACTCTTCCCCAACCCATGTGCAGTAGTGAGCCGAATGTGGGCAACCGATGACTCCTCTCATTTTCCCATCCCATGTCCAGTCAGTTGGTTGGAATTGGGCGTGCGCAGCCTCAGTGCCCCCACTGTTAAAACTGGCTGGGTGTGCCCATGTCCCAGTCCAGTGCTAGGAACCGGCCTAGGTGTCCAGCCTCATAACACTCCATTGCCCACCTATGTGTTAAAATGGAACAAGACCAAGGTCTGAGTCTCTACATCCGGAATAATGGGCACACTAGATGGGCCAAATTGTCCTTATCTGCTATCAATTGCATTCCCAGAGCTGGTGATGCCCGGGGTCTGATGCCCCCTGTGCCCCTGTAACGGCAATAGGTGTACTGTCAGCATCCCAATTTATAGCCCCCCCCCTTGTTGGTTACGTCCTCTATCGTAGCTAAATGGTAAGAGGTTACCTTTACCTGCGCTGAAGCCGCTATGACACAAAATATCATCTAAGGTTAATGTCATCAAACCCAAATCTGGTGAAATAACGTTTTTCTTACCCCCTTTTTTTGTTACACAAAAAGGGCTTCAATTGTGATTGAAATGGGGCATATTTATTATTTTTCGGAGTGACCCGCCATGGGGACTTTTCAAATTATTTCTCAAAAGGAAAATATCTTAAAAATTGGGATTTCTATTCCTTTAAGAAAGAAAAAGAAGATTAGTATCCTGAGTTGGTCCACAATCTTGCCTCTCTTTTTATTTATTTTATATACTAAAAGTTTGATGTGGGAAACCATGCTGGAAATGATCGCTGTCACGCCACGGAAAACAAACAATATAAATCAAGTTGTTTGAAATGATACTGATATGTATCTTCAGCTGCTAATAGTAAAGTTATTTTGCAAAATCACCATTATTGCTCAAAATTCTGCAAAGTTAAAAGTTATTTTCTTTCTTTGCATATCTTTCCATAGATCTGCACTGTCTGATGGGGCGCACCTGTTGATAGGTTCTTATAGGAGATAATATGGTGTTATTTTTGTCACCCCTTTCAATCATTTAGCACGTCCTTTTCTGTGTGTGGGCAATGTCACCGTGCAATTAGTACATGGCTTGAATGGAAGCAATAATATCCCACTTAAACATCACCCCATATAGCATAATGGCGGGATGCGATAATGTTTACTAAACAGCTGTTTGTTTCCGGCATAATGGGGTCATCATAACTGCATATATTATTATATATATTATTACATTAATGCAGGAAGAATATACAAGATCGTTGGCATTTTTACTGTGTGCTATTTGTCTGCCACTTTATTAGAAGCAATAGTTATAAAACAGCATAATATGTTTCTTTTATTTAGCAACTTTTTCTTTATCAGTTATAGGGAATATATTTGTAAGATATATATACAAAATTAACATTTAAAATATTCAGTTTATTATACCCCCCCCCACACACACACACACACACTTTGGCTTCTTTGCTTGACAAACCACTCTAGGTGCAGTAAGTTGCCATGACAGCACAAAGTCATTATATGACATCATTGGGGTCATACGATCAGGCTGCAAGCTGCTTGTCCAGGCTTTCCTGAGGTCATGGGGACAAAAAGAATAGCTTGCGGTGAGGGAGGCACAACATTTAGTTAACAAAAAACCCTCAGGCTAAGAGTTAGATATGGTTGCCTTAATCCCACTAGAGTCACCGAGTGTTAGATAAGAAGGTTAAGGGGAGCAGCAAACCCTAAGGTACATCATATTGGAAATAAGATGTTCCTATAAAGATCCATAGTAACTGTGCACAGTTCTGGAACTTGCGCAGAAGACAAAAAGCACTGGGATCCAACAACATTTGGCAGTTCATCAATGTCGAATAGTCATTTTATTCCAATGGTTCTACTTATAGGGCTTCATGCTTTATATTGCTGCCACTAAACAGAACAGCTAATGTAACATTCAGGCTTAATTAATTTAATGATGTCGATGTAGGAAATATGTATTCTGCTGGACAGCACTTGTCAAACACTGGCCTAGAGCATATGCAATTAGTAGGTGGGCATGTTTAAGGTCTTACCTGGCAGGTATGTGCTACACACCAGAATAACCAAAATCAGAGGTCTTTTACTGAGAGCCCTGGCCGTCATGCTGATATGCTTCTCGGGGCCTTTGAGAATGATCCTGTGAAGCACCCAGGCAGAAGCACACCGAGTGCTCTGGGAAGTAATGGAGAAGCCAAACAAGTACTGATTTATTAGGAACAAAACCAAGTCTTCATAAAGTGCAGAACAATGGATAGGTTTTAAAAGAGCAGATATCAATTGAAGTTCGGCATCAGAACAAATCAACCAATCAACAGGGTGTAGTACAAATCAACCAGGAGAGGCATGTTATTGCACTCCCTTAGGGAAGGAATAAAGTGGCTCTACATAATACTTTCTCACATACTCAGCACATACATTCTCCATATTATCCTGTTGGGAAAAGGAAGCAATCGGAGATGCGCCTACCTTCTCTGACTTATTCATGGCCAGAGTGGGAAAGAAAAGCAGCCCTGGTACTTTAAGGCCATCAGCCAGTAAATGACATGCAGCCACTGTTATTTTTTTCAACTTTTACAGCTTGAAACCTCATATCCAGGAGGCAACCGCACACTACAGGACCTGATCTGCTTCTGGAGCATTAGTAAGGCTATGTGTGTGTAGTGCTATTAGCCACTGGCCCACCAGGCATTTGGTAGGCGTACCAGATAACAAGCCTGGGCTTGGTGTTATTCAGTAAGGATTGACATAGGCGGCCTGGCTTAACCTTTTTTTGTACGCAGTCGCCCAATGTTGATACCAGCTCCTAGGTGCCAAGCATGCACCATCACAAGAGTCTTTTTGCATGCCAAATTGTGAATTAGCTGTGATTGGGACTTTTGGGTGTCATAAAGTTGCATACACTGTGGCATTGCAGGGAGGGCAGGAATATATCCATGGTGTATGGACTGGAAAGCAAATATAGTTTGTATTATTTTATACCATACACTTTGTATAACTCAACATTGCTTTTTCAAGAAAGTCTCTGGGAGTTACATTCTTATTACCATGAAAGTCTGTTTTGTTTGGAAGGCCTATGAGTAAAAAGACACACAGATAAGCATATGTATTGTTCTTGAATATACTTTTTTCTGGTTATCATATCCCCATATAGGTATATTTTCTCCAATTTGGAGATCTTCAAGTGTTTAAATTAGTTTCTTTAAACTCTTTCCAGTTCCTTGATCTTCTTTTTTACGAGTTGTCAACAATATATTGCGTATATAATCATCATATATAAAGTGGCAATATTACGTACTTATGCTGTGCGCTCCTACTTTTAATTCAGGATAGCAACTTGTTGGCTTTTGCAGCTACTGCCTGAGGCTGTGCACAGCTGGAAGGCGTATTATCAACTGGTTCACTTCTTTATAGTGGATTTTTTCTATAAGCAGCAATTCAATTTTTTTAATAAGCATGCCTTTTCTCCATATACAGAATTTTACATTTTTGTATGCTAAAGTGCATCTGACCTTTTACTGTCCAATCTCCTATTATATCTAAATCCCTCTCCGTTTCTTATTTGCTTACCTTACAAAATGTTGTCATTCATAAAAAAAATTAAGACAATACTTCCAGTGCCATATTCCAGCTCACTGATATATTAAAAAGACACCCTTGGGGTATGCTACTCAATAGGCATCTCTGTTCTATCCTGTCGCCCATGACAAGTGTATTGGTTCCCCATTGGTTTTGAGCAGTGCAAAAGATTTCTGGGTTAAAACAAAATTATCTGTATTTCAGAAAACTGTGATTTGTAACGTGCAATGGAGACATTGTAATTGCATAGTGCAATTGGTGAATAGCATTTTAATAATTGTGAATTTTCCTCTACATGCACACACATGGGTATTGCAGATATACACGTATATTTCTTTTCATCTATGTAAGTATACATTTAAAGAACATCTTATTTTTATTCAGAAAATGCAATCCCCAGCATGCCTTCTGGACCGTATAATGTGATAACTGCCAATTACTTCATGCGACATCAAGATCTGAATAATATTATTCCTTGCCCAAAAAGACCCATGCATTTCTTACCTATTTTTTTTTTCTATATATCCATTTGCAATTAGCCCCGCTGGGTGATTGCAAAGATGTTTCAAGCATTCAGAGCAATCAGAAAATGATGGGTTGTAGATGCCTTACCTTCATCCAGTTACTACTATTCATTACAGACCTTGGGCGACTGTTTGTATTAATGAATAAACATGGTTGATACATCTTAAGTCTCATATTCTTCTTCAAAGGGATACACCATCCAAGAGGTTTTTTAAAAAAAAAAAAAAAAAAAAAAGGTCTCCCTAAAGCATTAATAGATACTTTGCAATTGAGATGGTTTCTTTATGTGGTTTGCCGTCATTAGGATAAAGTTCATTCCAAGGTTGTTGATGATTTAAGCTCTAGAACTTGCCAGCGCTATTGAATTGGAGTGCATGATTGTACTGTGCGAGGCCTTTTTTGTGCTGTAGTTCTTTAAACTAACCCAGAATACCTAATAGGAACGTGAAATTAGTATAACATGATCCTGTTTATACATTTCAACTTTTTTTTATTTCAGAGGTTATCGTGTAATTAATTTCTTCTAATTTTATATCATATCTTTTTTTTTCCTGGTATAATGTTCTACATCACAAACAAATTATATATTTTTTTGGTTTAAACATTATTTTTCTGAATACGCTCGAGTACTTGATGATAAGTATTAATTATAGCGAGAACTTTTGTCATGTTATGCGCTCTGTGCTGCACTAGGTGCACGGTTTGCATTGTATAAATGTCACATTTAGTACGTGTTGTCTTCAGATAAATACACTGCACATGTATATATTGTCTAGCTTGCTGTAATGAGAGGTTGTTAATATTCTAGGCACAGATATAAGTGGGAGGAGGTGTGGCTGCTTAATGTGTATGTCTGAAATGCAGGATAAATGCTTTCGCTTGTGCATTCGCTCTCTGCTGTTCATATCCAATTTATATATGTCATGTCAGGTGACTGGGACACCTATATCTTAAAAATGTTTTTTTTTTAAATAATAATAATAAATATATATATATATATATATACCAATAAGCCATAAAATTATGACCACCTGTCTAATATTGTGTAGGTCCCCCTTTTGCCTCTAAAACAGCCCTGAGGCATGGACTCAACTAGACCTCTGAAGGTGTGCTGTGGTCTCTGGCACCAAGACATAGGGAGTCCTATAAGTTGTGAGGTAAGGCATCCATGGATGCATCCTGGCGCCTTCTTCTGTTGCTCCATGGTCCAGTTCTTATGCCCACATGCCCATTGTAGGCGCTTTCAGCAGTGGACAGAGGTCAGCATGGGTACCCTGACTGGTCTGCAGCTACGCAGCCCCATACACAACAACCTGTGATTTTCAGCAAATTAAGCTACAGTAGCTTGTCTGTTGGATTTGACCACACGGGCCTGCCTTCGCCCCCAAATGCTCTGACCCAATTTGGGCCTTGTCAAAGTTGCTCAGAGCCTTATAGTGTGAAAATTATTCAATAAAACAAAAAAGTTTTAAATAATTTAAAAAGGCAAAATGCTGCTGGAATGTATGATGTTTCTAAAGCATCAGCTCTTGTTTATAGAGCAAACTGACTTGCTTCACCCATCCTAATGCAAAGTTAGGTTGTGAAACATGAAATGCAGATCATGGTTTAGTGAATAAACCACAGTGGACCAAAAATTTTATTTTTGCAGCCATTTTCCTTTTGAGGTTCCCTATTGTGACAAATGTTGGAGCATTTTACCCTCTGTATCATAGTTTCGATCCAAGATCGTGTAGGTGAATATATATGAAGGGGCATCTTTGTTGAGGGAAGTGACCATAGGCTGGCAATCGAGAGACTGTAGACTAGGAGGGGCAGAGCCAGGCTGCCCACATTTTTCACCTGAAGAGCAACCTTGCAGTGCTCAGCTGCACAGCATCATGGTGGCCACATGGAAGCTATAATGTGTGTTACCTCCTTTGATTTCACAGCTCCCCAGACCCACCAGGGAAAATCAAAAGATCTCGGCTACCAGCCCTTGATACGCTTAAATGGGGCTTTTACATAAATGACTATTTTTTTTGGTCTATCCCTGGTGATTGGTAGCAACGGAAGTATAAACAATCCGCCAACCAAATTTCACAAAGTGAAAAAAGAAAGAAGTCTATGACTAAGTCTGTTTAGACAAAAATGTATTAGGCTTGTTATCGTATGGGACATGGAGCACGTTGCTGCTATGAGAGCACTTAAATGGACAATGAAATGTTAAGTTTTAATATTTGTCCAGCTGTTCAGTCTGCTATTATGGTTTGTGTCAGATTTCTTTTTTTTTTCTCTGTGTGTGTCGCTTATTGTTGGTGCCAGCTCGCCATTCTGAGCCTTGATAAAGCCATGTATGTGTTATTATTGTTTAATTTGAATGCAGAACCCTTCTTATTTTTCTGATTCGCTAATTTAAGCTTTTCTCCCGTGGTTGGTGCATATAGGGCCTTTGTTACACTCCTTCTTCTGATTTTTGGAAACATTGCCCAGTTCACAATTTGCTGTATCACAACACCCAGACGCGGACTGGCCTCACGCGTATCTGTATTGCGTCGTCAGTTCCTGGCTTTAGTTTGCGGACGCTGGGTAGATATGAACAGCCACATGCTGCAAAAGAGCGTGCGTCCACGTGTATCCAGCCGGCGGCCATTTATCAGCAGCCGGCCTTATAGCGACAGGGCCAGTCCAGCCCTGCTTTCACCATATATTATACACAGGTTTAACTTGCCAAAATAAAATGAATCAATGGACAGTACGACAATTAGATTAAACCATTTAACATACATCGCCGTAAACTTCTGATTTCAACTCAGACATAGCTAACAGTTAAGTGAATAAATACATATGGCAGCTTGAAGCTAGATATAGCACCATTGCCATGTGCCTTGTACTATGTACAGTATAAAGACGTCTGAATTGGCTTTATATATGTAAACAAAAGAGCACTATTGCAATTTTACATTAAGGCTTTGTACATAATATAGATAAGGTCCCAACAGGGGGCATTCAAGAGTTATACAGCGATTCTGGCAACTGCTTTATAAATTAAGAAAATACTTAAAAAAAAAACCCAAACATTTATTTTTAAATTATTTTGATGCAGCTGCTGCCCTGGACGTTATTTGGGCATAATAATTTTAGAAATCCGTGCAGACTCTAATTATTTGTTTCCAACAATTGTTCCCAGACAAAATTATGCTCCTGTGAGCCACCACGTTGAAGCTCATGATTTTCCAATATCCTGCATGTAATGAATGTTATTTCTTTACACAAAAGTTATCAAACAAATGTGTTTACCCGCAATATATTAATCACACATTCTGTATGTTTATTCTAGTCCACGGATTACACATAATCATAACTGCTGAAGTGCTTGAAAAGACAAATCAGTGATCCATATTTTCTGCTGGTTCTCTTCTGTAGCAGCTCAAGGTAATTTATTTGAACAACTCAATGCTTTGTATAATTGTTTATGAAGGTGCAAGATACTCTACATGTTTGTGACTCATTGCCAACCATGGTTTGGGAAAACCCTATTCCCAGGTGGGGATAAGTGTATCACCGGATTCCACGGCACCAATTAACACAATAATGTATGTATACACAGCATAAAATGTATTTTTTAACCCCTTCCGTACCGGGACGTACCTGGTACTTCCTGGTTAACAGTCACCGGTAGACCGGGACGTACCAGGTACGTCTCCTCCAAAAAACGCCCCCACATCACCACAATCGCGGTGATCGCGGGGGCGCTGCTGCTGCTGCAGGAGTCCTGGGCAGACAGCACAGCCTGTCTAAGCCCGCCCCCAAGCCTACGATCACTCCCACGGAGTGATTTTGTAGGCAGAAACAGCGATTGCAGAAAGATCTGCAATCGCGGTTTCAGCTGCCACAGGCAGCTTCAGGGAAGGGGGGGGGGTTGTTGAATGGGTCCCCACACAAGTGTGGGGACCTGATCCAACACCCCCCTGCTGCCTGATCGCTCCATGAGAGCGTCAGTGCAGCGTTAACCCCTTCAATACCGCGATCGCGGCATTGAATGCCGCGATCGCGGCATTGAAGGGGTTAATTCCCGTTTTGTAGGGGGCTCTGCTGCTGGTGGTCTGCCTGAAAGCCCAGGCAGACCAGCAACAGCAAAAACGACCCCCCAGAAGTCCTCTGATCAGTCCTGTAGGACTGATCAGAGAGATTCCTCCCCTACAATCTCCAGTCTATTGGAGATTGTGTCCCAGCTGCCAGAGGCAGCTTCAGGGACAGGGAGACAGGGTTCTTTGGTCTCCACATGAGTGTGGAGACCAGACCCCCCCACCCTTCCTCAGTTAACCCCTACCCCCCCTCTTCCTCAATTAACCCCTTCAATGCTGCGATTGTGTATGACCCCCATCGCAGCATTGCAGGGGTTAATATTAGTCCCCACAAGCTTGTGGGGACTAAATATCAGTCAATGCTGTGCTTCAATGGAGCATCAGCATTGAAAGAGTTAAAAAAAATGTAAAAAATAATAATAATAATAATAATAAAAAAAATTAAAAAATAAATTTAAAAAAATTAATAAAATAATAATAATAAAAAAAAAAATAACAGCACTGACCTGAAAGTCCAGGGTGCTTCCAGGTCAAATGCTGGGCTGGGCTGATCAGATCGCTCCTGGCCAATAGGAGTGATCGGATCATTATGGCAGCCCACGGATGACCCTGCTCTACAAAGAGAGAGGGGTCATCTAGGGTAATTATGAAAAAACACAAATTATTAATAAATGAAATAATCATAATTATTACCTGATCACTTGTCGGTGACATTTTAAGTCGCTGATTATTGATCGGTCTCCCTGATTGATGTCAGCGGCCTAAACCTGTCACTTACAAGTAATCTGATAAAAAAAATATTTAAAAAAATGTAAATGCACATGTTCCAGTTTTGCCCTCATAGCTTCCTCAAAAAATGCATGAACCATGCATGTGAGGCCTTGTTGGAATCAGGGGATCTTGGTGAACAAAATTTGGTGTTTTCTTCCACTGTTGCACTTATGGTGTGCAAGAAATTCAGTGCAACATTGAAATGTATGCGTTAAAAAAGCAGTAAAATAATTTCCCTGTGAAGTTTGGCAGACATCAGTGAAGAAATGGCTAGCTGAAAACTGTCAAAACTACCCTAGTTGAACACTTTGACTTGTCTACTGTTCATAAATATATACTTTTATGGGGTAATTTACAGTGGGGGGCTTCCAAAATGTCCCAAATGGGATATGGGCCCAGGAAACCAATTTCTGAAAATTCCAAATATGAAAACGAAAATGCACATGTTCCAGTTTTGCCCTCATAGCTTCCTCAAAAAATGCATGAACCATGCATGTGAGGCCTTGTTGGAACCGGGGGATGTTGGTGAACACAATTTGGTGTTTTTTTCTGCAGTTGCACATATTCTATACAAAATATAATATAAAATCTAAAGCAACATTGCAACATATGCAAAAAAAACCAAAAAAATATAAAAATACCTCAAAATTTGGCAGCAACTGGCGATAAAATCCCTGTTTGAAAAGTGTCAAAATGACCCTAGTTGTACACCTTGACTTATCTACTTTTCATAAACATATAATTTTGGGGGGATAATCAGTATCTGTGACAACTATTGCAGTTATTAGACTACCATGCCAAATTTGCAAAAAATTACATTTCAAAAACACGATGCATGCCTAGCAATATTTGCCCTATACTGGTCAAAATAGATGAAAATCCTGGCCATGTTGGGTGGTTTCCAAATCAGGACAACTTAATGAATATATTTGGGATAATTTTTTCCCATTGGTTCAATGTGTGTACAATTTGTATGTATACAAAACTGTAAAAAAATGCGTTTTTTTCATTTTTTCACCACTTTTTCCAGTTTATTTCAAACAAAACAATGTACTACCCAGCTTAATATGGTTTCAAATGAAAGCCCTACTTGTCCTAAAAAAAACAATATATGATTTGTGTGGGTGCACCAATTGATAAGAGAGAAATTACAGTTGAAGAAAGACATGGCAAAAACACAAAAACGGCTCCGGTCCTTTAGCGACACGTTAGTATCAAAATCCCGGTCCTGAAGGGGTTAAAATAAATGGCTTACCTGATTACAGGCCCAGACTGGCCATTTGGCAAACCGGGCAAACAGTGTGGCTACAGTCTGGATACACACTGTCTCACACTCCACAGGTGCAGCTGTACATATCCAGCCAGTGGCCACATGTACGTCAAATAGTAGTCACTGGCCTTAAAGCGCCAGGGCAGCTTTTTTCCCGCAGTCCAGCCCTGCCTTGTTACATAAATATCTACTAACGGGACAAAGTCACTTAGATCCCCATAGATACATAGCTATGTACTCACGACAAAAGTGTCATTCAATGATCAAATAAAATTCTAGTAGTCATGCTAACACGCTAACCTTACACAAAGTGTATCCCTGGACACTAAATAGACAAATAGATACAGGGCTACTCTTAGTATGTGTAATATTTTGTTGTTATGCATTTGTACCACTAAAGCTCAGGTGCCATCTGTAGTGTAGGTTTATTACAGGTTGATCTGTGTAAGAGATGTGTAAATAACTTTTGGTCACCGAGAGATTACCAAATTCCAACTTCCTTAACTGAAACTGCATATGGCATATATCACAATGCAATTTGAATATTGCTATGTGATTGGTTGGAACATACATATGCAAATATTACAGTATGCAGGTGCATTGTCCCAGAATAAGTGTGGCAAAACAATCAACAAGGGGTAGACCCAGCATTGCTCTGAGACACTTCCATCAAAGGTTGGATTACCAGTGAAGCCTGTCGCTCAGCTGGGTCACATGATGTAAGGTCACCAAAGCACAAAGACATGGTTCGACAAGTTTGGTGTGGAAGAACTTGACTGGCCCACACAGAGCCCTGATGGGTTAACCCCATTAACCACCTTTGGAATGAATTGGGACATGGATTGCGAGCCAGGCATTCTTGTCCAACATTGGTGCCTGACCTCACAACTCCTCTACTGGATGAATGGGGAAATATTCCCAAAGAAACCCTCCCAAAACTTTCCAGAAGGTTAAGGTAAAGGTGAAGGCAAAGGGAGCAGCAACTCCATATTAATGCTCATTGTATTGGAATGGGATGTCCAACAAGCTCATGTAAGTGTGATAGTCAGTTGTCCACGTACTACTGGTCATATAGTGTACTGTAAACCACAGAGGATGGGTTTGCTGGGTTTTCTAAAATAGTCCTGATATA
This sequence comes from Spea bombifrons, assembly GCF_027358695.1. NCBI lineage: Eukaryota > Metazoa > Chordata > Amphibia > Anura > Pelobatidae > Spea > Spea bombifrons. Next base: position 36,819,284 of record NC_071087.1, on the reverse strand, counting down.
TAGTAATATGCAGTAGACTTGTGCAAATGGACCATTCATTTATAACAACAAATTTCGTTGGATGAAATAGCGAAGGGCTTTTTTACAAAATTTGTTGTCACTAATGTTTTCATGCTCTTTCACATTCTCCCACACTTTCACTCTCTCACACTCTCATTCATAATCTCTTGCATTCTGGGTAGGGAGGCAGATACACATAAGTGGTCAGCAGAGAAGGTAGAGAAACAATGTGAGAGCGTGACAGTGTAAGTAAGAGTGAGTGAAAAAAACAATAAAATTCAGAGCTCTTTGTTTTGTTTTCGCTTGTTTCATTGGGCATCCCTCCTCATTTTTGGATATTCATACAAATGTAATGTAACGTGTACAAATCTGAATGCACAAGACTAATACACGCTATTATAGCAGTTTCTAAGTAAATGGTAAATATCGAGGCTCACGGTGGTCCTACTCATTTCAAAACATCTTTTCTGATGCAATGGGCTGGATTTAATGCCAGAGATAATCTATCCACAGTAATTGGATAGTAATCCTCCCATAGACCAACAATATATTTTATTTCTTTTAAAGAACATGTCCCAATTTATCTCTGTTTTTCTGTCATTTTTTTCCATTGCAGACTATGGGAGGATAGCCATTCAATTATTTGTGATGGATGTATCTCCAACAATGAATACAGCCGAATATCTCCCTCTGATGTTGTTCTCTGCCGATGTTGCCTGTGTATCCGGTGTATGACCTTCTCCCAGTGTTAGAGAAGAAGTGTTAAATAACCCAAGGTATTTAAGGTTATAATGAGGTTATATTTTTTATGTCATTCATTTGTGTTAATTTATAAAGATGCTTCATAATTAAAAATCTAAAAAAACAACCTTCTCATAAACACAGATAAAAAAACATACACATTTTCTCCCTAACCATTTTTTGTGTCTAAGCCATTACACAATGAGCTTGGTCAGTTAAAATATTTTTAGTGCAGAAATATTCACCACCTTCCGTATTCAGCACCATGGTGATTTAATCACAAATGTCCATTTAATATATTTCCATTTAACAGAAATCTGTCTTTATTCTGCGAGTAATTTAAAACATTTTGGTTTTATTATTTTATGCTTTTTTGGCTAATGAACTGTCCACAGGCAAATGATCGCTGAAATTTAGTCAAAGGAAGTTATGTATTGAAGCGGATAATTGCTTTCCTATAACTTTACTTACATTAATGAGAACTCCAAAAATGGGATTTCTTAGAAAATGGGACTCACTCTTTCAACTGTACTTGTTTTCAGCAGTTATTTTTCCGAAATGCTTTTCTAACAAACAGTATCTAGAAACAGAACATATTGATTCATCATTATGAGGACAGCAAACTATTGAAACTGGAACTTTACATGAATCAACTAATTTAATAAAAGTTCTATAAGCTTTTGGGTTATCAAAGATCTTCAGATGGAGAGCTCCAAAGTCCTAAAAGCTTGTGTTACCTAATGTCTTTTTCTATGTTGGCCTAATAAAATATATCAACTGCAACTAAAGATTTTCTTGGGCTGATACAGCCATATGTATGTCTCTAATTGAAAAACAAATGAAAAGTTGTTTTAATTTGTATCAAATGGCATGATGGCAATGGTTGCATTTTCCTGAAAGCCAGAACTTCTCTACCATGCATTAGACCTCAGTCTGTATGGAACATTAGGAATTAAATTGGGCACTTTAAAATGTAATTATTTCAAAAATGTATATACATTCAACGGCTCAAATGCATAGAACACATGACACATGTTTGCACACCACATATATAATATATGAGGACTAAACTGAATGTAAGGAGAAAAAGGGCCATTCATTTTTATTGAGCTGTGGGTAAGCACCTGTTTCTTGAGGGCTCCTAACACGCTCATTCCCAATTTTCCCTGTTTCTCAATCCTCTGTTTCGCTACCTGTGAGGGTTTGTAGATTTGTGCCTCCAGATCTATGTCACTTGTCACTTACACAGAGTGTGGGAACATCACTTCTTATCTTGGTGCTACACAGGGTAGGGCTGCTTGTGAGGACAAGTGATGACGATCTGTAGAAGAAGCAGCACATATCCACATGGCTGACCACAGAATACTCCCCACAAGGTCAGAATTTCAGTGCCAGACAAGGACTTGACTAAAGTGTTTTATTCCCAGGGTCAGGGACAAACTGTCCAGGGGGGCAGGGTGGAAATTGCCCCAGGGTCAGTTGTGGAGACATCCTGTATATCCAAAATACAACTGTAGTGCCTATGATATTAACTGCAGACCTGTACATGACTAATGCTCTGGCTTGTTGCGACATCAGGGCAGGGCCATGCAAGCCTTAGTGCACCATCAGTCAATGCGTTATCACCATACTGATTTTGTGAGAAATGTAGGAACCAGGGGTAGGCAAAATGCCCATAACCAGATATTGCTATCCATGACAAGACTGGTGAAAGCCATTGTTGCGTATGAGTTATTTAGTGAAATGTCCTTCTTGGTAAGAACCCTAGCGTAGCAATGGCTCTTTTTTTTTTTTGCTTCGACTATAGTTTCTTTTATGTTTTACCGGGCAGAGTGTAGTGTTTTAAGTTGCCCCAATTTAACCATACATTTTAATCAAAGAGAGTTGTATTTATTCAGTTAAAGGCAAGTAAGGCAGTCTCATTATGTGTAAGATAAACATAGCAGCAATTTTTGCAAAAACAGTTTTAAAAAATAAACACCGAAAAGATAGGTTAACCCCAATGTCAGAAAGAAAACAGCTTTTAGCTGCACCTTGCCTTTTATCCTATAATTACATCTGATCTGCCCTTTCGATCCCAAATGGCACTACTTTTTTAGTAATATATCATCAGTCGGCTGCACAGTGATAATCTATTTCACTCATATATCAAGAGAGAAACAGCTGCATTAGTGTAATACATCATGAAAACAAAGCACTCTCATCATGATCTATTTCTCGGAGATGGCAGAACCCAGGAAGGATAGAGGTCGAAGAGCAAATTTAGCTTCATGAAAATTCTGGCTAATTTCACCCTAAACATAACAGCTTTAGATAAATGGCTAGCAGTGAAAATAATGCGTATCGGCATTTGGATTTCTTCTATATCCATTTTGTTTGATCTATAAATGAAAACAAAATGAAGACTAGTTGATATATGCCTACTGCTTATATATATAAATATATATATATATATTTATATACTATATGGACAAAAGTATTGGGACACACCTCTTAATTATTGAATTCAGGTGTTTCAATCAGACCCTTTGCCACAGGTGTATAAAATCAAGCAACAAGCCATGCAGTCTGCATTTGTAAACATTTGTGCAAAAAATGGGTCGTTCTGAAGAGCTCAGTGTATTCAAGGGTGGTAGTGTGATAGATAGAATGCCACCTTTGCAATAAGTCATTCCTTTTGCCATGTTTTGGCCCCATTTTAACTTGTTTTGGCATTCTGTCAGGAGAGAAAGTTGGAAGGGGCTGCGTGTAGGAGGATACATCATAAATGACTGATTATAAGTAGCCAAAAAAAAATAATGTAGGGGGATGGTCTCATTAATACTTATGGCTGTGATTGAAGGGTCCAATAGCCTGTGGACTTTTTCTTTACTTTTTTAATCTGACCAATCAGCATTTATTAGGGAAAGGAACAGATATATAAGTGTGCTGAGACCATTTGAACTTGTGTGAGACTAACAATGTTGAGGTTGAGATTTAGGTTCATCTACTATACTACAAGTGTCAATAGTGTTGTGCAGAAAATATTCTGGGGTGGGGTGGATTGGAGAAGTTGTATATAGTTCATTATCAATTCACTGGGACTGCAGCAGAAGGTTTTTTCTGCTTTTAACGTAATCATTTATTTATTTTAGAGATGTTTTCTCAATTTAAATTGATTTAGGAGCAAATTCTTCAAATTAAAGTTAAATAAATAACAGTACTTTTATCTGTGGTCTCCAAGGTAGCCAGTTTCATGAATTTTTCAAATCGTTTGTGAATTTTTCTTTTTTTTGTGGAAAATAATTCATAAATAAATGTCTCTCTGTGCCCCCTAAACTCTCCTCCTAGGCCTCTCTGCGACCCTTACTGTTATCCCCCTAGTTCTTTTTCTAACCATTCCCCAGAGCCCTGTCTTCCCTACTTGCCTTGTCTGTGTCCTTGCCCCATCTTCCTGCCTTGCATCTGCCCCCCATCCACCTGCTTACTTGCCTTCTCCAAACTCATGTCTGGTCTCCTCTGCAGAGAAGATACTGACAAGAGAGTGGGCAGGTACAGAGGAACAATCGACGAGAGAGAGAGTACCTGCAATAGAAGTTGCCCTAAATTATCATAAAAACCGTACTTGTCTGTAGAGGTAATTTATTGATAATTAATACTTTTTTGTTTATTTATCGGTCATTATAATTATTCTAGCAGCAATCTGGGAATCTGAATATGTATGCCTTTTATACTTTTTAGGTTGTGTGCTCTTAGGTTTGAGCAGCCCCACCTGCCACACGGGGGGCTCATTAACGGTGTCAAGAGAAGGCTTTAAATTGCTTGAGAATCTCCTTTGGGTTAAAATGCAGTGCAGATCCACTGAATCAGCTTGTTGGTAAGCAATATGGTCATGTAAAAGTAAATAGGTCTTGACAAACTAGGAGTAGTTTGGCACAGTGACGGGTTAAGCAATATATGGCAATATAATGAGACAGAATCCCCAATAATTATACCTTAGATAGGTGTTTTTGCTGGGTATGCACTAAATTCTTACTTTGTTTTGTGGTAAATGAATGCACAGCTTTCCTTACAGGCACTGAAATGATTAATTGTGATTTGCATATTAAAATGCTCTGTCAGGTAGTTATTATAAGATGTATTAGTTTGATAACATTTCTTCCCTTGCCCAGTATATGTTTAGCTTCAATACCCATTATTATGGAAAGATGTGCCTACCTGGTGGCTAAATATCCCTGGAATTTCTCAATTTTCCTTCTTTTTTTTAGAGAAACATAAAAAAATAATTAGACAGTAGATAAGATATATATATATACAGCCCATCTAGTCAGCCTGTTTAAAAGCCTCAAACATTAATCAGATCTTGCAGGGACGTACCTAGAGTATCTGGCACCTGGGGCGGATCCTGTATGAGGCACCCCACCCCCACATTAAAAAGTAGAGACACCCACAAAAATATTAATGTTGGCAAGAATATTTATTGCACAAATTTGTAAACTGTATGTCAACCGGAAAAAAATAGAAAATAAATGATTAACTTATAAATTAAATAAGTTTAAATCAATAACATGTACAGAACAGATATGGTACAGCATAACCCCAAGCTAAGTGGACATATACCCAGACAATCCCAACAGTGAGGTGTTGGCAGGTAGAGTTTGGTACTGAGTGTAGTAGGTTAAGCACAGACACATCCAGATACATGTAAACTGCAGGCTTGAGTCACAGATGGATGACAAAGGATGCCAGGGTTAATGCAGAAGGATGGTCAGACAAAGTCTGAGGTCAGTACACTAAGCAGGTAGTCAAACAAGCTGGGTACCTCAGAACTGGCATGATAAGTGCCCCGCCTCCTGATGCGCATCACCAACGTGCCTGCTTTATTTCTGAGCTGTTGTGAATGCGCCACATGCATTGCTCTTGTGATGACCGAAGTTAAAACATCAGGAGTTTTGTGGAACTCAAACTACTAGTTTTGATAAATAACAGTGACTTGAATACAAAACTAATGTTGCCTCACTTAGCTGCCCTAAAATATAATAGAACCCTCTCTTGACCATAGAGGATGGGACAATGCCATGATGAAAAGGAAATGCTTAATAATTTACACTTATTCTCTTCTTCTTTGCACCTCTCTATTATAAACTGATGTTTTGGTTGAGATTTTTAAAGACATTATTAAAAGTTTAGTTTAAGAGTGATAAGAGGTAGGATTTTTTTATTATTATTGCAATGGTTAACTATAGACTTTTTTATTTTGCTATATGTAACCTCTTGCATCATGGTCATGATTGTTTCCTTGGAAAGGTTGCATTTAATAATACTTAATAAGCAGCATCTGTTGCATGCATTGTTTAACCTTAACCACATTTTCTGGGAACATAGCCAAAATGCCAATCACAATCTTTAAGCCTGTCTGACCACAACAAAAGTATTTTAATTAAATGGCAACTGTCCCAGAACTGTGTGAGAGGGAGGGAGGTATTTGACTCAGCAACAGCAGGCAAACGAATGAACGAATCTTTAAAAAAGTTCAGTATTGACATTCATTTTCGTTTGTTTTGTTGGGAGGGCCCTACTTGTTATCCGAGATTAGTACAAAAGCATGAAATTGGCAAAATTTGTTAAAAATAAAGTTTGCACGAATCCAAATGCACAAGTCTACTGGAGAGTATAATCATTTTGGAAATGTCTGTGAGAAGGAGCGATTTTGTGTGTTGGGCAGAGCTGGCAGCAGGAGTGTACAAAAAAGTAGTCAGGTGACTCTTGGTTTACCAGTCCTAAGTAGACTGGAGCCTTCTTGCTTGGCGTCAGAACTACTACAAGCCGCATGCAGCGGGAACAGTACTACCGAACATCCTGGCTCCAGTAGTGCTAAAATCTTGTCCACCCTATCTACCAAAATAAAGCGTGATTTTAGTTACTAAAAGAACTCACAAAGAGATCATGTGCTGGTGCCCGGATAGGATCAATGGCAAATATTTCTTGTAAACTATTCTATGGAGAAGGACAGAATAAAACCAATGCTAGTGCCACCACAATTGTTACTGATGCCACCACAAGCACTGCCAGCACTAGAATGTTTCTAACTCCCCATAGCAAAGATGCGCAGGCACTGGCAGGTGACAGCAGATCAACTTTTGGTCCAGAAGAAAGTGAGGAAGAATGGGGAAGGTCTAGGATGGCAGCAGGAGTTGACCTTACTCTGCCTTATGCTTAAGGTGGAAAAGGATATGGTCATCGATGACATCAGTGTTGTTGATGACAATGATGACCTGGATTGTAATTATGAGCCAGAGGAGGAAGAGTCTGCTATCTGTTGGTAAGAGCAGATATTCCAACTGAGATGCAGTGTAGGCTGTCAAAACTGATTGAAAATGCCATAAGATTGCACTTTCACCGCAGCATCAAGGCAAACCAGCTGGGGGAGGCGCAGACAGGTCTACCCCAGCAACGTCTACGTCAGGACATAGTCACTCGCTGGAACTCCACCCTGGACATAATTGACTTCTTATGGAGCTATTGTGCAGCTTTTTTTTAAGGAGAATATATTCCCTTCATGCATGGCAACATCTGGCTGAGAGGGGGAAAGTGCTGCTATGTATTATGTATGCTGCTGACCAAGTATAATATATGCACCTTTCACTCTAAGCAAAACCCTTATTAAATGGTGCTGCTTTATCTATTCTGCTGAATGTAACTATTGTAACTAACTGCAGCATTAGAAACCTTATTCCTAGTACCAGAGGCGTAATTATATTGATCAATTCCCCAGGCCTGACCAAGGAGAGTGCTCCAGACAACTCCTTCCACAGCCACCATCTTCATTGTGGAGTACCGGGATATGACATCATATGCCAGCGCTATATCATTTAAAGTCACTTGTAACTGGTCCATTAAGCAGCAGCACACTGTGAGGCCTGATCGCCCAAAAGGGGGATCTATTCCGTGGTTTTGCGGTGGGGGTACTACCACTCCCCTGTAACTGCTACCCCAGGCCTAGGCCAAAATACGCTGCCTAGTACTGTTGAATGTTCAAGCCCTGCGAGGAAATAATGTTGCTTTGAACAATTCATTGTCGTGTAACACAAAAGCATGAACTGATAGAGATACCTGGGAACTTCCAGGTCTCTGCCTGAAATCTTCGGGGGCCCATGGCTATTTCCCCCTTCCCACACACAGTATCATTGATCCTGCCTGCCATATACACAGAAAAACCTTCTTAATAGTCTATAAGGCTCAAGGTTAGCTCAGTACAATAGAGAATTAAATTAATAATTTTTCTCAGTAGAACAGCACCTTTAAAAAATCATAATGTCATACAAAAATCATTATTAGTACATGTAATACACACAATATCACAGTGAACAACCATTTACATTGTGAAACATAGGTACATGGAACTTGATGGCATATAAGAACCATTCAGCCCATCTTGTCTGCCCATTTTTCCTGCTGCCCATAATCAGTCTGTGGTCTTAGCTTAGATTTAGGATAGCCATATGCCTATCCTATGTATTTTTTAAACTCCCTTACTGTATTAACCTGTACTACCTCTGCTGGGAAGCTGATCCACTTCTCTACCACCCTTTCAGTAAAGTAAAAAAATGTGTTTTTTTTACAAAGTAGTTGATCTTTTAACCAATAAGTATATTTTACAGCAGTCTGGTGGAGTATTTAATGTGAACAAAATGTCAAGCAGATCCTTTTGCACAAGCAAAATAATCACCTATGATGATATTCACAGCCACTCATAGCATCTTGGCCTTTCAGTCGCTTTTGGCCAATGAAATAAATGACAGCGCAACATCTGGGATTCAAGAAGGAGTCCAAATAAATGTCAGGGTGGGAACTCTGGGAGCACCGAGGGTGTTTGCAAATAAATCAATGCCTTGTCTAATGTTGTGGGCTGATCAATCATTCCAGTATTTATTAAAGTAACAGCATTCTCTTGGCACATCACTTAAAATTACATCAATCACAACCTATAGTGTTTTCCACAGTAGAAGGTCAGATAAGAAGTTTCTGAAAAATAAAAAGACACACTTGTGGATCTCTACTGTTTCCCTCCCCCCCTCTACCTCCGACTAGATTGTAAGCTCACAGGGCCGTCTTCTCCTTTTGCACAAGTTTTTTTTATTAAGTGTGATTTAACATTACTTTACTGACTGTTGTAACAGCGCTACAGAATCTGATGGCGCTTTATAAATAAATGTAATCTTTATTTCAGGCAATGAGCAAATAATGCTGCTTTTGACATCATAGTATGGGCTGAAAAGCTCTGCAGGTCTCTCAATAACACTGGCAAATGTTGTTTATAAAAGTGGAATTTTCTTTAAATAGGGTTTTATGGAACGCCATAATTATTTGTCTAGAATATGCTGCACTCATAACACCATGAACATACTTCTTCTTTCCTTCTGCTCACTCTGTGTATTTCTATTAATTCTGACTTGTGCAAGAGATAGACATAATTTCCAAAGATGGGAGGTTTTTTTTGTGTGGCTAGTATGGTAATTGAAATGCATAATTCAGTATATTTCTAATTTTATATACCTGCACCTGGACAATGCATGTAGGACTACTGAAATGAAAAATGTATGCACTGTTTATCAGGTGTGCCTCAAAAAAAACACTCATTGGGCTTTATGTACTGAACAGAGAGTTGCACTGAAATGAAAAACAACATTTTCCTGCAGTAACTGTTTATTATGGATAAACAAAAAATAATTCAGCGCATGCCCAGTGAATACTATTCAAAACAACATCTAAGGCATAAATATTGGGGATTCTGTCATGCTATATGGCCATATATTGCTTGGCCCGCCACTGCATCAAAGTACCCCAAGTTTGGTGAGTCCTATCTAATTTTTCAGGTCTGTATTGCTTACCAAGGAGCTGAATCAGTGGGACTGCATTGCATTTTCACCCAAATGACACTCTGAAGCAATTTCAAGCCTTTATCTATTTCTTATGGATAACAATCTTGGTGAGTTTGTTCCACTAAAAAATGCCAAGGTGACCCTGGGTAATGCATAGGTAATAAGTTCACTGTCTATTATATATACACCTTTATCTTAGATTAACTTCTTAACAACCATAGGATGCAGGGCCAGCCCAAGGCAAAATGCCGTCTGGGGCGAATTTTAAAATGCCGCCCCCCCCCTTATCTACCCTTCCTCTCCCTCCATCCCTGCCGCCCCCCGCCCCATTATCTACCCCCCCCTCTGTACTTACCTTTCAGCAGTCCTGCTGCGAGACTCCCTGTTCGGTCTCGGTGCCGGCTTGTAATGCTGAGCGCCGGCACCGAGGCCGAACAGGGAGACTCGCCGCAGAGTCTCTCTCTTTCGCTTTAAAAAAAAAAAAAAAAAAAAAGGGGCAAAGTGCCTCCCCTTCAAAAGTGCCGCCTGGAGCGGTTGCCCCACTCGGCTCCATTGTCGGGCCGGCCCTGATAGGAAATAGTATATATTTAAGGACAATTCTCCACCAGTACATGGAAGATCAGGCTGTCATAACAAAATACCCCCCTACCCAATCTTTCCATTCCTCCTGTGAGCTAAGGCTCTCCTCCTCCCTTATCACCACTTCGTCTTCACTATTCAAGATGTCACTCCAGCTGCCCCATACCTCAGGAATTCACTGCCACCTAACCTCTAGATTTCCCCTTCCTTCTCAAAACCTACTTTTTCAGTGAATGTACCAAATTTTCCGGGTAGAACCTATCTTATCTGCTACTAATATGACTCCCACATTCATCTACAACGCTATCTTACTACCTTATTTTTTTCTACACCTCATTCGCTCTAGATTGTAAGCTTGTGAACAGGGCCCTGTAGTTTGTCTTACTTCTGTCACTTCTAGTTTTGTCAAACCCATTGAATGCATGTATTGTAAGAAGCGCTGCTGAAACGCTGGCATTCGGGAGGTAAACATTTTCTATCTTGTTTAACAAATATTACCGTATTTGCTCGATTATAAGACGAGGTTTTTTTCAGAGCAAATGCTCTGAAAAATACCCCTCGTCTTCTAATCGGGGTCGTCTTCTAATCAGACCTCAAATAGAGGTCTGATTAGGAGACTAAGATCCAGATCCCCCGCACCGCTGCAGGGGACCTGGATCCTCCTGTCTCACCCCCCCCCATCATACACACACTTACCGGTGCTTCCTGCTGTGTTGCCGGGGCAGCGGTTTGACGTCTACGCGATCCGCGTAGACAACGTCCGCTGCAGCCGGAAGGAGGTGTGGCTAGCAGCGGGGGTTGTCTGCGTCCTTCGCTTAGACCTTCCCCGACTGTCAGAGACCAGAGTTCCCCGCACCGGTGCGGGGAACTCTGATCTCTGACAGCCAAAAGTATACGCGACGGGAAAGTATACGTCGGGAAAGTATACGCGACGGACGCATACAAACCCCCGCTGCCAACTCCACCTCCTTGCAGCTGCAGCAGAAGGCGACGTCAACCCGCTGCCCCGGCTGGAAGCACCGGTAAGAGAGGGCTGAGAGGGGTGAGAGAGGGGGAAGGGGGGGAGAGGGGGGGAGAGAGAGTGTTTGTGTGTGTGTGTTAGTTAAATGGGGGTATAGGGTGTGTGTGTGTGTGTGTTAAATGGGGGCATAGTGCATTTCTGGAGTGGCGTTAAGGGGGCATTTAATAGAGCACGCTGCCTCCTGAAATGCCTTATACCTCCCTATATGCCATTCTGCCCCATAATATGCCTTTTAACCCCCTAAATGCCAGAGTGGCATATAGGGGTATAAGGCATTTCTGGAGGCAGAGTGCTCTATACAATGCCTTTTAACTCCCTTAATGCCACTCTGCCTCCTAAAATGCCTTATACCTCCCTATATGCCACTCTGCCCCATAATATGCCTTTTAACCCCCTAAATGCCAGAATGGGATATAGGGGTATAAGGCATTTCTGGAGGCAGAGTGGCACATAGGGGGTCAAAAGGCATACCATGGGGCACAGTGGCATATAGAGGGTTAAAAGGCATATCATGGGCCACAGTGCCATATTGGGGTGGCAAGCCTGGGGGCAGATGTGCGTAACTGGGGGACAGGTTGGAAAATACAAGAAATAAAAACAAAAAAAATATTTTTCTCAATCATAGCTTTTACTAAAAAAAATAGTTTACATGAATTAACATTTACTGGTAAAACTTTTTTCCTTTGGGGGTCGTCTTATATTCAGGCTTTTTCTTTTTTTCCTAAGTTAATATTCAGATTTTGGGGGGTCGTCTTATAATCAGGGTCGTCTTATAATTGAGCAAATACGGTAATCAAAGGTAACTAAGACCCGAGCGATCCTGAGCCGCTAAGCCCTCTACACTGCTAACATGTTGCTTGTTCCTATGTTAATATTTCCCTTCTCCAGTATTGTGTGCATGAATGACGCTAAAAAAGCCTGGATCCATGAGTATATTCCAAATACTAATTTCGATATTTCAGAAAATTATGATATTTTGTGAAAATAGAGCTATTTCATGTAGTCCGCACAGCTTCCTCAGATAAGTTTTCCAAGACGCCTCCAAATTCACCCATGCAAACTATACTTATTGTAATTCTTAGCTGCTGCCAGGCATATTGTACAACAAAAGGCACACAGTACAAGACATACTGAATAGCTCTACAATCTGGTCAAAAATTACTGGCAGCCCTGAAAGAGCTTTATAAGCCGATGCAAGTAATGTATAATTAAGCTACATTTATTTCACCAAGTCTTATACAAGGCTACAAGTTTTTGATACAACAACCAGAAATCTTTTTTTCTTTTTAAACGTTTATTTTCCTTTTTTATCATTTGCTTCTTTGTATGTGATAATGCACCAATGTAAGAAAAATGTACCGACGTTGAACTTGGCAGAGGCTAATTCATGGTGTATAACATAAGTCATAAAAGGTCTGTGTATATTTTATGTTTAAGTTTTCTAGATTATACATTCTACGTTCTTTTTCAACATCACCATACAAAGAATTCATCAGGACAGAGTTTACATTCCATTAGGACACTTTATTTTATTCAAAATGAAATATAAATATAATTGTTATTAAGCATTGCCTTATGGTCGCTTAATAGCTTCATAGAGCTTTAAAGCTTCATGTAATAAGTACATCAAATACAAAAAAATCTGAAGTTTTTTTAAATAAATAAATAAATTATGTTTTATAAAAAAGGAGGAGAACTGGAAGAAGGGTTGAATTGTGAATGTTGAAGAGGCAGATGTATAAAATGCGCCGGTTGGCAAAAGTGTGGGAACAAAAACATACTATTATGGTAGAGACTGGCTCTGGTATCAAAAGGCAAAATCATGTATAAGTGGAGTATTTTGCATAGGGATGATGATGAAGAACGTGATATGGGGCAGAGAATGTGCGCCAGGTACACGGGATTGAACAAGGAATAGTATGAAGACAGCCAGATGCATAAACGTGGAAATGACAATGAGGTTGGAGATAAAAATGAAGGGCGTGCATACCATAAAAGAAAGAAGAAAAAAGTGGGAAGGAGGTTTCTTTTTCTTTACTTCTCAGTTTCCTTGCTCTCAGGTTGGAGAGAATTTTTTTTCTTCTGTTACCCCCTCCTGTGACGATACCATCCCTCTTCAACATCTCTCCATGCCCCTGCCTGCTGGACTGCCGGCCAGATTGAGCTACCTGTTTTCGCAGGAAGGATGGACTCTATACATGTGTTTTCCCCTTTGTATTAGTTATTTCTCCCCACAGGTTTATTTGCACCACCCCCGCAACTCTTACTCCGCCTGCTGGTGGCGTCGGGAATTGCGAAAAGCTGTAAATAACACCTGACCAGAGGGCAGCAGAATTCCCCTGGAGCTTTTGGGCGGATAGCGAAAGCACTGCAGCCCGCTAAAACTTTGGACATCACTCCCCCTTAAAGCCTCCGATCAGTGTGCTATCCTGGAAGGAGGGAGGCAATTATAAGAGGCAACCAGGTATACATAGGGTTTGGGGTCGCCCTATTAGAGGGTGGGGAAGCGCACCAAACAGATGGTCAGGAGGTAGTGGAGGATTTGCATTTCTGTGGATAAATACCAGTGTCCTGTGCAATAAACTTCTGTCTGTTTCTCAACCTACACCCTCTCGACAAGCGACTAGGTGAGCTATAATTACATGGTTGCCTGGTACATTTTTGGCAAGGAAGACCTAAACAGCGGAGCTACTCATCTCAAGTACAGGGCTCCATCACACCTGTTTTTTCCTCTCCATTCTCTTCTATTTTTGGGATATAATAAATGAAGAATAAGGTGTTTCAATAAAAGGATAGTCTCCCCTTGACAGGGTGTCAACAGATACCGAGTGCAGGAGATAGGGTGTCCATACATGAAAAAATGCATCTTGGGTGAATCTCTTAATTAGTATTTTATTGATTTATATAGCGCCATTATATTCTACAGCATTGTACAATTGGCTAAACAGGCCATAAGAGGTAGTGTATAACATAACAATTTGGATTTACAAAAAAAAAAAAGCTTAAATTAGCTTAATATTTGTGTTGTGGGATAGGTAGCATCAGTACTGGCCTAGGGCGCCTACTTGGAGGGGGCGCCGGCAGCCGCGAACCGCCAGCCGCGGTCATTCATTAGAAGCGTGGCCGCAGCTCGCAGTCACTATGGGTGTGGTAAAAGGGGAGGGACTTGTGGGGGTGGAGCCAGGGGGCAGCAAAATTATGTTTTGCCTAAGGTGGCAAAAATCCTTGCACCAGCCCTGGGTAGCATCGTAGAGTATTTAAAATAATGGTTGAGTGGAAGGTAGGGTGAATGTCAAGAGAGATACATTGTTCAGCAACAATAGGCATTATATATCAGCCAAAAATAAACAGCTGGTACCAACTCTGACTCTTAATCATAATGTTTTTATACCAGTGATTTTTTTTTGCTATTTATACAATGACAATCGTTCCTGAGTTTAATATTATGTGTGCCGTGTTTTATGAACTTGTTTTATTTTTTATCATCCTGGCTGCTTTATGTAAACTGCACATTTAGGTCTAACTTCAGGCTAATGTGATTTTTGTTCACATGGTTAATTTGCGCTGACAAGATAACTGCTGTTCTGGACAGGGTATTAAATGAGCCATATATTCTTGGACAATATTGGTATTGCAGGACCTATTCCACATATGGCATTCAAAAGCATATTTACTAGAGAGACTTCACAGTGCTTGTATATATAAAGACATTTTATTACGTTAATGTGTCCTGAATTGCCCTGTAGCTTGTGTACCCAAGTGTGCTTATTTGGTAACGCTTGGAAATCGCAATCACACATTAAGCATATATCTTCTAGAATTGCCTATTCACAAGTAAATGAACTGACATTAGCACTTTAACAGGTATGATGAACATTTAAGATGCCAAGACTGCATACAGCATAAACAAATATTATTAGTGTAAAATGAATCAGTGGTTTAAATAAAAGAAAAATACACAAACTGTAAAACATGAACCTGGAATCTCAAAGTCATTACTATTCATTGATATGTTCCAGCAGTTTCGGTCGGAGTGCTGATAAATTCCTCTGTGGCATTTAGTAACTCATATTATATACATAGCAATACAAATAGGTTTATAATCATCATTCATCATCTGTAATAATCCTCACATCCCACAGTTTGTTTTTTTCATGTAATAACCATGAATCAGTAGAACGATCAGCAGCATTCAAATATTTAGTGTTACTGCAACAAGCCATGCTTCTCAGTTTTCGGATATTTTTGAAATAAATAAGTAGTGCCACCCAGCCCTTATAACAGTACCTAAAAATAAGCCTGCCAAATCTCCATAAAATTATTATCGGTGTACACATATTAAGTCAACATTAAATATGACGTCATTTAAGGACCTCAGTATCAGCTATTTTCTGATGGTAATTTAAACACCATTCTGCACTTAATGACATGTATTGTATATTGAGTGTATTTGTTATAAATAGAAAATAAATGGACTTATATCCCCTACCAGGGCCATAATTGTTGATAAGAACCAACCAATTACACAAGGTACCATAACATAGATGTGGGCCTCTAGATCTCCAGACCACACTCAAAATCACTGTTTCCTAGGCCTAGATGGTAGAGTGACCAAGAGGTTTAGAGGTGATGAGTAGAGGACACAGGGGTGAATGTTCAAGCCTTAGGTTCCATGTCATTAGGAAGGGGGACACTTTTTGTTATCACATCGAATGCCAGATAGTATAGCGTTGTCCCTGTGCATCACTACTAATATCTGTCTACATAATAAGAACAATAGACATTCAAATGGGTTATAAAAAGAGGCAGTAGCTCAAAAAAATACCATTCTTAGGGGATTTAACACTTCAAAGAAGAAGGAATGTAAATATTGAAATATGTTATCTTATATAATCTGTTATTTTATTGCTTATTTAGCTTTATGGCTTGTTTTGTTTTAAATACCATTACATGGGTTTTTGTAGTGTAGGTAATTGTACCCATTGCCTTACAAAACAGTTCCATGATGGTTGGCTTTCACATGCCACCTCTGCCCCTTAAACAGCCTGTCTGTGATATCTCTGCCCCTAACCATTCTGCCTGTGCCACCTCTGCCCCTTAACAGCCTGCCTGTCCCATTTCACAAATAAGGATGTGAATAGTGTCAGATGAGCTAGGTAAGCTAATTTGGGCAGATTGACTTTCAAGAAAGCCATCTGCTCTACCAGGTGTGGGGAGATTTGTGTTCTCTGGGGGTTGAGTATGTTGCCTGTCACTGAGAAACCTCTCTCACTTTAGATGCTGGTGGTTGGGCATGAAAGAAACTGGGCCATTAAGAAGAGGCCTGGGTATATAACAGCTTTCTGGAGCCAATTATTTAGTAGGTCAGTAGTTGGAGGTATGGGCAGTTCCTCAAGGTAGGCTTTGACCATTTTAGGGGCGCTAGTCTGACTTTGGGAAGCTTGAGTTGTACCCACCAAAGTATTAAGGGCAGCTGCCCAAATGGCTGATGCTCTGCTTGGGTGTAAGCTATTGGGAATGCCACTGCTGCTCTAAATTTTCATTTTCAACTCCTGCATCTCTCCTTTGCTTGGCATGCCCCTTTTGTGATACATATGACCGAGGTGAACTGAAAGATTTGTCAAACTGCCTTGGACAGCTCTACTTTCAACAATGAGACACATGACTGGTAAAGGGAAGGCACTAGAGTCCTGCTGAAGATGGTGCAACAGGGGAGGCGGTAGTGGGTAGGGAGGGCCTCTAGCAGCTGTCTAAAGGGCTTCCTCACAAATCATAGTGAAGGAAGAACCTTTGAATAGAATGCCCCAAGGTATTCTAGGGTAGGCTGGTGCAGTGGATGTCCCTGCCCCTACTTGTTTTGGGGAATCAGTCAGACTCTTAAGGAGGGCTGAGGCCTCACAACACTCTTGATATGTTGATTCATACCAGAATTGATGAAATGGCCTAACACCATACCCTGTTGCCCATCAGACAAAGTACCAGAGGTATTAGTGTTTTTTTCCCATCATAGTATTAATGATGGTTGTGATGGTGATTCTGCTGCAAGATAAGACCTTCCCCTTTCTTCCTCACTCTCTTCTAGACCAATAAATAGATCTACTGCAATCATCTGACAGTGCCTGCCCATCTTTGCTCTGGGGAGTGCTGGCAGTGCTTGCAGTAACCAGGGGCGGTTGTAGTGGCACTGGTATTGTTTTTATTCTGTGCTTCACCATAGAATAGCTTACATTCCACCAACTCACCAGCTCTTGACCCCTCAGCGAGTCTTTAGTTGTAACCTTATTTTGGTTGGTGGGGTGGACAAGAGTTTAGCACTCCTTGATTAAGGATGTTCGGTACTGCTGCTGCATGCAGCTTGTGGTAGTTCAACTTCTGACTCAAAAAGGCTTCTGCCTACTTGGGACTGGTACACGCCTGCTGCCAGCTCCGCCTGACCCACGAAAACAAGAATCACTCATTTGTCAAAATGTTTTGTATAAGAAAACTATAACCCTACTCAATGAATATGATAAGATAGTAATATTTTTGTGTTGTCCATTAACATGAGGTTTTGCCTCTTTTTTAAAGTTAAAAGCCCTAAAAAAATGGGGAAAAATGTCTGCTGCAGTCTCTGTATATTAAAAATTAACCGATATCCAATACACTACAGCTTCTCCATTCCATCCCACGTCAGTACATTTTCTGCACTAAACTATTTAATTAACTTGCAGTATGGTAGATGATCAATGATTGAGCATCAACTTCAGCATCTGCTAAGTTAACTGTCACTGAATGCCTCACACTCCAACTCTCATCAGTCTGATACTGACAAGTTAAAATGGTGTCCGCACACTTATATATCCATATCTAATGCTTGCCCCAAGTTGATAGACCCATCAATGAGACTACTCCCCAATTTTAAAGGCTACTTCTACATATTATTCATTTACATGTACCCTCCCACACACAGTCCCTTCCCACTTTACTTCTTTGGCTAACCATGGCTAACGAATGGATGAATCTTACCAATATTTGGTGCTTTTGCAGTTTGTTTTTGGTAGTTTTGTTGCAGACAATTCGCATTATCAAAGATTCGAATGCACAAGCCTAAGCCACAGGACAGAAGTATCTGGGCTACTTTAGAACAATGGTCAGGGACAGGCTGGCCAGGGAGGCAAGAGGGAATTGGCCTCTGAGGCTGGTCCAAATTCTTTAAACAGGGACTCTCCAAAACTTGGGCTGGCATGTTATGGGAGGTGAGAGGTCCTTGACCCTGCAGTAGTAGCACAGTAACTTGCACTGCATGCAAGCAGGGCTGAAGATAAGCTCTATGCAAGGTAAGCATGAATATATGTATGATGGTGTATGTCTAAGTCAAAGGATAGGGGATGCAGATTCGGGGGGGGGCACTTGGCATTATTTGGTCCAGCACCCCTTGAGAATGGTGAAAACAAACTGATCTGCATAAAGACAGCTTTGTTAGATAGAACTTCTATCGGTTCAATATCTGCAACCTATTTCTGCTCACTTGGATATTAATTGTCTTAACATCTTGATACTTTGTAAATAACTTGTTTTAATAACAGTTCTAATAATATAATATAATGTAATATCCTTTTGCTAGTGAAAATCTTATTTTGAGCAGTGAAAATGCTCGACAATAGTAACTGATAATGTTATAATAAATTGCACACTGATGTCAAACAAATTATGTACAGTTACATGCATTCACAGTATGAGTCTTACATTATAGGGTAATAGTTAGGTAGAAGTATTGTTTTTATACTTTGGTTTTATTAATGTACAAAAGAACAAAATGCATGAGACAGGGATGTGTAATATGCCCAATAAAACTGCCAATGGAAACATTCAAATGCATGCAGAAAGGTTTGAATGTGTGGGAGAACTTTTCCTTCAGTCCTAAAATTAAACCCATGACTAAGAAAATTGGCCTCCTCAATAAAACATCTCTTTGCCATAGGCAGAGCTGGAATTACGTGATTGTGGCAAAGTAAAATAATATTTCCTGGACTTAGTAAATATTTTTATGTCTGCTTGGATCGAGCGAGAAATGAGCCCTGAGTGTGAGCAGCAAGCATCTTAGAAGAGAGAAAGAGGAGTTTTGTGGAGTTTGAAGGTTATTTGCAGCTTTTGCTCTTCTGTAAAAGCAGGAACTGTTGGCACCATTCAGATGCTGCCTTCTTGATGTCAGAGGATGCTCGTTTATGAAGGACTTATGTTATGCAGCTGAGACTCCTAAAATGTAAATGATGGGAACAAATTGTCTTTAAAGCAGAAATACAAAATATGCACTGGATACACCAGAGTTATAAACAAATTATTTCCATGATTTCTTAGTTTACACTAGAGAACTACAGTCTCTTTAAGCTCCTGGCATTATTCCTGTCCAGCTAGGATTAGGGATTGGCAGGAAGGCTCATGAGCAGCATAAGCCAAGCTTGGGCCAAGTCTGACCCTAGGAGTGGCTCACTGAGCACCTTGCAAGCCCAGTTGGACTTGCCTGTAACAGAAACAAAGTCTGAGCCTGCAAGAACCAATATCCTGACCAAAAGAAGGACTTAGATCCACCAGTAGCTGCCATCTCCTGATGGTGATAGTAACTGTCAGTAGTGGAATGTCCTGGCACAAAATCTTAATATCCTAGTTTGTTGTTAGTAGAACCAGATCTAGTAATAAATACATGGATCGCTCAGTGGCAAACACATCCAGCCGCGCAGCCTGAGACCTTCAGTCACATGAGATCAAAACAAACCGATTGAAATGATATTAAAATACAAAAGCACAAAGCATTCATTTTTTGGAACATTTACATTTCTCTATACTCCAGAGCAAACCCACAGAGGAAGGGTGCATCATTTGGTATCTTGTTTGCACTTATTGGCATAATATAAGATATTTACCTTCTTTAGAGCTAACCTTTTGCTCATACCACTTGCACCAGTATGGTAGATGAGCAATGATTGAGCACTGTCTCACACTCCAACTCTCATCACTCTGTAACTGCTGCTAACTATCATAAATATGATCTGCTGTGTTAATGGGGCAAATAACATCCCAAATATGATCCGCTGTGTTAAGCCCCTAAACCAGATGATGGCCAGTGGTCCTTGTTTAAGGGCCTTCAACACAAATACAGATTACTCAATTGCCAAATCATAATCAACAACACTCAGAAAAAAGCAGGCTTCATGCAACGCACAAGTAATGCAATCTCTTTCTCATGACATTTCATATTGGGTTTGTGATGAAGTTGCTAATCATCTTAGTAGTAGGAAGCCAGTTCTGGCAATGTCAGCGTTTACGATCGCCCAGATGTCCTCACAATGCATACAAATAAAAGTGTGTGTTAATACCACTAAAATAAAAATCAACTCATTTTAATCTTCCTGGGATGTCCAAGTAAGCAAGTAGCCTGTAGATTTATTAAATGTTCCCTTATGGCATTTAAAACTGTAGAAATATCACCTGATCCGAATATTTACAGCCCGTTTATGTCTTTTCTTTTGTCCCTGGGCACTTTTTACAAGTTAGTTTACTAGTGAAGACTCAACTCAACTTTTTATTCTTATTACGAGATCAATGATGACCACAAGTGACCGCATCTCCCTTGTTAATGGTGGAAATTTATTTTTCTCAGGGTCAAACTGGCAATCAATACCTTCATACACAGCACGTGCGTCAAAGGTGACATCTTCTATTCTTAATTGAGGCAACAAATCCTTGCCATTATTATAGAACTTTCCTAATCCATATTATTATTCTGCATCCCAGCCTTAAAGGTTCTGTTTCATCTTTTTTTTATACTAAATATGCGCATTAGAAAATACATCTATTACTCCTGTGCCCATGCCATGCTGATTATTTAAAGTGGACCTACCATCTAGAAATGACTAGGTCCACTGCAGGTAAGTATAAAACATTATATAGAAACAAAGACATAGCATTCCCTTATATAGCCACACCTGGAAACTCTCTGGGTGAAGAGCTCCTTCCCTGGGTCTCTCTTTCTCTGGAGGGGGGGGTGGTGGCA
Source organism: Spea bombifrons (assembly GCF_027358695.1). NCBI lineage: Eukaryota > Metazoa > Chordata > Amphibia > Anura > Pelobatidae > Spea > Spea bombifrons. Next base: position 36,798,052 of record NC_071087.1, on the reverse strand, counting down.
TTCAGCCTCATCCACTTTCACTCCTACTTCAAACTGTCTGAGGCTAGTCCCGCCATTACACATGGCTAGCTAGCCCTCCCCCTTGCAAAGCCACTTTCCGAAGAGAGGGAGAGCTATGGGTTGCCTGGCCTGGGAAGTTCCCAGTTATGGGAATTGCAGAGAGAATTGTGTGTGTGCATGCCCAGCCGGCAGCCATATTTGTTTTTGTCTTTGTGCTGGCTTAGTGTGGGCATAAAAATAATTGGGGAAACGTAACATTTGCAATATCTTTTCTCCTATGCATTTTCTAACCAGTTAGTTACCACAATGAATAGATGAATTGTTACCCCTTACAAATCAAAATCATTTTTCAGTGACTTTAATCAAGTCAAACATCACCCATTCACGTTTTCTGCTTGTGAAATTGTGGCTAATTGTGGAAAGGGCAGTAAAAGGCTGGAAAGTAACCATATTGACACAACCAGGCTTTGGCCATCAAATGACCTGTGCAAAACCCACAAAAATGTGCTTCTGTACATACAAAGCACATTTGTACACTGACCAACATCCAGAAACTGATATATACATACACCTTCTCCAATTTCCAACATGGATTTCTTGACCCCTCCATACATAGCCGCCTGTGTGTCTGGACTTACAAGAACTATTGGCAACGCTCTTTCTTTCTCCTTTTCTTGGTTTCCTATGTAGTCTTAATGGGTGAATATGTGTTCTACAGAACTGGGCATTGTTAACATCAAATGAGTTGTCTGTTTATGCCATTTTATTAACAGGGCTATTTGGTCAGGCTTTCCCTTGGGCTAACGGTAGCCAACTCTTCTCTGGAGCCAATGTACTAACTAGTGTAATGTCTGATTAGAAACACTAATTCTTCTGAGATTGTGAGAGTGGTGTTAGTTAAAGGTGCCTACTTGCTAAAATATCATTAAAGCACCACTCCAACCCGTTTATATTTTAAATGCAATTTGGAGCTGCATGCAAATTAGCTCGGGCATTCTTTATTTACAGGAGTTAAAAAATGAGTCTTCTGTCTTATTTAGCTCCTCCCATAGCTGCCTCTATTGGAACCACAGATCATACTTAAGTATGCTTCCTGCAACACTCCCTTTCTAGTCAGTGTGAGCTAAGGTTCCATTGAAATCAACAGCAGCCAATCACATGTATGCTAGCTAAACAACAGTGTTTACCTAGCATGCATGTCATTGGCTTCCGCTACTCCCATTTATTGTAATGGGAGTGCTATAGAGCATGTGCTGGAATTGTACTTAAAATACGCTATCCAAAATACAATAAAAATAAAATTAATTTTGCTGACCAATTATTCACAATATACAGTACTCTGTCAATGCCTATTTTTAATTACATTTAGGGATGTAGTAGACATTCGTCACACATGAATCTATTGTGGCGTGTCACTCATTTAAACCTTTTATATAAATTCAGCAGTTCATCACTGCACCAGTCTAACGAAAAAGATGTACTGTCTGCGCCTTTTCCAAAGTTACACGGGATACGGTTTCATATTAAAGGTTTCAAAGTGGGAGACCTTACAGACAAAGCATAATATTTGTATAGAAATATTATGCTTTGCTACTGGAAAGGATAGGGTGCTTCAGTAAAAATAATATAGGTTTAAGACAAGAAATTGATCAGCTGGCTCTGGCACTGCCACAGGCTACTTCTGATCTCAGATTACACGACAGACTAAGTATTTCCAAGGTAATTGCGAACAAAAAGCAGTTTTAGCAAATTAATTTGTTAAAGGATGTGACGGCAGCAATTCCCCTTTAAATCTGCACCACGCTTACATTCATTGCTTTTCTGAATTCCCAATATAGCAACTCAATTTGCTTTTTTAAGAGGCGCTCCAAATGTAACTTCTGATGTTTCAGCCAAGATGTTACTCTAAATTGATTTTTCTGTTTTAAATATCTGCCCAGCTCAAACAGGAAAACCAAGTAAATGTATTCTACACATTATTTAGGTGTTATCTATGAATTTGCATGCCTGTCTGACATGCACACAAAATAATAAAGGGTGCTTTCTGCTGAAAATAAATCTTTTTTTTTCTTTTTTTTTTTTTATAATCACTTACATCTAAAATGTTTCATCCTGTCCTGTATATCTTATTTCTAAATCGTATGCTTGTGGATAGGAAGAATTTGGCTTGTGTCATGTATTGACTTTGGGACTGCTTTAGCAGAAGTCTCTTTGTCACAAGAATGAAGAGTTGCATTACGAATCTGGAGAAGATCCAAGGGTGGATCATAGTGCACAATAATATTATAAGTCTCAAATTATGGGGCAAAACACTTATAAAACACGTGTTGATGCTTCGTACAATGCTACCGAATATATTGTTTTGATATAAAGAATAGTAATGATCTAAAAAAAGGGTGACACAATGCAAAAATACACAAAAAATGAGCTGTGAAACTAGTTAAAAAACAGACAATTATTAGAATGAAAAAAATAGCATATACAGTTGAGTACACCCTCTTTGAGGTCTATAGAATAGGTAAATACAACCTCAGATAAATAACACATGATATATTACATATGTTATTAAACATAATTTATTAAACAAAAGTAAAGCCAAAATGGAGAAGCCATGTGTTAAAACAACTACACCTTTAATAGCTTGTTACATTTTCTGTATGGAGGAATTTAGGCCAGCTCTTCTTTACAACATTGCTTCAGTTCATGGAGGTTTGCAGGCATTTGTTTATTTACGGCTCTCTTACAGTGCTGCCACAGCATTTCAGTTGTGTTGAGGTCTTGACTTTGACTGGGCCATTGCAACACCTTGATTTTTTTCTTTTTTCAATCCATCTGTTGTAGATTTGCTGTTGTGCTTGGGATCATTGTCCTAATGCATGACCCAATTTTGGCCAAGCTTCAGTTGTCAGACAGTTGAGCTAAGATTTTACTTTAGAATACTTTGGTATACAGAAGAGTTCATGGTCAACTCAATAATTGCAAGGTTCCCAGGTCCCATAGCAACAAGCCCAAATCATCACCCCTCGTGCTTTGACAGTTGGTATGAGGTGTTAGTGGTGATATGCTGTGTTTGTTCAGTTGCAACTTTGCAAACGTAAGCCGTGCTGCCATGTCCTTTTTAGAGAGAAGAGGCTTTCTCCGGCAATCCTTTCAAACAAACCATACTTGTTCAGTAGTTTTATAATTGTACTGTCATGACCTTTAAAATTTCAATTGCTAACTAAGGCGTTTAGAGTCTGAGATTTAACTTGTTTTTTTTTTGCAATTTTTCTGAGTATTGGACGGTTTCCCCTTGGGATGAATTTGTTGGGAAGTCCACACCTGGGAAGACTGGCAACTGTCTTGAATGTTTTCCACTTTTGAATAATTTTTCTCACTATAGAATGATGGACTTTCAATTGTTTGGAAATGGCCTTATAACCCTTTCCAGATTGATGGGCAGCAACAATTGCTTCTCTAAGAGCATTGCTGATGTCCTTCCTCCTAGGCTCCTGATCAGCAAAGCGAGGTAGTCACACTTGCTGGTGATCAATTAATCAAGGTCATTTAGCAGCACATGTCTGCTACTTAGCATCTAAATTCCTATAGAAGCAGTAAGGGTGTACTTAGTTTTTCACACATGGCTTCTCTGTTTTGGCTTTATTTTTGTTGAATAAATCATGACACAATGTAATACGTCACGTGTTTTTGTGAATCATACAGTAGGTTGTATTTACCTAATTTTTAGATCTGCTAAGGAACATATGTTTGTTATTATGTCCTGATACGTAAAATCATAGAATTCAAAGAGGGCATAATTTCTTTTCACACAACTGTAGGCCTGAATTCACTAAATGCCAACTGGCGGCACATTGATAGATTTTGCCTATTAACCATACAGTACAAAGGGGCAGCTCAGCTCCTCTTGAAGTAGAAACTTCCTGGGGTCCCTTATATAATCACCAAGACTTAAAATATTGCAGTAGACGGATGTCTTACAGTTTTACAAGTCCTTTAATGTTGTAAGTTTCAGCATCTTTTTCTATGTATCAAAGTTTGTTCAATATATTGTCCATGATAAGGTAATAAATAGTATGAAGTATTATATTAGCAGAGAAGCTGACTGGATGAAAGGTTATCTAAAAAACTGCTATTTGTGCCACTGGCCACAAAAGGCACCAGATTTTCTGCGTGTTACTTAATTATTAATATACTTAATATAATTGTAAAAGTGGTAATATGGTGAATTAATAAACCTATAACTCAACAGTGTGTTACATAGACTGGCGGCAGCTCACCAGTCACTGCTGGACATGCAGAAGCTGGCCCGGACTGGCCATCTGGCGCCCCAGCAGCTGACCAAGTACTGAAGTCTGCCGCCACAGCCACCAGCTGGATAAGCCCAGACACAACTACTTGAGCATAAAAATGTAACGTGCAGATATCCAGGCGTCTAAAGTCATCTGGCAGCCATGACCTTAACATGCCAGGGCCACCTCATCATTGCCAGTTTGGCCCTGTGCAGAAGATGACGGCACATGAGCAGTTGAGTTGAGTTGACCTGTATACTTTCTAAACTGAATATTTTTAGCTGGAAATAGCGTTTGGGCTCCCAAAAAAGGCCTTAGATCATGCTTATTTGGCAAGTGTCTTTTTATTGTTATTGGAACATGACATTTAATGTATTTTTCTTAGTCTTCTGACTTCTCTGTAATTTTTCCCAAAAGTAGTTCCTCTATATTACCATCTCCAATGCTGGATTTGGAGTCATACCCTAGTATTAATTGTATATTGTTTGTAATTCCGACATAATAGGAGGTGTGCTGTCCAAATTCCAAGTTCTTTCCAAATATATCATCTTGCCATGTGGGACAAACTCCAAAGAAACTATACAAACTCACTTCCACGTCTGCAACCAGCATAATCTATACTGTGGGTCATCTGTTTTTTTAAAAACCTGTGTTAAGTGTATATATATATATTGAATCATCGTTGATTATCTATTCAATGACCCAGTTTCTGCTGCTACTTGCCCTACAAGTGGCTGACTCAGTGTGGGAAGTGCTTAGTGCGCTGTATTAGGAGTCATGTTGGGTTTGTAATTTTTCAGCATTTAAAATTTCTTTAAAAACTCAAGTACACCTACATTCAAATGAGTAGCTTCAGGCCACTTGCCAATAACTAGAGTCTAAATAACACATTCCCTGTTTGGTGATTCTTTTTGTTATTTTGTTGTAGTTACTACTGAATCTGTGGAAACGGTTAGTACTAATCTTCTGCAAGCATAGGCAAAAATACTGGCGTGATTAAAAATATCTTTTTTTATTCCTGTGCCGAATACCCATGCATGATTTAAAACATTGAAGCAGCCTAAGTTATAGAGTCCTTGATGTAATTAGGTCATGAAACTAGTTGACTTGTGCAACTTCCAGAACAGTTTGGCTTACATATTAAAATATAATACATTCATAATAAATACATGCAATACATAATAAATCGAGTATCACATATAGTCTACAATAGGTACATACAGCAAACAAACTATTCTTTTTGGGGGGGAGATTTATTAAATTGTGACATATACTGACAAAACTACAACTCCTTTCAATTTAATTACATGTGTTAAACCGACATACAATGTCCACACCGGAAAGTAACCTCACACATCCAAAAATGTATAGCTCAGCATAACAGTGCATGAGTGATAATGACAAAGATTTATGGGTGATTTTATTATTTTTTTCCCTCTTGCACGCAATGGGTTTAAGAAAAATATAGTAAACTGGAAAGACAGACAAAGCATTCATAGAGGGTTATTAAGAACCCAGTTAATGGTAGGAATTCAATTCTCACTATATCAAAATCTGCATTTTAACTTAAAATAATGGATAGCTGTTTTGTCTATGAAGATCTCCAGAATGCACAGCATGCCTTTCTTGTAATGTTGTTTTCTTGTAATGTGGTCACTAGAAATATCTTGCAAGACAATACAGATATCACATGAAATAATCCTTGAAAGAGGCCACCTTGGTTTTACAGTGAAATTAAGACCTTGTAGTGTATTTTCATTTAGATGTGGTGGGTTGCTTATGTGTAGGTGTAAAGTACAAAGGTCTGCAAAGCCACTACTGTGTTCCAACACTTATATGGACAATTTAACAAACCTTTTTCACCTTTCCTGACAAATATATCCTGTGCAAATATATCCTGTGTCTGACTCCTACAGAATGTTTAGGGGGATCTCTACTATCTCCCTTTCAGAAATCTGTCTCAGTATGGCTGAAAAGGTACATGCAACAGAGTAGAAGAAGTGATGGTCCAAAGACAGTTCCCACGCCCATAGTAGTCACTAGAGGAATGAGTAGGACATGGCAGGCAGATATACTAAAACCCAAATACGCAGAACATTGGAGGCAGGATGAAAGGGTACAATACGTTCATATAGCTATAACAAATATAATAAATGGAGAGAAATGACAGGGCTGCAGCATGTTCTGTCCGATATTCTTCCAGCCTTCAAAAACAAGGAGGAACAGTACAGTTATTTGGCCAATTTTAGTTTATAGCAAAATACATTGTATTTGCCTTGGATTGGCTTGATGATAATGGAAGCAGATGCATAGAGGTGTTGTCATAGAAAAACATACAATATAAGACCTTGTTCTTTCAACTGTTCTTTGGATAATGCAGTCCTCTTTTGTATGGCGCATTATTACACATACATTTCCTTTAGTGAGGTTATAACTAGGTCACTGGCTGACTGTCTTCTGTGCAAAGTTTTTTTTTTTGGTTTTAATATATATGAGTCTACACGTAAATGGAGGGACTAAAATTACAGGAAAAAAACAGGATGAAAATGAATTTAAAGGATGTATCAATGGGCTTTATTTAGGGTTTTAAAGCTATAAAACAAAAATAAATGAAAAGTTTAAATTAATCAGATGTACAGGCAGGATCAGATATTTAGAACAAGAACAGCAAAATATTTTTTTACCAAGTAAAACACAGGGAGTATTATGAAATCTTAATTTATTGAAATAAAACAGGTAAACAATTACACTTAATTGCCTCAAAGTTGTGCTAATCTCATATGAAATTTCTAAAAATAAATGTATCCAAATCACAGCAGTTCACTCAGTCTTTCAAAGTTGATGAAAGCACCTTGGCAGATAACATGTGTCCTGAACGTTCTGTTTCCTTGCATTGCGCATTAAAATGAGAGAAAACTAAATTAAAAACAATGATTTATGTTATTCACCTGTCTGACACTACCTGAAGAAGGTCAAGATTCTCTGCAACTTGGACTACGCGTACGTATGTTAAATCCAAATGACACTCATTAGGAGAGACATTCCCTGACCTATCACTGCTCTTATGTACAACTACAGGATTGGGTTTTTTTTATTTTTTCTCTTTACCCTTGCTGTGAAAATTATGACACAACAATAAGGTCTCTCTAATTGCTGAATTGTTTATTACAAGTTCACATAACCCAAAGCTCTTCCTTTATTATGCATTCCTATACTGACAGGGGGAAACACACATTCATCCAGGCATACAACCATGTAGATCCTAATATAATTAGAGAAACCAGAGAAGAGGACACTGATACTCCAGATGAAGAAGACCATTGTGCTCCTTCAAACAAGTGCCTTATAGGGCATTACAGTTATTATTATTGGTGTTGATATTTTGCAACGCCCCTTAATAAATTGGTATTAGATCTGGTAAACGTTTAGTATAGACAGATTCATGACACATAGACCTAGCACCAGTGTAACAATCCCTGCCCATGGTCAGCGACTAGTGCTAATGCGAGCTGAAGTAGTCGTACCTCAGACAGCTAAACTCTGCACTGGTGCCAGCCCTCAGCGACCCCTGCCAACACTGACCTGATACAAAAGGGGGGATAACACATCATTTTAACGCTATAACTTTTATAACCTCCTATGATATCTGCTCACAAACTTGAACCCTGAATGCTGGGTATGCTAAACATATCCAATGCCCAGCGAAGCAACCCCTTCATTGATGCTGGATCTAGGGTTGCTTTCTAAACTCTACAGCCCAAAACATTCCTGCAGTTGACTCATACAGACTTTTATTGAAGCCAACCTAGTAGGCTATGCTGTAATGTTTAGCACATAAAACAGAGGAGCGAAAAAACTAAATTCTAACCGCAACCCTGGAAACTAAATTTGTATGCTTTTTAGGTTGTGCACTCCTCTATTTTCATATATTTTTTGTGCAGTGCATATTTCCAGGTTCTGACCAAACCCTAGGGTTGAGATGCCCTCTTGCCACACAGGTGCCTGATTAATGTCATCCAGAGAAGGCTTTAAATTGCTTGAGAGTCACTTTTTGTTTTAAATTCGAAGCAGTCCCACTGAGTCAGATCCTTGGTAAGAAATATAGCCATGAAAATGAGACTCGCCAAACTTCGGGTACTTTGATGTAGTGGCGGGCTAAGCAATATTTAGCCATATGGTGTGATGGAGTCCCCAATATTTATGCCTTAGGTAGGTTTTTTGAATGGTATTCACTGGGCATGCACTGAATTCTTGCTTTGTTTTGTATACTGTAATGTAGCTCCCTTCTTGTCTGTGTAAGGATGGAGTGTTACATCACATGGATATATGACATAAAATCAGTTAATCATCAAACAATCTTGTAGAATACCTGGGCAGCTCCAGGAGGTAAGTCCTGCATCCCAGACCCAACTCTTTATGCCCCTAATTTCAAGGAGGCGAGGTTTGGTGGGGTAACTTAATGCCTTTGTGTGTATGCGTCTGGGTATGTTAGTGTGTGCATGTGTCTATGTGGGTATGTTAGTGAAAGTGTGTCTTTGTGTCTAGGAATGTTACTGTGTGTGAGTGTGTCTAGTTGTGTTAATGTCTGGGCATGTTAGTGTGAGTGTCTAGGTTTATGTGTTAGAATTGAATGTTTGTGTTAGTGTGAGTGGTTGTGTGTGTGTTAGTGTAAATTTACGGTTGTGTTAGCTTGAGTGTCTGTGTGTCTGTGTTTTAGTGTGTCCGGCTGTGTTTAGAGAGTTCAAATGTGTGTGTTAGTGTGAGGGTCTGGATGTGCGTGTTAGTGTATTAGTGTTTGGATGTGTGTGAGTGTCTGTCTTGGTGTGTGCACTAGTGTATGTGCACGTTTTTTAGTATTGATTGGCTGTGTGAGTTAGTGTGAGGGTCTGGATGTGTGTGTGTTAGTGTATTAGTGTTTGGATGTGTGTGAGTGTCTGCCTCGGTGTGTGGACTAGTGTATGTGCATGTTTTTTTGTATTGATTGTCTGTGTGAGTTAGTGTGAGGGTCTGGATGTGCGTGTTAGTGTATTAGTGTTTGGATGTGTGTGAGTGTCTGTCTCGGTGTGTGTACCAGTGTATGTGCATGTTTTTTAGTATTGTGTGAGTTAGTGTGAGGGTCTGGATGTGCGTGTTAGTGTATTAGTGTTTGGATGTGTGTGAGTGTCTGTCTCGGTGTGTGTACTAGTGTATGTGCATGTTTTTAGTATTTATTGTCTGTGTGAGTTAGTGTGAGGGTCTGGATGTGTGTGTGTTAGTGTGAGTACCCCTCACAAGGTCAGGCTCTGGCTAGAATACTCTGTTCCGGAAGATAAATGAAGCATGAAACAAAGAGTTGAAGGCTAAATGGGCACAGCTGGTATGTATTGCTAGAATCCTTTCTTTATGGCATTCAAAAAGACATTGACAGGAATCTAATGTGCTGAGCGGAAAAATCATTTGATTTCCTCATAGATCTTTCATGTTTATTAATCGTGAAACAATCAAAAGAACAAAAAAAACTCCAACCATAACAAACATTTCCAACAGGCTACGGGCAATGCTACTGTCACCTTGATCCAAAATATTGGATCTTCTGGGGCTATTTCTCAAATTAAATATCTCTTTTTTTTTAAATCTCACATAGAATGCTATTCCCACCCAAAAACTAATCATGGAATGCTTGAATGAGGACGCTGCTGACGATAAGTTAGCATTTTTCACAGAAAGAAGGAAAGGAGTAGAAAATGATGGTCAACATGCAATCTGGATTTCAGTTTAGTGCTCCCAGGAGAAATTTCATTATCTTTTCTGTTTCAAGTCTTGCCTTTTCAGCTCCCAAGGTCAGCTCCGTCTAGACTCTTTGCCAGTTTTAACTTCCTGCCGCTAACACACATTCACACAATAGGTCTGTGACCTCAAAATGTGCCCAGCCTCCCGACTAAGTGGGGGTTCTTTCTTCACTATTTCTAATCATTCTCTGGGTTAAAAACCCCTGTTGCAACAGGCAGGCTGCTCTTGCTGTGATGATTATACTCTTATGTACTCCTCTACCTTGTTAAAGGTGACATCATCCTACAGTAACCTTGGTTGCTTGCACGCATCAAGCCAATTAAGAACTAGGTACATTAACCTCTCCATTGCTGTTTGATCTTATAAATCACTGCTTTACAAATAATCATTGATATCGGGTTGGATACACACATGATAATGGATTGTCAGCTTCATCCAGAGGGTTTATTGAGTCTTTCCATCATATTTGATGCATACGTAAATAATGTGCTTGGAATGTAAGGACAATAAAGGTCCTCTTGATCTTGTGCCAAGCTAAAAAAACAACAAAAAACTAAACCCTTTGCTACAGCTGGGGATCAGGAGCAAAAACGAAAGCCCACAGCCTGTTTTTAAACTTGTGCTTGGAAATTTGGCAATCCCAGGCAATACCTGGAGGAACAGTGAATTCTCACATTACCTGCTCCCACATATGATGTTATACCCCAGCTTCCTCGTTCATTAATAAAGTGATCCAAGAGAACAGAGATCTGTGCAGCTTAGCCAAAGTTGTAGCTGAATTTCTGCGACATGAACATTTTGTAATCTTTTTCTGTAATAACGATGCATTATGAAGGGCCTTCCAACCTTCTTCTTTAACATCGACCGAGCTGGCTTTTTATAATGCCACAATTCTCCCACAATTCACTGTGTAAGGAAACAGTAAGCAGCAAGCCTGGCAAACTCTATTATGCCTCTAAAACTCTGTTCTGCGTGGCCACCTGCCAAGTCTCATTTTAAGACTATGTAGAGTCACAGAATTAACTGGAATATTCTATTGCAGGTTGTGCATGTATGTGCGTGTACAGCAACCAGAACACAGAAAATGGCTGCAATCACCTGAAGTACAACTGTACTCAAAATTATTTTAAATTATAATTTAGTTAGGTATTTCCAGAAATACTGTTGTACACTTGCAAGCAGGGCTCTCTTTAGCTGCTTTATCGGTTTGTCCGTCAATTCTAGTTTTGTCATTTTCTTTGAATGTATGCATTGTAAGGAATGCTGCATGACTTGTTGGTGGTATATAAATAAATAATAATAATTATCTAGATGTAGTGTCTATTTAACTATTAAGATACATGGCAGGAGTGTAAAGACAGTGCTGGTCTGGCAGGCGCACAGTGGGGTCAAATATATGATAAAAATCCCCTTAAATGAAGGTGTGATGTGTAATAGATGAGTGACGGTGTGATAGAGTAGTGACTATTTTTAGTGTCTGTTTCAGGGTGAGTGTGGGTATGTGTGTTATTGTGTATGGCATGGGGGGGTTTAGGGGCCACTCAGCTGTACCTGTCCCCTGGTGCTGGTAGCCATTTATGGTGACAGGTGTAATTACATGTTCATAGAAGACAACAATATCCTGGATTCTGTCTGCCTGCAAAACCTTTGTTGATTTTTTGGGTGGAGGTAATAACCACAAAAAAAATACGTATACCATGATCAAAAGATGTCTTCACTATGCTTTACAGAATCTGAGAAATAGGTTAAGAGGTAGTTGATTTAAGTTTTCCATGGAAGAAGTGAAACATGTTTTTTGGGAAACTTCTCACCTCGAATTGTGAAAGAGAAAAACCAGGGACAATGTACAGAGTATGAGAACATCAGTACCAACGATTATGATGTTGTCAGTTTACAATAACGTTATTACTAGGAAATGTATTCTGTTAAGTTTGTTATGGTAATATATTCATTCAGCAACATCCAGTTAGCAAATTTGTTTTGTAGATATACAGTATGTGAAATCTGTTAAATTGAATTGGAGTGCTTAATGTTGACATGATAACGTGCAAAATTATCTCCATCCACAAATCTAATGTTCTAAAATGACATGTCTTATGACTTATTTCCTTCTCCCTCCTTAACAATACAACATTGAATTTAATTTTAACCAAAATAAACGTGAATCATTCCAACCTCTGGTCTACACGTCTTTATCTTTAAGCATTCCATTTACTTTCCTCCTTTTACAGTGCTGTCACTTCCTATTGCCCTTAAGCTGGTCCTATAGTTTTACACATAGCATGGGATCAGCTATTATATAAATTATTGGCTAATGTACTCATCATTAAAATCATAGAGCGGATGGCATGGCTATATATACATTATATATATATATATATATATATATATATATATATATTGTAGGGGACAGCTCACGCATGGGGCGGCAATGACAGTTTCACACAGGTTTCCAACGTAAAAGCGCGTTTATTTAGATGTTGTAGTCACAGAGCACCTTGTAAACAAAACAAACTATAAGCCTGTCCGGCTCTAACTAAACAGCAGGATACCTCTCTAGCAGCCTAAGGTCTGTCACAAAGCAAAGTAACCAGTTTTGTATGGGGTAAAGCTTCATACCTGGTGGGCTGCAGCGCTGGCTGTAGCTGCTCCTTCATTCAGGTTCTCCCTCCCCTTGCAAACCTAACAGCCCTCTCTTTTAAGGCTTCCTCCCCAGTAACGAGCTTAGGAAGCCTCACCTGAGAGCACCTGGGTTTGCTACCATGCCTGGCTGAGGTAACCAGGTGAGATATATATCCCATCAACCACTCTCCCATACACTTTACCACATATCCCCCCCGTCGACTCCAGACCAGAGGTCTGGACAGCGTCAGCAACCATACAGTACACCCTGGACAACGCATCCGCATTCCCATGTAACTTCCCTGGTCTATGCTCCACTGTAAATCTAAAGTTTTGCAAGGAGAGAAACCATCTCGTCACTCTTGCATTCCTCTCCTTATTCTGTTTCATCCATGCCAGAGGAGCATGGTCAGTTACCAACACGAATTCCCTGCCCAGGAGATAATATCTCAGAGACTCCAACGCCCACTTGATGGCGAGACACTCCCTTTCCACTATGGCATAATTTTCCTCGGCTGGGGTCAGTTTCCTACTCAAGAACAGCACTGGGTGTTCTTCCCCATTAACCACTTGTGACAAAACTGCCCCCAAACCTCTAGCAGACGCGTCTGTCTGAACCAGAAACGGTTTCCTAAAATCAGGGGAAACGAGCACTGGCTGGTCACACAGGGCAGACTTCAGACTCTGAAAAGCCCTTTCTGCCTCGGGGTTCCACTTTACCATCACTGACTTACCACCCTTTGTTAAGTCTGTCAATGGTGTGGCCATGGAGGCAAAATTGGGCACGAACCGACGGTAGTACCCGGTTATGCCAAGGAAAGCCCTCACTTGTTTCTTTGTTACTGGCCTAGGCCAGTTCTGTATCGCCTCAATCTTATTGATCTGGGGTTTAACCAGCCCCCTACCAATGATATAACCCAGGTATCTTGCTTCCTCCAGACCCACTGCACATTTTTCAGGGTTTATGGTTAGGCCTGCATCACTAATGGAGTCTAACACGCCCTGTACCTTACCGAGGTGACTTTTCCAGTCAGACGAAAAAATTACCACATCGTCCAGGTAAGCAGCGGCATAATCACGATGTGGTCTCAAAATCAGATCCATCAGCCTCTGGAAGGTAGCAGGGGCCCCATGTAACCCAAATGGCATCACAACATACTGGAACAGGCCCTCTGGAGTGGAAAAGGCAGTCTTCTCTTTAGCCTCCTCAGTCAACGGTATCTGCCAATAGCCCTTTGTAAGGTCAAGTGTTGTAATGTACCTTGCCTTCCCAAGCCTCTCAACCAGTTCATCCACTCGGGGCATGGGGTACGCATCAAACTTTGAGACCTCATTTAATCTCCTGAAGTCATTACAGAACCTCCACGTCCCGTTGGGCTTTGGGATTAGCACTATGGGGCTTGACCATTCACTAGTAGATTCCTCAATAACACCTAATTCACGCATGCGCCTGACCTCCGTGGATACCGCCTCTCTACGGGCTTCTGGTATCCTGTATGGCTTCAGGTTCACTTTACTGTGAGGCTCAGTTTTAATATGGTGTTTTATGAGGTGGGTACGGCCCGGTAGGTCCGAAAACTTGCGTCTGTTTTCCTGCAGGAACTCCCTCACCTCCTGCTTCTGGGGCACTGACAGTGCCTCTCCTATTGTTACTGGGGGAACTGGTTGCCCCACTTCTTTGACCCCTGCCTGGGTCGCCCCCAAAGACTCCCGCTCTTTCCACGGCTTGATCAGGTTTACGTGGTAAACCTGGAAGGGTTTTCTCCTGCCCGGTTGATGGACCTTGTAGTTCACCTCACTCATCTTCTCTACAACCTCATAGGGACCCTGCCACTTGGCTAAAAACTTAATTTCGACGGTGGGCACTAAAACCAGGACCCTGTCCCCAGGATTAAAGGCCCTCAACCTGGCAGATCTGTTATAAATTCTGCTCTGGGCCTCCTGCGCTCTTTGCAGATGCGTTTTAACTATAGGCATCACCGTCGCTATTCGCTCCTGCATCTGAGCCACATGTTCAATAACACTCTTATATGGAGTGGCCTCGGTCTCCCAAGTTTCTTTGGCAATATCTAACAAACCCCGTGGATGTCGGCCATAGACTAACTCAAAGGGGGAAAACCCTGTAGACGCTTGGGGCACCTCCCTGATAGAGAACATGAGGTAGGGTAATAGACAGTCCCAATCCCGACCATCCCTTTCTACCACCTTTTTTAGCATATGCTTTAGGGTTTTGTTAAACCTCTCCACTAACCCGTCTGTTTGCGGGTGGTACACTGAGGTACGGAGGTGAGCGATTTTAAACAACTTACACAGGTCTTTCATGACCCGTGACATAAAGGGCGTACCCTGGTCAGTAAGAATTTCTTTAGGGATCCCCGTGCGAGAGAACATGTAAAACAACTCCCTAGCAATATTCTTGGAGGCCATGTTTCTTAAGGGTACCGCCTCTGGGTACCGGGTAGCATAATCCAAGACAACCAAAATGTATTGGTGTCCCCTAGCAGATTTGACAATGGGCCCTACCAAATCCATGGCAACTCTCTCAAATGGTACTTCAATGATGGGAAGTGGCACCAAGGGGCTACGGAAGTGTGGTGTTGGGGCACTCTTCTGGCACGTGGGGCATGACTCACAATACCTTTTTACTTCTTCATATACCCCAGGCCAATAAAATCTTTGGAGGACCCTCTCTTGTGTTTTATTAGTCCCCAAGTGCCCCCCAAACACATGGTTATGGGCTATGTCCAGCACCAGGTGTCGGTATGGTTTTGGCACCAGAAGCTGTTCCACAATTTCCTTGTTAACTTTGGTGACCCGGTACACTAGATCCCCATTCATGGCAAAATGCGGAAATTTCTGGTCAGCTTCGGGTTCCTGTGGTACCCCATTTACTACCGTGACATTTGCCCGTGCAGTTCCCAGAGTGGGGTCTCTCACTTGCTCGGTCCCGAAGTTACCCCGAGACATTTCTAAATCTAAGACCTGTTGGCCGGGTAGGGAAGTTTCTTCTTCTTCCTCCCCAGCTAACATCTGCAAGGGGAAAGAATCTTCACTATACATTTCGGGTGGGCCTAGATCCTTTTCATCATGCCCCTTACTGGTATCATTGTTCCCAATGGCCGTCTCACCTGACCCATTATTTACAGGGAGGGGTACAGACTCTGCCGGAGTTTGTTCCCCAGCTGCAGAAACGTTCCCCCTTCTCCACAACTCCCAGAACAAGGGGAAATCGCGGCCTAAAATAACCGCATGCATAAGTCTTTTTACAACTCCGACTTCGTAGGTCACAGTTCCAGATGGGGTCACCAACTTAATGGGGGCCACAGGGTAAGCTACAATATCCCCGTGGATGCATAGCACTCTTATGTGCTTGTTCGGCACGTAGTCCATAGTCACAAGGCCAGCCCGAACCAAAGTCACCAGGCTACCCGAGTCCAAAAGTGCCTTCACGGAGCAGTCACCTATCTTCACCATACAAAAATGCGGCTCAGTCTCTGATTCTGGAATGGCTGCACAAACCGGTTCTGCAAACAGGGACTGACGCCGACTAGCGTCACACACCATGGGCTCTGAGTTAAGAGGGCAATAGGCGGCTATGTGTCCCCACTCATGGCACCTCCAGCACTGGGGGGTCCCTGGCCTCCTTAGTAGGGAGCCCTTTCTAGGATTGTGGGGTCCCAGGGGTTCAGGATCAGTCTTTTGCCCTTGCCCAAACTCTAGAGCCCTGCTCTCTCTCACATTTTCCCATACACCTCCAGCTGGAACTCTCTTACCCAAAGATGTCGCGGGTCTGACAGTCTTGGAAGGTGTTGGTGCCGCAGGGACCTCACGGAGGAAGTCCTCGGTTGCTATGAACCTTTCCACCATGTTGACAAGCTGCTCAGCAGTTCTGGGGTCTCCATGCCCAACCCACCGTTGTAGCTCCGCCGGGAGGGCGCGGAGGTAGTGGTCCATTACCACCTTTTCCACAATCTGGGCTGGTGTAGTGGATTCTGGTTCCAGCCACTTGCGTACAAGATGAATCAGATCATACATCTGGGACCTGGCAGGCTTGTCCATGGTGTATTTCCAACAGTGGACTCTCTTGGCCCGAACAGCGGGCGTAACACCCAGGCGAGCAAGGATCTCCATTTTTAGTTTTGTAAAGTCCCGGACATCCTGCTCCCCGAGGTCATAGTAGGCCTTTTGCGGTTCACCAGTCAGGAAGGGTGCAATCACTTCTGCCCACTCTGCAACTGGCAGTGTCTCTCTCTCCGCCACTCTCTCAAATACGGTGAGGTATGCCTCAACGTCGTCGTCGGGTGTCATTTTTTGTAAGCCCCGCTGAACGGCCCTCCTCACGTTAACAGTCTCAAGGGGGCTTGCCTCCACTTGTTGGGGCTGAGCCACAACAGTCTCTCTGAGCGCAGCAATCTGCTCCATTAACAGGCGATTCGTTTCCTGTTGTTGGGCCATAGTCTGCTGTTGGGCATGTTGCTGGGCGTGAAAAGCCTCTGCATGAAACTTCCGTTGCTGTTCCAAGGCCTGCTCATGTCTCAGGTTAGCCTGTATCAGCTGCTTTATCACTTCCTCCATTGTGCCGGATGGGCCTTACAGTGCTGCAGCCTTCACTCAGGACATATGCTTCCGGCCCTTTAAATGTCCACAAAATTCAGATGCTGTGTTTTGTCCTGCCGTTGCTCCTAGCACAACTGTGCCCGCATTCTCCACCAATTGTAGGGGACAGCTCACGCATGGGGCGGCAATGACAGTTTCACACAGGTTTCCAACGTAAAAGCGCGTTTATTTAGATGTTGTAGTCACAGAGCACCTTGTAAACAAAACAAACTATAAGCCTGTCCGGCTCTAACTAAACAGCAGGATACCTCTCTAGCAGCCTAAGGTCTGTCACAAAGCAAAGTAACCAGTTTTGTATGGGGTAAAGCTTCATACCTGGTGGGCTGCAGCGCTGGCTGTAGCTGCTCCTTCATTCAGGTTCTCCCTCCCCTTGCAAACCTAACAGCCCTCTCTTTTAAGGCTTCCTCCCCAGTAACGAGCTTAGGAAGCCTCACCTGAGAGCACCTGGGTTTGCTACCATGCCTGGCTGAGGTAACCAGGTGAGATATATATCCCATCAACCACTCTCCCATACACTTTACCACAATATATATATATATATATATATATTACTACCATTCAAAAGTTTGGTGTCACTTGAAATGTCCTTGTTTTTGAAAGAAAAGGCATTTTTATCCATTAAAATAACAGGAAATCTTTCAGAAATACAGTGTAGACATTTTTAATGTTGCTAATGACTATTATAGCTGGAAACGGATAATTTTTAATGGAATATCTTCATAGGCGTACAGAGGGCCTTTTATCAGCAACCATCACTCCTGTGTTTTAATGGCACGTTGTGTTCACTAATCCTTTAACTTAAAGTTTAAATTTATTATTAGAAAATCTGTTTGAAATTATGTTAGCACAGCTAGAAATGTCCTCCTTGTTTTTCATGAAAACAGCTAGGTGACCCCAACAGTTTGAACGGTAGTGTGTGTGTGTGTATATATATATATATATATATATATGACCGATCAGCCATAATATTATGACCACCTGCCTAATATTGTGTAGGTTCCCCCTTTTGCCACCAAAACAGCCCTGATCCGTCGAGGCATGGACTCCACTAGACCTCTGAAGGTATGCTGTGGTATCTGGTACCAAGACGTAAACAGTAAATTTAAGTCCTGTAAGTTGCGAGGTGAGGTCTCCATTGATGCATCCTGGTGCCATGTGTTCTCCAGAAAAGTTATGCACACATGCCTGGCCAACCTCTTCCATTGTAGGCGCTTTTGGCAGTGGACAGGGGTCAGCATGGGCACCCTGACTGGTCTGCAGCTGCGCAGCCCCATACGTAACAAACTAGATGCACTGTGTGTTCTGACACCTTTCTATCAGAACCAGCATTAACTTTTTAAACAATTTGAGCTACAGTAGCTCAACTGTTTGATTTGAACACACGGGCCAGCCTTCACCCCCCACGTGCATCAATGAGCCTTGGACGCCCATGACCCTGTTGCCAGTTCACGGCTTTTCCTTCCTTGGACGACTTTTGATAGGTATTTACTAATGCAGACCAGGAACACCCCACAAGATCTCTAGCCCACAAGACCCAGTCCTCTAGCCATCACAATTTCGCCTGCTTCTAACGCATTGACTTTGAGAACGAAATGTTCGCTTGCTGCCTAATACATCCCAACCACTGACAGGCGCCATCATAACAAGATTATCAGTGTTATTCCCTTCACCTGTCAGTGGTCATACTGTTATGGCTGATCGGTGTATATATTTACAAGATGTATATTCTGTTATAATCATACTCAATGAATGACAATTCAAAAACATGGTAAGCAATCATTGTGGTCCTATTTTTTTGCGCAATCTCACCCCTGGACTATGTTGTTTCCTGGATTGAAATGCAAGTATCCCATCAGAAGCTGTATATGAATGTATGTATGTACAACATGACACATCAACGGACATCAGAACATGGCTGAAGCCACTTTTGTCGCCACAGGAAAACCCTCTGAGGACAACTGGTCTGCATAATTTTGTACTTATATTAGTATGTACTATATTAGTATGTTTTGAGTATAACAGTATATGAAATATAATTAGAAATATCTATGTAATAGACAAGTCTATACTGTATGTATTGAATCCTTACAGATGTCAGCTTCCTTCAGTGGTGTTGAGTTGTGCCTTTCACAATTTGATGGTAAAACTAGAGATTCCAGTATGTTTAAATGAAAGGGTATAGTCCTTGATGGTTGAGGGAATTTCATTTGGTTTACATATCCACATTAAGTTAATGTATGCTTACATTCATCAAGTTTAATTTAGACTTCATAGTATATGGATACATTACAGGAACATGTTTGACATTTAAGACTATTGCCAGAGGAAAGGGGTCTAATGTACAACCAATGTAAAGGTGCCTGATCATTAGTAGTGAAGCAACCCAGTTATGATGTCACGGTGCAGAACGCTGAGATAAACTATAACTGTACACCAAAGACAACAAAGCAAAACAAAGACATTCGTTTCAAAAGTAGGAATGAAAGATAATAAGCAGTTATATAATCTGTTATTAAAACATTCCTGCAGGAGAACCTGTCGGTGGGTAGTTGATGTAGAAGAGGAATGTTAAAATTAATGAAAATGGCACTTTAGTTTATTGTGTGTTGATATGTTTATTTTTACACTTTAAAATGTCTGATGACCCTCCTAATATCAAGGGACAAGACCAAGCTGCAGGGGTTAGAGAAGTCAATGTTAAACCCGTGCCTAAGCTGAACTGTACTCTATGAAAAGGGATGATTAAAACTTCCCAATTTCCATGTGGCTCTTCATTATGGGTTGCAGACCAACTCCCATCAGGGTCTGGTGCCATCAGCTGAAATCCACAAAGAATTTTTGATGTAGCCTTAAGGTTAGGACTGGTGGAGTATGATCCCAATACCAAAGAAGTAATAGCACAAAGGTTTTCACCTCCATATGAAATTCTAGAGAGTGTGAAGCCATGCATGGGGCAGTCATGGCTCTGAGTGGAAGGGGCAGATACTGGGGAGTGTGCAGAGTGCTCCTATGCATATCACGTGGGTATGTATGAAAAAGAGAAGAACCAGAAAAAACGACCTCTCTGTGAAGACCAATAAAGCTAAAATGAGTGCCTGTACATACACTCTCCGATTACTAAATACTAAATTACAAAATAACAATATAGTGAGAAAAGAAAAAAACATATCTACTTCCCCAACCATACTACATAGCTTGCTGCACACGTTTACGTTGGTGGCCATCTTAGCATTCAAATTCCCAGTGGGGTCCTTCAATTTGTAGAGTGTAATACAGCTACCACATATAGCTCTGCACTTAACATTCTTACATGTACCCAATATTCACACTTCAACCTGTCCTCATTTGTTCTCTCATAACTCATTTCCACTTTTAGAGTTGAAGACCTTTATTTTTCCGCTGATCCATGGGTTTGGAAATTCCAGCCTCGCTCTAAAAGGTTCTGAACGCCTACCTATTCAGTAAGCACAAATAAGTACAGCATACAGCTGTCCAGGTCATAATTCAAATTGATAGACATAGGAAAAAAATATATAAACGGTTAAATAAAGTGTAGTATAGTACCTTTAAATACTCAAATACAATCATAGTAGTGAATGAAAAGTTGGTTTAATAGGCTCGTCGTCAAAACGAAACATAAATTATGTAAAACATAACATCTTAATAGAATTTTAAAGCGGTCCATCAAAAGTAAAGTATCTTTCAAATTAACTTATTGAAAATAAATCAGCAGAGTTATAATACAGAGCCATTAAAGTCACCGAAAGCGTCTTTACTGATATGCGTTTCAAGCTTGCAGCTCTTAGGAAAAGACTATAAATATTACTTTGGATTTTAACGTTTAATCATAAAGTTTTATTTACCTGTTCATTGACGGCTTTGAATGACATTAATGTTCCCGCTTAAAAAGGTAACAAGTGCCCATTCCTTTAACCGTGCTTCTCCGAAACCTGACAAAGGCCATGTGTGTAAACTTTAATGTGTGAGTGGAAGATATTAGCACAGAGATTGTGTGAGTTAAGAATAGCGATGAACTCTCTCGTTCCACGTTATGACCTTTCATTTAAAGGCAACTGCAATTGTCTGGCATCTCAAGGCCGCCACATAACAAATGTAGGCAATCCGAAGTGCTTGAGACATAAACTTTTATTACTAAATTATAAATAATTTCTATTACTTAAAATGTTCACCTTGCAGGTTGATCTTGATATAACACAAGGACATCTTCATAGCCATATTGCAGCTCTATAAAAGATGAAAAAGGATTATTGCACCCCAATGTGCAAGAAGAGCAGACATTAAACTAAGATGAAAGTGTCTGTCACATCGTCGCATGCATATGTCTTATACCTAAAATGGAAGTTGGCCGTCTCTCACATGTCTACAAAAAAAATGTCACATTGCACCGCGTTACAGACTATTTGGTCTCCTTATGAACTAATTGATAGCTTCCAGGGTTTATTAGGTTCTAGGCTGATCCTTCAATTAGGGTCAACACCTTTTCATGTTATTTATAGGCCATTAACCCTCTAAAGGGTGGTTGAATACACTATCTGAGGGTAGTTTGAAATGTGTCTTACTTGAAGCTTAACTTTCTCAATGTTTTGTGTCCCTCTACATAAATCTTCAGGATAATGTCCACTACATGAACACTCTATGTAACTTCAGAATATTGACCGACACAATAATTTTTGGGATACTGTCTAACGTGTGAAAATTGTATTGCCATTAAAACAAACAAAAAAGCTTAAGAAGTACGTCAATCATTTTTTAAAATCAGCCTTCTCATCCCTCCTCAGTGACATCATATAGAATACATATAAATTGGCATCCTTCTCCAGTGACATCGTCACTTAAACAATTCTACATCAACATCAGTTCACTACATTGGATCTTAAATAACATGTCTCTTTTCTTCAATAAACTCTCAATGATGTGCGATGTTCCCAAAATAAGTTTGATTGCCATTACCCAACTTTAGTGTGGAGATTTGGTTATACAAGTGGGGGAGTGTGTATGGGGAACAGATACATTTATATAGGTAGCAGAAGGGGACATGTGATAGGAAGAGTGAGGTAAAATGGTGAAAATTATTTCACCATTTATTCAGAGAGTGCTCTGAAAAATACCCCTTGTCTTATATTCAAGGTCGTCTGACTATAAGACTATGATTCAGATCCCCTGCAGCGCTGCATGGGACCTGGATCCCTTTCTCTGCCAGCTGGTAAACCTCCGCGCGATGCACACAGACAATCTCCACTGCTGCCCGGCACTTCTGCATTGGTAAGTCTGGGGGGCAAAGTGGCATATTAGGGGGCAAAGTGGCATATAGGGGGGTATAGGGCATATCTCGGGGCAGAGTGGCATATAGGGGGTATAGGGCATATCTGGAGGCAGAGTAGCATATAGTGGGTATATGGCATATTTGGGGGCAGAGTGGCATATAGGGGTGTGTAAGGCATATCTAGGGGGCAGAGTAGCATATCTGGGGGGCAGAGTGGCAAGCATGGGGCAGATGTGCATACCTGGGGGGGCAGGTTGGCAAATAAAAGAAAGTAAAAACAAGAAATGCATTTTTCTCAATCATAGTTTTTATTAAATATGAAAATAGTTTACATGTTAATTAATATTTACTAGTAAAACTTTTTTCCTATAGGGTAGTCTTATATTCAGACTTTTTCTTTTTTCCCCTAAATTAATATTCAAATTTTGGGGGGTCATCTTATAATCGAGCAAGTACCATATATGAAGGGAATCTCTGATTAGATATATATAACACAAAGAGGGAAAGGTAAAGAATAACTAACTAATATGTTTTAAAGAAAATGTAAGCAAGGAGCTTACTGAAAATGAATGCATAAAGCTTTGAACTTGTGCTTCTAGAATATACATGCCCCATAGTGACCAGTCTCCATAAAGGATCTTTATGTGTGGATTTGAAAAACGGACATCAAATCATCATAATATACTGCCACTACAGATCACATGTCTGAAATGCTGTGTTAGCTTTACGCCAAATGTAACAGGACCCAAAGTTAACTTTTGCTTCATCAGTACACAGAATGCTATCCCAAAAGTCTTGGGGGCAACTAGATGTTTTTTGGCAAATGTGAGAAAAACCTTTGTGTTCTTTTTGCTCAGCAGTGGTTATTTTCTTGCAACTCCCCCATGGATGCCATTTTTGCACAATCTCTTTGTTTTTGTGGATTTGTGAACTGAGGCACGTGAGGCCTGCAGCTTTTTACATGTTAGTCTGGGTTCTTTTGTGACCTCCTGGATGAGTAGTAGATGCGCTCTTGGAGGAATTTTGATAGGCTGGCCAGTCTTGGTAAGGTTCACCACTGCTCAAAGTCTTCTCCATAATGGCTCTCACTGTGGTTCACCGGAGTCCCAGAGCCTTAGAAATGGCTTTGTAACCCTTTTTAGACAGATGTACATGATTTTGTTTCTCTATGGTTAAAGAATTTCTTTAGATCGGGGCAACATATGCTGCTTTTTTAGACCTTTTAGCGAACTTCACTTTGCAAGACAGTCTCTATTCAACTGATGTTTAGATTTAGCAAGGCTGATAGTAATCATGCATGAGTGTCTAGTGATATTTCAATTAAAATTGGTTAATTGGTTGATTTAGTATCTAAGGGGCAATCATTTTTTTTCATACAGGGCCAGGTAGGTTTGGATAGTTTTTTCCTTCTATACATGTAATCCTCATTTGAAAACTGCATGTGTGTTTACTTTGTTTATCTTTGGCTAATATTAAATATAGTTTGATGATCTGAAATATTTAAGTGTGACATATATGCAAAAGCAGAAATCGGGGAGGAGGCAAATTTCACAGCACTATAATATGTCTCAATATATGAGCATACCTGGGAACTTTCCAGGTTTGACCCGGAGATTGCCGGGTGAGCGCTGCTCCACCGGTTCTCCGGGTCACGGGAGCAGAGTCTTGACACTCTCCACCCATTTTTCATTTAAATGGGGGTGTTTCCGTCAGCGGGAACGTCCCAGAGGTCAGTGGGAATGCCGCTGTCGTCAATGTGCAGTCCTGGCCACGTCCTGCAAGGGAAGGCCCCGGGTAGCCCGAGCCCAGAAGTTCCCAGGTATGTATATGAGACATGGGAAACTGGTAGCCCTTTATGCATCGTCCATCTTCAAATATGCCTGGAACATAAAAGTTGACAAAAAAAAGAACAAAAATCCCCTGTTGGAATATTTGTTTGCTGTGGGTCCCCAAATCACAAGGTCTATGTTTTTGGTTCAACCATGAAAAATTCTTGCCATGCCCTAAAGATTTAGGCAATGTTTTCCCCCTTTGATTATGTAATATAACACACATGTAGCGTTGTGTTATTCAGGAGACTGTGGAGATTTGTATACAACATCATTTTTCCATTCAGCTAAAATTGGAAAAATACATGATCATATATCCCGAGGCTGAATTTGTTCCGTAAGAAAAAAAATTTGCAAACATATTTCAAAAATGTTTACGCACTGTGTTAATATAAAAAAACAAGACAAACTTCCACTTGTGTTATTGCCCTTGATGTGAGCTTTCAGGAAATATATATTTTCGTTTATTTTGACACTTTATACCAGTTTGACCATGGACTTTACCACTTGTACCTTGTTTATAAAAAAACTTATTTTTTAAGTAATATTCGGTATATGTTTACGAACATATACTTAAATCTTCCCATATTCAATAAAAATAAATGAGGGGATGTTGTATTTTTAAAACATACTCATGAATCTTGTTAGGTTAAAAAAGAGAAAATGGTGCAAAAATGTATGTTATTGAATTTTAGTACTTTTGTCCCGCTACGCAAAATGATCCCTGGGTCAGCTTCTGATGAAAAGCTCAACTTCTCCCAACTTTTCCCAATGAAAATTTCTGATAATGCCCTGAACTCTTGGTTGTAATGTGCACTCTTCACTTGTGGGGTTGTAGGGGGCAATGTACTGTCCCTTTAATTATACTGCGGTTAGTAAACAAAAGAAACAATCCGTTTTAGAAACGAACATAACTACTAATAAAGCTCGCCTGCCCAAACAATCCCACCCCTCGCCGCCGGAAGAACACGCTGATTGGTTAGCACGAAACGTCATTGTCCTCACCCTCGTGTGGCTCTCATCTAACAGGAAGTGCAGAGCTTTGCGTTTTATGCAGATTGTCCCTAAGCAGGCACTGTAGAAGGTAGACCGAATAAGAGAGACGCGGGAGGAGGGAAAGAGTAACCCAGCGACTGTAGAGGGTGAGTTTTATGAAATGTGTCTGTCTATAAAATGTTCCGTGTAACGCTATCCGGGTGAAGCGTGGAGAGCGCTTGTGACCTACGTTACACCTACACGTGTGATTATACATGGCGTGTGCATAGCGGCTTTATGTAATATAGGAATTACATGGCTTCTCGTCAGCATCTGTCGCCCACCCTGCAGTTCGGGTTCGTTTACGCGCCAGCAGAGTTACTAGCGTTACCTTTCACCTGCTGTTCATATAAGTACCAACATGTTCCAAATATGTGTAATTAAATGGACACTTAAAGCAGCCAACCAGAGACAAGAATCATTGGACCCCCTGAGGAGGAGGCAGCTGAGGTTTCTACCTCGTTTTGTTTCTGATGAAGCTAAAAATACTCAGATCTTTCATATGCATCCTTTCAGGGCTGGTGCAAGGAGTTTTGCCACTCTAGGCAAAACATAATTTTGCCCCCACCTGGCTCCACCCCCACAAGCCCCTCCCCTTTTACTACTTACTGAATGACCGCGGCTGCAGCCTGCCTCCCATCAAGTGACCAAGAGCCGTGGCCGCGCTTCTAATGAATGACCATGGCTGCCGGTGCCCCCTCCAAGTAGGTGGGCGCCTATTTTGTCTAAAGGTGGCGTGGCTCTGCATCCTTTACATATGGCTGTCACGCGCATTAAGCTGTCATGTGGCATTAAAAGGTCATGTGTTTTGGTGCACAATGGGGCTAATTCCCAAAATGATCAGAACTGACTGTAAAAGTAGGTGCCGGATTATATTAGCGAGATGATACCAAGGCTCAGCCGTTCTTGTGTTGGAGACTCGCGGCTGGTTCTTTGTGATATGGTGAGAAAGCTGATTGTTTGAAATGTTTCACCGCGTCGCCCGGTTTAGTGGAAGAAGATGAAGACTCTCATCCTGAAAGCCTTCAAACCGCGTCAATCTTCCAACATCTATTTTTTTATAGAGACATTTAGGTCATGAGGGCTTATGCGGCTGCACATAAAGTACTTGGAGTGCAGTCGTTATGGAAACCATTGACATGTTTCCGCTGATTGTGCCTCTAAATAAATCTCTGGCCAAAAGATCCCCAGTGTTTGCTTTAACAACTATGATCCTCTGTGATGTTGGTCCTTTGTTAAAGTGCCAGATGTTTGAATCTGTGTATAATATTCTTATGTAACTGTGTTTTGTACAGTTGTCTGTCATAGGAGATCAGGATGAGTATGCGGAAGCAGACGCCAAGTGACTTCTTGAAGCAGATCATCGGGCGACCCGTGGTTGTTAAGCTGAACTCTGGAGTTGATTATCGAGGTAAAAATGTTTCGTTTGGATTTAACGGAAGCATGTTTTGGGATTTATGTTTTTGTGCACCACCTTTTTTTTTTTTTATTTTTTTTTTTTTTTTTTATGAAACAAACAGCATTCCAGTGGCTTCTGTTAAAACTCCCCCCCCCCTCAC
This sequence comes from Spea bombifrons, assembly GCF_027358695.1. Classification (NCBI taxonomy): domain Eukaryota; kingdom Metazoa; phylum Chordata; class Amphibia; order Anura; family Pelobatidae; genus Spea; species Spea bombifrons. The sequence continues at coordinate 36,771,048 of NC_071087.1, read as the reverse complement.
ACAATAGCATGTGTGCCCCCGTCCTTTTAAATATATCGCTACATTCGATATGTCAGTAAGTGAAAGTTTTTAACTGTAATAACTCTCCTTCTGTATTAAATGTTCCTAATGCACACAGTACTCTGTATTAGAGGACTGCATTGGGAGGCTGGCGGTCTTGCTGGGGTTGCGGGCCGGAGTGGGCGGTCAGGCACTGTACCTGCGGGTCCCGTAATCCCGCGCAGTCCCGCAAGGCTGCCTTCGCGCTGCTCCTTCACAGCATCTCTTCTCTTGCTCCGCCCAGGAACACAGCGGAGTCACGTGATGTGACGTCACTTCCCGTGACTCCGCTGTGTTCCTGGGTGAAACAAGAGAAGAGACGCTGTGAGGGAGCAACTCGAGTGCAGCTTTGTGGGACTTCACGGGAAATCTGGAGTTCAGGTAAGGAGGTGGGCGTGATTGGCCACATTTGGAGCGGGAGGGCGTGATTGGGCCACATTTGGAGTGGGAGTGGAACTCACACGTGGTGGGAGTGGACAAAATATCAGTGGGAGCGGGATTAAAAAAAACAGTCCCACGCAGGGCTCTACTCTGTATTAACAGATAACGTTTGTGGACCCATCTATTTCTATGCATTTACCTGACCTCTCCTTCTCGTTATTGTAATCTTTTTCTTTGCTTGTCATTCTCTGCTCTCCTAGACAATTAATGAGGTTATTAATAAAGAGCGCACACAAACAGAAGTGTTATTGCTATGCAGAAATAGTGTGTTGCTTCTTTGTTCTGCTTTCGTTGTGTATTTTTATGTGCAGCACTATTTCACTCCATTGTGTGACCTCAACCGACTTCGCGGTGTGCGCTTTTTTTTTTTCTTTTTGATTATTTGCGCTTTGTTGTGTTGTGAATTTTTGTGTACCTGAGAAATCTAGACCAAAGGGTTTCCCATCATAGATTCCGTGTGCTCTCCACTCACAGATCTCTCTATTTGCAGGTGTGTTGGCATGTTTAGATGGTTACATGAACATTGCTTTAGAGCAGACAGAAGAATATGTCAATGGGCAGCTGAAGAACAAGTACGGGGATGCATTTATTCGAGGGAATAACGGTAATTTCACGTAGTAATTTATGATGATTAAAACTAGTTTGGGTGATATTTTGGACCAAAAAAGAACCTCACCAGAATTATTGTTTCTATGTAATGTGGGTATGCCATAATTTTCCATAAAAGATACAGTATGTATCTTGGGCAGGCGCTAGCTATCTGATATTTACCAACCTTCAGGAATACCTTTTTTATATTTTTTTGCAGCATAGCTCAATTAGATTTTTATTTTCAGCAGTAATAACTTCCAGTTGCGAAGGAGATTAATGTCCTAGCAGGTTACTATTACGTGGGGACACACACAATCAGTACAGATTTACCATCAGGCAGATAATCCAATCACATGCATGTGTACATTTAAAAGCATGTTTTCGTGTGAGATTAACATCAGTTAGATATCGTTTTGAGCGCTTTGATATTCATTACAAGCCAGTAAGCCATGGATGGTAAACTCAAGTTGCCAGGCAGCAGCCATTGGTGAACTAAATGACCAGTGTTTTCATTTAGCTTAAACAGGGTCATTAGTAAGACACACATTGCTTGCCTCGCTGATGTCTGGATTTTTGCCGTTAATGCCCTGTAGTTTATTTACATAAGTCTTACCTTATTTTAAATTTGAGCTTACTTCTGGCTGCTCCATTTTTAATTAATGCAGTACTTTACTAATATAGCCATTAGGAGTGCGTCTTGTAGCCGTAATACATGTAAGTACTGACACTGCTAGACTCCTCGAGTGTAATGGTGTGTGCTTACTGTGCCAGAGGTATACCAATTCTACCTCACTGACAAGGACCACGAAAGCCAAAGCATACCATCCCTTTTTTTGGGTGTTGTGCTGAAACTCAACTCATTAGAGTGCTGGAGATTTAAGACCTGTCTGTTTGCGGCTGGGCTAGTCTTTGGTTTGGCAGGCGAGTTATGTTATTAACTCTTCTAATCTTACTACGTTATGAATGCCAACCCTAGCAAATGTCTCTACCGAAAAGTGCCAGGTTGCCCCTGTGTTGTGCATATTTCATGAAGAAATCTCGTGACTTGACTATACAGGGCCAATCCAGTGGACACTCACTGGGTTGGCTCCTCTTGTTGTATAGTGAAGTCGGGGAGTTGGAACAGCAACTTTCCTGCAAACTCTCCTGACAGTTCTCTTTTGTGAATACATTGTATATATAATTTGTATTGCAGTTAAATTGATTTATTTATTTTCCTTTCTCTCTCTCAACAGTTTTGTATATAAGCACACAGAAGAGAAGGATGTGAATAAACATTTGTTTTTTATTATTTTTATATTAAGAGCCAGCTGTAGTAATCAGTTGTGTTTATTTTTTGTCTGAATAATGAAGCAGCAGTCCCATCGACTTGTTCATCGAACTTTTTTGTTCCTCCAAAAGAAAATAGTTTGGATGTTAATTGATTTTATTTTATAATGCTGTTCCCTGTATTGTAAAATAAACAGCAATTGCGGAATATTGAGTTTTTGTATTCTGGTTAAAAGAGTATTCATGAGTGGTACTACAGGTATTGTTAATGTAACTGTTATTGTTGCAACCTCTTTTATGCGCATGTATGTATTTATGTTTGTATGTACTGTATAGGTAATGTGTAATATGTAGCTGCCCCCTCCATAAACTAGGACTAGGGTTATATTGTGTTTTTGAAATATAATGCATTAAATATTTAGAAGTGGTAACTTAGGAAAGAAGAACTCTTCCTTGAAATAAGTGCCATTTTAGGACATATTCCAAAACCATAATGTTCTATGACTGGTTGTCTAATTATTTGAAGGGCCTAGATGGTCCTTTAAGGGCTAAATGGGTCTGTTATTGATCCATTTGTTAATAAATGATATTTGAGTAGGAATTTTTCTTTATACTAAGAGGCTTTTTTATGTTCGAAAGACATAAATCATCTTTAAGTGTCATGTTTTGCACAAATGTATCTCTAGGAATTTAATCTTTTGTTCTGTGTAGTGGATCTTCAACAACCATGCTTTCACTGACTGAACTACAGTCACTTCATCCTCTCCATAGGGAGCACCGACACAACAATCAAGTAAAAGAGTTCCCAAAGGGTCAATTGCATTCTATTCCTCTATCCCCTCTGATAACCCACCACTTTGATCATTGGTGCTGTTATCTACAATGTAAGGCTTTAGAGCTAGAGTTTTGTGCGGAGTTTAAAAAAAATAAAAAAGATAGAATATATATATATATATATATATATGCATTCCACTGATTATGACAACATAAGGGGCACTACCTGGTTCCAGGAGAGATCCCTAGGTGTATAAAGACCCCAAAGCTATCTTCAGTCATGAGAGGATGGGCCAGCCCCCCCTCCCCCAAAGTATGCTGTAATATTAGGCTGCCTGCTTGATGGGTATTACTTGAACAGACCAATCTGTATCCTTCTCTTGACTGTAAAGAGAAAGTCACATATGGATAAAAAATGAGACATTCAGTTGGAGGGGATGGATAGCTTGATGTGCTCTGAAACTAGGTGAAAACAGGTGATTGTGTGCCATTACCAGGGACTAATAGGATATTGGCAATCACAGCACTTGCTTAACTGGTCCACAGTCTGGTAAGTTGAATAGCGTGGTAGAACAATGGTGTTGCACCATGACGTCAGGTTCTACAGCAAACATTTTTCTACCAGAATTCCTTTTGCTGACTGCAAGAAAGCACCTCAGAAACGCTGTAGAGCCAGGCATCTATAACCGGCCAAGGAGAAACGTACTAAATATGCCAAACGTGCGTGTTATGCAGTGCTCGGGCACACTGGCCTGTAACATCCAAAAATGTTCTCTAAATAAGTTACAAACTAAATGTAATAACTTATGACTTGACATGAATGTAGAGTTTTTATAATGTAATTGCCAGTGAAATTTTATATATATTACGTATTTACATATGTTGTATATTTTATCAAAGTAACTAGTGGCAATTGTGTTAATGTTTTCTTCAATTTGTCAAAATATATTTTTATTCTAAATATAATGGAAATCAAAAGAATGCAGAGTCTGTCACCATACAATTTGTGTGGGTACACTGAAAATGGGGCATCGTTATTGAACAAAATACGGTAACAACTTGGCATACAATATACCCTTTGCCATAAAGTGGTGAATTCTGTCTATTTTTGGGACAATACATGGCATGTGTAATTTGAACCATAAATATTTATGTGATTAAGCTGCATGCTGGGTCTCGTGTGATGCAATCGCTGCTGTGTTCCGATATTCAAGAGGCTTCCAACTTAAGAAAACTGGTTTCACGAAAAACAGGCTCGGGTTAAGCGGGAACTAAATTAAAGTAACTCTTTATGAGACTTTTGTGATAATTATTAAAGATATCCCTTGAACCGCAGGACAATACTGTAGGGTATACATGTATGATGCAAGTTTCCCTTTAAATTGCTATTTTAAAACATTTTTCAAGGATTTTAAAAGATGGAAGGGAGTTTTGGGGGGGGGACAAGTGAAAACATTGTGTTAAAGTAAATTGTATAGATATTTGTACAAGGGATTAAGACATTGCACAAACACCCCTAGTAACTGTTTATATAGAACACTGGTATGCAGGCACTGACAGCGAGAGGACATGCACGGCACACAAAACACTTAACTAACTACATGTACACAACTGCCTAATTTTAAATAGATAGGTAAGTTAGGTTGTTTTTTTTATACATTATGTTGGTGATTTAGTTTTTGGCTTCCCACATATCATTTCACTCCATCTAATGCATAATGAAGTAGTACACTTTTGAAGCTGATCATACAGTAGCATTTGTAGATGTGTTTTTTTTAAGGGAAAAGAAAAAATGTCGGTGCGCTAAGCTAGTCACAGGCTCAAATAATACAAATGTATAATACGAGGCCTACCAAACAGGTGTAAGCATGCTGCAAAAACAGTGTATTGGCTGTACAATGTATACAAAAAACAAAAACTGTCTGCGCTTCTTACCCTAATAAAGTTGGCAACAAATATATAAACATAATATAAATGAGATTTATATTATATTATATTATGTTTATATATTTGTTGCCAACTTTATTAGGGTAAGAAGCGCAGACAGTTTTTGTTTTTTGTATACATTGTAAAGCCGATACACTGTTTCTTGCAGCATGCTTACACCTGTTTGGTAGGCCTCGTATTATACATTTGTATTATTTGAGCCTGTGACTAGCTTAGCGCACCGACATTTTTTCTTTTCCCTGTTTGCACATATTTGAGGTTGTTGGCTCCTCATCAGTCTGGTTGCAGCTTGCTGTCCAGGGGTTAATGGGGAGGAGGTTTAATTGCACCTCCCCCAACACATTAATAAGGTTTTGGTAGCAGTATAAACTGCTTTGTGTGCCCACTACGTAGGAGGTGAGAGTAGGTTCTCACCCTATTGAGAGTGTGCCTTGACGTGGCGGGTGAGCTTAATTATGCTTTGGCCAATTCATATAACCAAAACCTTTCATTTATATTATGTTTATTTATTTGTTGCCAACTTTATTAGGGTAAGAAGCGCAGACAGTTTTTGTTTTTTGTGTGTTTTTTTTAATACAGCTGTGGGACAACATATTCAATTCAGGAATTATTCATGTAAGCAATGCACTATTGAATATGTACTTGATCTTAGACATCGCTTTGTTACAATTATACAGATCTCTGCACTTCGATCCAGAGTTTGTTTCAAATAAGTATTGGTGGCTTTTAAACACAGTTCGGAAAGTGACCGATATTGTGCTCCCAACAAATCTGTAATGCAACAATGCATGTGACGCAATAACGAAACATGTCTGCATGTTTTACTATGCAAAGGCAACCAAAGGGCAGGGTGATTTTAGTGAAAGACATATAAAACTAAGACAAGATATTTTTTGTCATCGGTGATTGTGATCTGAGCCGTCCACCAATCACCTTTTATAAATCATTTGATTAATGGCCACATGATGTGTAGCAACTTCATTAAACCAATACATTTCTTAACTCTACATAGAAACATGCTGTAGAATATTACGGCAGGTGAAAACCATTGAGCCCATCTAGTCTGCCCACTTTTCCTGTCATAAGGGATTCAAACCCCTATCAGTCCCTGATTTGGTCCCATAGTGAAGATTGCATTGTGTATATCCTTTGAATGACCTACCTATATAATTTTTTTTAGACTATAAAAAGCAGAGGACCTCTTTGAAGGTTGATGGCAGAGTGAATGTATTGTGCAGATGTGTTAACGAAGACATGGAGGATACATTTTCAATCATGGCAGGAAGCCTCCTCCATTAACATTGGGTAAGCACACAGATGTAAAAAGTCAGCCTTTCAAGGATTACATCTGTGAAAAATGTCTAAGTATAATTATGTGTCTACTGGAGACCTGATCAGGAGACCCTTCAATTCTGTGTTGAAAGGTTATGAAAATTGTTTTAAGCACACAGTAATTAACAGAATGAAATGATCTATATAGAAGGACATAGGACAGTAAAGGATTCTTTCATTCACACTTTCATTTTGTATGCTCAGTGTAACAAGAAACTACTTATTTTGTGAGTCTATACCAAACATAAGACAAGCAATTTGATTGAAGCACTTGCCAGAACAGGTAAGTGACAGCTGTCATAGATCCCTTAAGAATGGTGAGTATTGAGATGTGTTGTGTTTGGTAAAGGGAAAGGGAATTTGTACTTCTGTTGTAGCAGGATGAGCCTTGGGACTTAGAATCTTTTTATTCTCCCAAATCCTACCCCGCTGGGCTGTTGAAAGCACAATACACATCCCAACAGAGAGTTAGAGGATGTTCCGGCTCATTCATTCCACATAGATATTAGGTTTTTGGTCTTTATTGTTTGAGTCTGTCACTCATGGGGGTAAAGAACAAGTGGGAAAATAATCAAATTAGGCCCGTCTAGCGACAACATAGAGGCTAGGATGCCATGGGCACTGCACTGGCTGTGACAGCTGTTGCACATAGCATTAGAAAAGTGAGAGGAAAGGATGATGTGAAGGATATGTCTACTAGTCTCCAGCAGATACTGCGTACTCTTGGGGTCTGCAAGCAACCTGATTGACCATGCTTCCCATGGTAAGTGCATTGCATGTACTGTTTCATGTGTGCTACATTACAATTGTCTACTTGTATTTGCATGTACACACTTTTGATATTCATGCTATGGATCTACCATATTCAATAAGTCAGTACATACACAAGACATGTTCTGAAAGCAGATTTGCTTTCACTACCTACTGCCTTTAAGTCCTTATCGCATTGATAATGATTAAATGGTAAATGGTAAATTAAATGGTAAATTAAAGTTCTTTAATACTGATCATTTCCATGTTTTTATATTATTTTATGCTGTATTTGTGTTGTCCATGTGTATTCTGCTTTGCACAAAACATACACTTATACTGCCTGGGTGGCCATAGATTTCTGATGAAATCAAACAGATGTGCTGTGATAGAGTTTGTGTTACAACATGAGTAATACTCTGATAAGCTGAAAGTCCACCATTCACGACGAAAAAATAGGTGAATATTGTTATTGGGAAAAACATTTCTTTCATTGTGTGTAAATATTGTGTGATTACAGCAGGTAAGAAATTTTCCCCGTGCCACAATGTATGCTTTCAGTTCTCTGGTATCTGCACAGCTTCCTAGCTGCTTGCATTGGGAGATCGATCTACTTGAGCAATTAGAAATCACTGAATTGACGGGATATATGGAATTGCTGAAACCTTCATAAACTTCTGTGAATGCCATTAATCACACTGATGTATGCAGATAATCAAAGTCAAAACTGGGTTATTTCCGTGGTGAACAGACATGTAGTTTAATCGTTACTTGCAAGATATACGCAGGCAGGGCCAGGAACCAGTTTGCCAGGAAGGCTTTTTTCAGGGGCCATCAGAAAAAGAACTTCTCAACATAAAGTAGAAGTATATGGATATATGTCTTCCAGAAGGCAATGTTACCTGGCTTGCAGAACTTTTCCAGCTCAGCCCACAGGGCATCTGTAAATCTCTTGTATGTAAAAGCCACCAGTAACTTGTGTGAGGAAGGTTGTCGATGATCAGATGTGGTGCGTCTTTGAAAAGTAAAGGTGGCACCGTGGAGATTTTTACCATGAAACTGTATGGAATTAAGGAGTGACATGTCTTGGTACTGTTCCATTCTCGGGGTAGAGAAGAGTGTCAATCACATGGCCATTTTGGTGAAATGTATGAATAGTATGCTGAAATGGGGCAATTAAGAATATATGTTTGCTAACCAGATGGACTACATTAAACAAAGCAAAAATTCAGCGGATACCATTCAAAAAACACCTATCTAAGATACCTAAGACTCTCACATTGTGTTGGTTATTCCTGTCTGCCATCTGTTTATATGAAAGTAGTGTTGGAGGTGAGCTGCTGGATCAGGTTTGACAATGCATTTGGGAGCTCAGCTTACGTGTGGGGTCTTTTGGGGCATTTGCGTCCCCTCTACTGTGAAATTATGCCATCTTTAGGTAGCTGATTTTAAAAATATGACACTAGAAGAGACTCCTTTCTAAAGGAAATGTAAACACATACATTTATTTTAATAAAGATTAACATCTCTAAAGCCCAGCAACCCCTAAATGTAGCTTTCCTGTTTGCCTGCATTGTCTAAAGAAATACAGTGCATGCGTCCAATAAATACTGAGAATGATTTTTCTTGGACTAGAATGTATCACCAAATCCTACTCTATTGTAACAAAGAAAATCATTTTTACATATAAAGCTCTAGTGACATCTAGTTTCCGGTGGCAGGATCTTCGCCCGCAGTGCAGCCTGTTACTGCCATTGTCTCTGCACGGAATGGGATGCTAAGATGAGACAGAACGGGTTAAGGTTTCTGCTGTTAAGGAAAGTACATTGCTGCACTGAATGCTTTCTAATTGCCTCCAGACATGCCACGTTTAGCAGAGAGATCCCGGCTCCGTTATTGGCACACACCCTAACTAGACATAGCCCTCTGCCGGCATGATGTACAGTTGGCTCTGCTGTGCCCATCACAGTGCAGTGACAGGTAAATGGCTGCTAGTCTTGATGGATGAACGTACTGCAAGCACTTGGCTCTGCGAACACACGGGCTTGGGATCTTTTTCGTTTTTATTATTGTTGGCAGCTAATCCGAAAGTAAGGCATGCGGCTACTCATACGGCGGGCTCTGAGTCAGGGGCAGTGAGGCTGGCAGCAGTCTTAATTACATGTTGTAAATAAATGTGTGCCTTTTGTTAACAGTGCACAGCCACATCCACGCATAACGTAAAACATGCAGCCAAAATGCAATTAATACTATAAAGTGACATAGATGTGCATACACAAAGCTTTTTTTCTACATGCCAAATTGGAGTAACCCCTGGTAGGGTCCATAAGTAATTACAGTATGTGCTGTTTAACCGTTTGCACAGCAGAGCTTTGTACAGTTCACGTCTCATCCTTCTGGCATGGGAAAAAGGGGAAATATTATAATGCTAATCAGGTTGGCGTTCTAAACCTAGCCTAGGTTTGGATAAAAGTATGTATCACATTTGAGTTTTCCAGTCCTGGTAAACTGCATTTGGATTGAACATTTTAGCATTTGCGGTCTGGATCCAGATTACAGCATGGAAATACATTGATTACAATATAGCCAATTTTCATTTTCCCAAGCATAAACAAATTTGGCGTTCACATATGCATAAATCAAAATCCACATAACACTGAGGCAGAGGGAGAGATTTGAAAATCCCCTATAAATCAGATGTCGTTATTAAATAAGATATACTGAGCGCATGCTTTATCATGCGGATAATACAAATCAGCAAACGCTTAAATACTTTAGCTGCCCCATAAATCCACCAAAGGTAGAAGACATTCGGAGTATCCAAAAGCTATTATGATCAGTTATAACCGTATTCATGACAGATTTAAAAAGGGGAACACCCCCCTTGAAGCAGAGGAGGGTTGGCACCTTCTGGACCGGGCAGCATGTAAAGCTGAGTAGGACCCTGTCCCCTTGTACCCCAATCCCGATAACATAGGCATTAGCACAACCACTTACACATATTGGCACAATACTATTTGGGAGTAATCATCAACCCAGCATAGTTGTTTGCAGACCATAGGTCATCAGTGATGTGCCAATGTAGCCAGAGATCATTTCAAATACTAATACAATTAAATGACACCTTTGTAGCTGTTTGTACAACTATATGGAGGTGGCCATTGTTGGCTCATGGGATATAAACCTAGATCCAATTACACACATCATTCGTTATCACCAAGAGATGCAGTAGCATGCCAGCAGTGACTGGTGATTACACTTTATAGCAAAGACTCTGCATTGAAGCATGTTACCATGTTTTACTTAATAGGATAGATTGTCTCACTTCCCGCTACTCACAAGAAATAGAGGTGAAGCATTAGAATCTATCACGATATATAAAAAACAAATAAAAAGTAAATCATATTTCAGCTCATCTAAATCTATTTCTTTTTTATCTCTACTTTTAATATTTCATAAAGCTGGGTTTGCGGCTCAGACAATATCAGATTACTTTGTGGTTACATGAAGAAAACTAGATTGCCCTGATTTAAGTATGGTTTGGTCCCAATTAACCTTTATATTAAATATAAAAGAATGCTTGTACTCTTCCAAACAGTGCAACAAATGTATTTAAGCGTGGCTTTCCCAACATGCCTGCCATAAACCTTTACAGGTCTATTCAATAACACAGTAATTGCATGATTATGAAATATTTATGCACATATCATTTAACTGTGCTTTCAGTTTAAGTCATGTCTTGCCCAATTTACCCCATTCCATGTTAATACATTTATTTGTAAATGGGTTACTTTTACTATGAGTTCTATATGTAGCTCAAAAGCTGGCATGATTAACTTTATCTAATATATTGTTTATATAAAATTTTTGTAAATCCTGTCTAGCGTGGGATTATCTAAATCCAATTATATTTCATGTCCTGGGATTTACTTCTAAGAAGCTTTCTGCATCACTTTTCATTAACAACCACCTTAAGGCTAATCAACTAGCACCAATTTAATATACAGTATGTATATGTTGATGAATGGTAAATTTATTACTGATGGCACACTGCCTAGTAGATAAATAGAACCGCCTCCAATCAGAAGTTGTAGAGGCTAATACAGAGAGTGAATTTAAACATGCATGGGATAGGCATAAAGATATCCTGAATCTAAGACGAGATCAAGGACTGGTTTAGGTCTGAAGTTTCTATATCAGGAAAAATGCATAGACCAGATGAGCTGAGATGGTGCTTATCTGCCGTCAGACTCTATGTTTCCACTATTGTCCCGACCAGATTCACAAAAAAGAAATACATTTTAACCTGTGCGGTAATAAGGTGCCATGGCCATGTATACATGCATTAGTAACTCACTGCCAAATATACAGAAGGGTTAATGCCGGTACATTCCATGACAAACAGTTGGTTGTTATGGAATCTGAGGACCTTGTGCGTGTGCAAGAATTATAGGTGACAATTCCCACTAAATTCTCTAAATTCCTTTCCTGTCCTGACTGCTTTGCACAGCACATCCAGCAAATTTGTGTCTACATGCTACACATTTTTAGAGTTTTCTGAATATGGGGGATCCTCCATCTTGGCACAGATGGGACCCAGCGACTGGTGTTTTGTGGACCATAGTTTGAAGGACATCAGTGAACAATGTTGCAGTAATAGCTATGAGATGTCCGTTTGGGATGCCATATTATTGAGAAGGTTGACCAGGGTTGCCCGTGTGCTGAAGTTTGTCAGCTGTTCAGTTTTATAAGGATAGCTTCAGCATTTCAGAAGCTTTAAACTAGATTTAATGGTAATCAGTGGAAAATCAGCTTCTCCAATTTCTTCAGCCTTTAATTATGCGCTAGACAAATAAAACATCTTTAATTCGGTAGGATGTAAAGAAAACAACATAGTGTTCCTAGATGCTTGTATGGACACTGGATTCCAAGGACACAAAAACCACACCTTTACAGCTTAGTTCACAATGTGCTCTTTACCAAGAGTGCGATAGGCCCTGAAACAGCAGATAGATCACTGGATTCTGGCAAAAGTTGTTTTGCCAGTGGTTACTAATTCCCATATTTTGATTTTCAAAAAACTTTTTGGTTTTGAACTTACCTTTTAAATGTTTGAGAGAGAGCACTTAAAATAAATACTTTCTTGCTTGTTCTTAAAAAGGCTGAGGACACCATCAACACCCGGATATTTCTGTTTGTGTGGACCTGTACGAGCCTTTCCTTCATTTCCTACTCAGCTGCCTTCTCTCATGGAGCGAGTCTTGCCGCTTGCTCTGACATGAGGCCCAAACATATCCGAGCAGCGCCACAGAATATGAGGAAGAACTATATCACCGTACACGCCAACAGGTCCTTCTACCTGCCTGGTGACAAGGTTCCTGGTAAGTGAAATGCATCGACACCTTGGTTAGATGTGAGTGGGCTGACCCTGCATGTGTTTGTAAAGAACTGTTATGTTGTATGCAATGTCTTTTCAATAGGTTGATTCATCCGATTAACTCTCTTACATATCATTATGTCTTAATTATAACTGTAAAAAAACCTTCTTACAAACAAATTACATTCACAGAGTGGCTTATCTGCTAGGTTTTCCGTCAAGTAGTGGGTACCTAATGTGACTCAATAGTAGGCTGAATGTTCATCTCTTGGGGGTGAGCGGAAACAGACGTTTTAAGGATTGATATTTATGGGAAAGCTGCTGTTTTGAAACTGAACTAACCAAGAACTTTGTTACACTGATGTTCACGTTTACACCAATGATCAACATCAACTTTCTATTCCTTAATAATAACTAAAGTTGCATTGCTGCTATATTAGTCCATTTATTCCTGATGTAAATTTTTCCCGACTCAGACATTAAGTGATCCTTGGGCTTGTCTTGGATTCAATTAAGCTTTCTGCTAATAGCACTCTATGAAGCAATACATTCGATTCCCCAAATCTGCCATTTTTCTGGATTCCCTGCTAAGCTCCACATCTGTCTTGGAAACGGTCCATCAAGCCAAAGGAGGAAGTAGGGAGATTTCCAGGTGTCTGGCGATTCCCTATAGAGTCCATGTAACTCTAGAAGACCCAGGGGTTCCATTTGTATTTCCTCCCAAATACATTTTTTGTCATGTTTTTGAAACAGGGATATGTTGTATACATATCTACTAGAGCTTTTCGAAAATGATTGTCATAATCCTGTTTATAGATCCTCTGCCCCTCACTGTGCACTGTGGGATCGTATTGTTGGCATCATCCAGAATGATGGACGTCCCACTGTAGTTGCCAAGTCAGCAGTGCTGCCAAAGTCTAATTAAGATCCAAAGACATTTGCTCTGTAGGTGTTGGCAAAAATAACCATTACTGTTTATACGGTTAAATATATAGATGACACATCACTGTTCAGCACATTCTGAACCAATGAATTAACCTTATATTCACAGAGCAAAATGTAACATTGTCTGAGTGGGCCATATTTCCCATCATTCTCCAAAGAGTAACCACACCATTACACCTGACAGAAAGGATATTCGTTCTGTCATGACCTGTGTAGTAATGTACCTTCAAAATATATTATGAGAAGGAGTATAAGGGAGCTGGAGAGACAGGAGACTAACTTTCTAATCATAATTACTAATGAATGCCTGGACTGAGTCCCATGCAGTAAGACGCACCGGAGCCAATGCAAAACTCCTATATGCAGTTAGCATGAAAACATGGCACTGCAAGGTATATTAGAGACAAGATATTGTTGAAAAATGATTGACTTCTAAGTTGTAATAATTCCTTTGGAACGCAGAGCATTTCAGTAACACACATACACTGTGCAACTTGTCTTACAGTAACTGTGAGAAGTGCTCGAGATTTCATGGGCTTTATGCTTCAAGCTCGGAGAATTTCCAATGACCAAGTAGCTGGCTCCTTTATAGTCATCCCTACGGGTTCCAAACTACTGCATTGCTTTCAAGATGGAGATACTGTTACCCATTCAGACAAGTCATTGAAAAGAAATCTGTCTTTTGTGTGGAAGTCACCTGATCAGCCTGTTGGAGACATAAAGTTTTTGTAAGTAAACACCAAGTAGATGCATCAAGGGTTTGGGAGAAGGCCAAAACCAATGAAGCCCATTGATGTTTCTAGCTATTTTAGATTTATAAGAAACGTATCATTGAACATATTTTTTTTTGCAACAGCTTATCAGTCGTCCAATCATATTTTGTGTACTGGGCACGTATTGAATCTGCTATTGTGTCGCAACACGTTCAAAACCAAACTTTTGAAGTTCGCAAGCCAGAAAAATCAAGCACAGACATGATGACTGTATCCGGTAAGGAGTTTCAAAGAACTTCTATGCCAGTATACCAGTAGTTCTGGTCTAATCTGGCCTTTATTTAATGGAGAATCTGAATTTAAGGGTTATCAAACTCCATGCATCAAGGGGCATTATTTTTGGATCTCCCAACTTTAGCAAAGTTCACCTGGGTGGGGATTATTAAATGGCTTATGTTAAAGCAAATGGATGCAGAATCCATGGTTTGCATGGGACCTTCGAGACCTGGAGTCCAGCAGCCCTACTGTAGTGGGTTTCAGGCACACAGACAACTTTCCTTATTACAGAGGAAACTGATGTTTTCCAAAATTGGGACACAGAACTGTAAGACCCATTTCAACAGGAGCAAAGTATGCTGCAATTGTAATGCATCTGTGTTTCTATGTTACTGAACAGGCTTGGTGACTAATAGCACTATACGCACCGTTACCCACCCCTCTGTGCCAGGGTTACACAAAGATACGTCCAAAAGGTTTGTAGAGTTCATTACTTCAACTGCATCAAGGGTTGTGACATATCCATCAGGAAACAACCTTTCTGGAACTGTAGGGCCGTCCCATCCGGAGTATGTACCAAGAATATCTCTACAAAGTTTACA